>NW_028274817.1:116043584-116352436 GCF_037043125.1 Eumetopias jubatus
GCGCTCCTGCGCCGCTCCTCCCAGGGGAGGAAAGGGAGTCTCCCTGGATCTGCTGCTTGTTGGGTCCCTGCTGGAGGAGCAGTGGTGCGACTGTGCTGCAAATCACAGTTTATGGCCACCCCGAGCTGAGAGCCCGCTCCTCGGCTCCGTCTCTGCAGCCGGCTTCCCCACTCTGATACCTGGGAGCTCTGCCTCACTCAGGCACCCCCGGTCTTTCTGTGACCCCGAGGGTCCTGATACCACACTGTCCTGCGAGGGTTCCACCCCCCGCTTAGCCACTGGAACGATGTCCCTCAGCGGAGCCACTTCTAAAAGTTCCGAGTTTGTGCTCCGCTGATCTCTCACTTTCCAGAAGCGGCCGATGGAAGCCCCCTCCCCCGCCATCTATCCTCCCAAATATCACCTCGAATTCACTTCTCCGCAAGTCCTACCTTCCAGAAAGTGGTCACTTTTTTGTTCAGAGAATTGTTGCTCTTCTTTTCTTCGATCTCCTGTTGAGTTCGTAGGTGTTTAGAATGGTTTGATCCCTATTCAGCTAAATTCCTGAGACCAGACAAAATCCAGGTCCACCATCTTGCTCTGCCCCTAATCTATTTATGACATTTCTTAAAATAAAAACAAATATCCATAATACAGAGAAAATGTCTTGAAAATGATAAAGGAAAGAAATCAATAGAAAAGGGGCCAAAGAAACTTTAAAATTAGTGGGAAAGAAAATGCAAATACATTTAACAACGTGTGGAACTTCACACACTAAGCAAAACACAAAGTAAAACTGCATTGAAAAAACTCGACTTCCATGTAACAGTGAAATGAAATAGGTTGCCACAGGCCCACTCTCCTGTTAGGTGAAACTGGATACATTACAAAGATCACATTTTAAAGGATTCAGAAAGCTGTGGAAACAAGGACTGGCTAGATTAAAAATACGGAAAAAGGAAAATTATTCCAAAGTGACTCGATAATTCCAGCCTTTTGTTTATCTGAGGGCAGCCTTTGGATCAGGCTTGGTCCAGGCAAAGGGCTTCTGCTTGAAGTCGGCAGTCTTTTAGGAGTTGCATAATGCTGTAGTGATGAATTGACACATTAAGGAGGCTTAAATGCACATAATTTTGATTATGTGATATTTTCATAGTTCTTTGGCTGCACCAGAAATGGGGCAGCTAGCACAAAAACTTCTAAAAGGAAATCTGAAATCTCTTTCAGTTGTACACTGCTGCCAGGGAGGAGCTTTGCTTCAAACACATGACTGGTTTCCCCTTCAAGACATTTGCCAAGTTTTGAAGCTGAGTGAAGTAGGAGGCTTAAAGGGCCAAGCTGTAAACTTCTGAAGGTCAGAACCGTCTCTCTGTTAGCTTCTAGGGCTGAGATCTGTACTTCCAGAATCTAGGAACAGGAACAGACCAGAAGTAGATTGAGTCTTACTAAACTGGCAGCAGGGCCCCAATCAAGCTCAGTTTCTGATTGGATTGAGCTGATTAGCTATTCAACCTAATTGGCTAATGAAATCAAAGAGAAACTCTCTTTTCCATGGAACCTCTGTGGTTCTCCTATACATACTATCTGGCACACATTAAAATAATTTCTACATAAGCAAAGAGGCAAGACTGTATAGTAATTAAGAAGAAAAAAAGATGCAGATCCACAGGTGTGGCTGATATTGAAGTTAGTGGATAGGAACTCTAAAATATGTTATACTCAAAGTAGAGGAAAAGGACAAAATATATGGAAGGATGGATATGTAAAACAATTGGAATCGTTATAAACAAATAGATTAGAACTGAAAAATGCAGTATCTGAAATTGTAAGAAGTATGAGTTTAGCAATACAGGGGACATAGCAGAATGTAGAACTAGTGAACTGGGATATGGGCCAATAGAAAATACTCAGACTGAAGCAGAGGGAAAAAAAGGTGGAAAAAAAGAATAGAATGTAAGAGACAGATGAGATATACTCAAATTCATGTAATTGAATTCCAAGAGGAAAAGGAGAGATTGAGGCAAATGCATTATTAAAAGAGCTGGGAATCTGTTCCAAACTGATGAAAGATATCAACCAAGAGATTCAGGAAATTCAGAAAACTCCAGATAAGGAAGAAAAAAAAAAAAGTAGGAAACCACATGCGGATTGTGGAATAACAGCTGATAAGCAAAGATAAAAATCAATTAGAAAATCTTAAAAGTAGTTAAAAGAAGAACAGTATTAACTGACAGCCACCTGAAACAACTGAAACCAGAATGGAATGGAATTTCATTTTTAAACTGCTTATAAAAAAAACTGAGCCTAGAATTCTATGTGTAGCCAAAATGTGCTTCAAAAATGAAGATAAAGACATAGAGAAATTATTTCTAGCAGGCCTGTTGTAAAAGAAATATTAAAAGGATTTCTTTAGGCAGGACCAAAATGAAACTGTATGGAAACAAAAATGCAGGATGGAATGAAGAACATATGAAAAGATATATAATGAGTAAATTATACATGAATAAATATTGTACAAAACAGTAATTGTCATGTCTTGAGTTGAAATCATTTGTGGAACTTAAATGCATGACAACAGGGTGACTTCACCAAGATGGTGGAGTAGGAGACCCAAGTCTCCATCCCCACACAAAGAACAACAATTAGACAGCTATCCACAAGTGAAAATAGCTCTGGAAGACCTCAGGAGTCCACTTAAGCTTCAGCAATACAGCTGCCCTGCACCTGCATGCTGCCAGCCTGACTTCCGTCACCACTTTCCACAGCTCCTTGCTCACAGTTGACTTGCCCACAGCTAACCCCTGCAGCCATATGAGTGCACAGCAACAGCTGCTTGTGTGCCAGGAGCTGGTCCCGACCCCCGTCATAGGCCTATACCACCTCATGGCACTAGCGGCTAACCCCTGTACTTGTGCACCTGTATGTTGCTTACTTCAACTCCTATTGCTGATCCTCACTGCTGTATGTGTGTGTGTGTGTGTGTAGGACTAGCCCCTATAGTAAGTAGCATGAGTGCACATCAAGAGCCTCACAGCTACTTGGGTGCCTGGAGCTAGCCCTGACCCTGTCACAGGCCTATATCAACAAATATGCTTGTAGCTAACCCCTGCAGATGTATACGTGCACATCAGTGGCCCTGATTCCTTTCATTGGACCCTGCTGCCATGCATGTACCTTTGGCTAGCCCCTGCAGTTATGCAAGGGCATGCTAAACACCCTGGGACCCTACAGATGCTTCCGTGTCCACAATTGGCCCTGGACTCTGAAATTGGCCTTGGCCCTTGCCACTGCTTGTATGCTTGCAGCCGGCCCCTGCCACCACACAGGCACCAGTAGCCATTTCCCACAGCTGGTCATGTGCACACCATCAGCTCTGGTCCCTTGCCTCTGGACCTGGAGGTTCTACTAAGGACCCCAACAGCCACTGCAGCCACCACAGACACCTTGCATGTCTCACTGAAAAGGACCATACAATTGTCAGTGTGGAAACCAGCTGCCTGAGCTGATAAGACACTATGCTGCACCCCAGGCCCAGAGGTACCACATGCCCCCACACTTGGAGTCCCATACCAATAGACCAAGAACCACAACATGCTCTGTTGTCCTGACCCACAGGCGAAGGTTTTTCTTAACAAAAGTCAATTCATAAAGTCTGGAAGAAGTGATTGTTTCAAATGTGCGGACACATACCACAAGGCTACATGGATTGCTATGAGTCAGGGAAACATGACAACAGCAAAGTACACAATAAGCTTTCAGTAACTGACCCCAAAGAAATGGAGATCCACAAATTGCCAGACAAAGAATTCAGAATAATTGTTCTAAAGAAGCTCAGAGAGTTACAGAAGAACTTAGAAATTTTAACAAAATCAGAAAAACAATAAAAGAACAAAATGGGAAGTTCAACAAAGAGAGAAAGCACTAAAAAGACCAAATAAATTTTGCAGAGGAATAAAATGACTGAAATTTTAGAAATGCAAAAGAGAGCTTCAGTAGCACACTCAATCAAGCAAAAGGGAAAAAAAATCAGTGAATTAGAAGGGAGGTCATTTGAAATTATCCAGTCAGAGGAGAAAAAAGAGTGAAAAAGAGTGAAGGAAGAAAGCCTATGGGACTATAGAACAACATTAAGTGAAACAATATTCACATTATAGGAATCCTAGAAAGAGAATAAAAAAAGGAGCAAAACGCTTATTTAAAGAAATAATGGCTGAAAACTTCCCAGACCTGGGGAAAGATAAGGGCATTCAAGTATATGAAGCTTCAAGGTCCCCAATCACGTTCAGCCTAGTGAAGACGTCACTGAGACACATTATAATAAAACTGTCAAAAATCAAAGACAGCATCTTGAGAGCAGCAAAAGAGATTTGTCACATATGAACCCTGGCCCCAGGTTCAATGGAACCTCCCTAAAAGGCTATTGGCAGATTTCTCAGCAGCAACTCTGCAGATCAGGAAAGAGTGGGATGATACATTCAAAGGGCTAAAACGAAAAAAAAAAAAAACACAAAACAAAAAACAAGAATACTTTACCCAGCAAAGTTATCCTTCAGAAATGAAGGAGAGATCATTCCTAGACAAGCAAAAACTGAAGGTGTTCACCACTAGCAGACCTACCTTACAAGAGATGCTAAACGGAGTTCTTCAAGTTGAAAGGAGAGGATACTAACTAGTAACATGACATCATATCAAAGTGTAAAACTTACTGGTAAAGGTAAATGTATAGTCAAATTCAGAATGCACTAATATTGTAATAGTGGTGTATGAATCACTTATAATTTTAGTGTAAAAGTTAAAGGACAAAAATATTGAAAATAACTAGCTCCAATAATTTGTTAATGGATACAAAATATAAAAAGATGTAAATTGTCACACCAAAAATATAAATTGAGAGGGAGGTAGTAAAGAATGTTGAGCTTTTGTATGCAAAGTTAAGCCGTTTGAGCTTTAAATAGACTGTTATAAAATGTTTTGTGTAAGTCTCATGGTAACCCAAAAGCAAAAACTTATAATAGATACAGAAATAGATGCAAAGAAGGTGGGGAGTCAAAGCATATCACAATAGAAAATCATCAAATCACAAAGGAAGAAAACAAGAGAGGAAGGAGCAAAGGATCTATAAAACTCCCAGAAAACAGTGGTCTAAATGACAATAGTAAGTCTTTACCTATCAATAATTACTTTAAATGAACTAAATTCTCAAATGACAGAGTGGCTGAATCGATAAAAAAAACAAAACACAAACAAACAAGACCCAACTATATGCTGCCTACAGGAGACTCACTTCAAGTAAGGACACATGTAGGCTGAAAATAAAGGGATGGAAAAAAAAGGTACTCCGTGCAAATGGAAACCAAAAAAGAACAGTAATAACTTTATGTCAGACAAAATATAATTTAAGTCAAAAATGTAATAAAAGACAAAGAAGGTCATTATATAATGATAAAGGGGTTAATGCATCAAGAGGAAATAACAATAGTAAATATATATGCACTCAACATCAGAGCAATTAAATATCTAAAGTAATTATTAGATTTAAAGGGAGAAATAGTAATACAATAATAGTAGAGGACTTCAATACCCCACTTTCAACAATTGAGAGATCATCCAGATAGAAAATCATTAACCAAACTTTGGACCTAAACTACACATTAGATCAAATGGACCTAACAGACATATACAGAACATTCCATGCAATGGGAACAGAATAAAATTCTTCTCAAGGGCTCATGGAGCATTCTTTAGCATAGATCATACGTTAGGCCACAAAACAAGTCTTAACAAATTTAAGAAGAATGAAATCATATCAAGTGTCTTTTTTGACCACAGTGGTATGACTGGAAATCAATAACAGGAGAAAATCTGGAAAATTCACAAATATGTGGAGATTGAAAAACGCATTCCTGAACAACCAGAAGGTCAAAGAAGACATCAAAAGGAAAATCAGAAAATATTTTGGGACAAACAAAAATGGAAGCACAAGATTCCAAAACTTTGGGTGCATGAAAAACGATGCTAAGAAGAAAGTTTGTAACAATGAATATTTACCTGAAGAAAAAAAATAAGGATCTCAAACAACTTTACACCACGAGGAACTAGGAAAACAAGAACAATCTAAGCCCAAAGTTAGTAGAAAGGAGGAAATAACAAAAGATAAATAGAGACTAGAAAGACAATAGAAAAGATCAATAAAACTAAGTTGGTTTTTGAAAAGATGAAATTGGCAAACCTTTAGCTAGACAAAGGGAAACAAAGAGGAGACTCAAATAAATACAATGATAAATGAAAAAAGAGACATTACAACTGATGCCACAGAAATCAAAAGAATTATAAGAGTCTACTCTGAACAATTATATGCCAACAAACTGGATAGTGAGAAGAAATTAGTAAGTTCCTAGTAATATACAACCTAAGAAGACTGAATCATGAAAAAATAGAAAGTTCAAATAGACCTATAGCTAGGATGAGGATTAAGTAATCAAAAAACCTCCCAACAAAGAAAAGTCCAGGACCAGACAACTACACCAGTGAATTCTACCAAATATTTAAAGAAGAATTAACACCAAACATCCTCAAACTCTTCCAAAACATTAAAGAGAAGGGAACCCCATTTCCAAACTCATTTTATGAAGCCAATACTATTCTGATATCAAAGCCAGACAAAGACACCACAAGAAAACTACAGGCTAATGTCCCTGATGAATATAAATTCAAAAATCCTCAAGAAAATACTAGCAAACAAATTCAGCAGCAGAGTAAATGATCATACACCATGACCATGGGATGTGTTCCTGGGAAGCAAGGAATATATGGTTCAGCAGATGAAAACCAATTAATGTGATATGCCACATTAACAGAATGGTGGATAAAAATCACATGATTATCTCAATGACAACAGAGAAAGCATTTGACAAAATTGAATACCCTTTTGTGATAAAAACTCTCACCAAAGTAGGAATAGAAATAAATGGCCTCAACATAATAAAGGAGATATATGACAAAGCCACAGCTAACATCATGGTCAACAATGAAAAGTTGAAAGCTTTTTCTGTAAGGAACAATACAAGATTCCCACTCTCACTACCTCTATTCAAGATAGTACTGGAAGTCTTAGCCAGAGCAATTAGGCAAGAAAAAGAAATAAATAGCATTCAAATTGAAAAGGAAAAGGTCAAATTATCTCTCCTTGTAGTAACATGATCTTATATATAAAGAACATTGATGACTCTACCAAAAAACTGTTAAAACTAACAAATAAATTCAGTAATGTTGCAGGATATAAAATCAACATACAAAAATCAGTTCCTTTTCTATACACTAACAATGAACTATCAGAAAAAAGCATTGGTGAGGATGTGGAGAAAAGGGAATTCTTGTTCATTGTTGGTGGGAACATAAATTGGTACATCTACTATGGAAGACAGTATGGAGGGTCAACAAAAAATTAAAAATAGAAAGTAATTAAAAATTTAAAAATCATATGATCCAGCAATCCCTTTGGGGATTTATATCCAAATGATAGAAAATCACCATCTTGAAGAGATATCTGTGGTCCCACGTTCATTGCATCATTATTCACAGCCGGCAAGATACAGAAACAACATAAATGAGTTCTGGACTGCAACTCCTTCCAGAGAGTTGCAGTGGATTGGTTGTACACTGTCTGGTGTGATGAGGGTAGCTTTCCTTTCCTTCTTGGGGCCTGCCAGGTGAAGCCTTTGTTGGGCCTGAAAAATCACACATAGGTTTTTTGCCAGAAGCTGGATTCCTCAGTTTCACTTGTAAAATGGGGACCATAAATGACATTATGCATATAAAAGGTTTAGGAAACACCTGACACATAGTAAACTCCCAATAAGTGTCTGTTTTACTATTTTAATGTTGTTATTATCTCTGAGTTAAAACTCCTTGTTATCTTGTGATACATAATCAGAAATATATATATATATATATATATATATATATATATATATATATGGTCCTTGTCCCCATTTCTGGCACAGAGCTTCTAAAACCCTTGGAATTTCCTGTGATGAGGGTGATAAGGTGTTTTTTGTTGTGTTAATGAGGTGACTTTTGGACCTAAGGATGCCAATGGAGCCAACCATGTGATTAGAGGGTTGGAACTTTCAGTCCCACCTATTGACCTCCAGGGAGGGGGAGAGGGGCTGTAGATTTAGTTCAGTTACCAATGGTCAGTGCTCTAATCAATTATGCCTATGTCACAGAGCCTCCATTAAAACCCAAAAGGACTGAGTTCAGAGAGCTTTGGGGTTGGTGAACACATGAGATTTGGGGAGAATGCAGATGACATGATACTATACAGAAAACCCTAAGACTCTACCAAAAAACTACTAGAACTGATAAATGAATTCAGTAAATTTGCAAGATGCAAAATTAATATACAGAAATCTGTTGCATTTCTACACACTAATAATGAAGTAGCACAAAGAAAAATTAAGAGAACAGTCCCATTTACAACTGCACCAGAAAGAACAAAATATCTAGGGATAAACTTAACCAAGGAGTTTGAAATATCTGTATGCCGAAAACTATAAAAACACTGATGAAAGAAATTGAAGATGACAGAAACAAATGGAAAGACATGACATGCTCATAGATTGGGAGAACCAATATTGTTAAAGTGTCCGTACTATCCACAGCATCTACAAATTTAATGCAATTCCTATCAAAACACCAACAGCATTTTTCAGAGAACTAGAACAAATAATCTGTATGGAGCCACAAAGACCCTGAATAGCCAAAGCGTCTTGAAAAAGAACAAAACTGCAGGTATCACAATCCTAGATTTCAAAATGTACTACAAAGCTATAATAATCAAAACAGCATGGTACTGACACAAAAAGACACATAGATCAATGGAACAGAATAGAGTCCAGAAATAAGCCCACATTTTTATGGTCAACTAATCCATGACAAAGGAGGCAAAAATACACAATGGGAAAAAAAAGTCTCTTCAACAAATAGTGTTGGGAAAACTAGACAGCTACATGCAAAAGAATGAAACGACCACTTTTCTTACACCATACACAAAAATAAACCCAAAATGGATTAAAGACCTAAATGTGAGACCTGAAAAATTCCTAGAAGAAAACACAGGCAGTAATGTCTTTGACATCAGCTGTAGAGACATTTTTCTAGATATGTGTCCTTTGGCAAGGGAAACAAAAGCAAAATTAAACTATTATTAGGACTACCCCAAAATAAAAGTTTTTGCACAGCGAAGGAAACCATCAAAAAAAAAAAAAAATGAAAAGACAACCTACTGAATGGGAGAAGATATTTGCAAATGGTGTATCCAATAGAGGGTTAATATCTAAACTATATAAAGAACTTAACCAAAAAAAAACCCCACAAATAATCTAATTAAAAATGGGCAGAGGACTGAATAGACATTTTTCCAAAAAGACATATAGTTGGCCAACAGATACGTGAAAAGGTGTTCAACATCACTAGGCATCAGGAAAATGTAAATCAAAACAAGAATGAGATATTGCTTCACACTTGTGAGAATAGCTAGAATGAAAAACACAAGAAAAACAAGTGTTCGCCAGGATATGAAGAAAAAGGAACCCTCGTGCACTCTTGGTGGGAATGCAAGTTGATGTAGCCACTGTGGAACAGTCTGGAGGTTCCTCAAAAAATTAAAGATAGAATTACCATACAATCTAGTAAATCCACTACTGGATATTTACCCAAAGAAAACAGAAACACTAATTCAAAAAGACTTGTGCACCCCTATGTTTATTGCAGCATTATTTACAATAGCCAAGATAGAGAAGCAACCCAAGTGTCCATTGATAGATGAATGGATAAAGAAGATGTGGTGTATATAAATATACACCCACACATATACAGTGGAATATTTACTCAGCCATAAGAAAGGGTGAAATCTTGCCATATGCAGTGACATGGATGGATCTAGAGGGTTAATGCTAAGAAGTCAGTCAGAGAAAGATGAATACCGTAATTTCACTCATGTGGAATTTAAAAAGCAAAAATGCACAAAGGAAAAGGAGACCAAAAAATCAGACTCATAACTATAGAGAACAAGCTGGTGGTTGCCACTGGGGAGGTCAGTGGGGGGATGGGTGAACGAGATGAAGGGGAATAAGAGTACACTTATCTTGATGAGCACTGAGTAGTGTATAGAATTGTTGAATTATTATATACATGAAACTAATATAACACTATGTTAATTGAATAACAACAACAACAACAACAACAAAACCCAATGCACATGCCCTCTGACAAAGAAATTCTACTTTTAGGAATTTCTAAAATTCCGAAGTTTTATTTTCAAGCATGTGTGCTTATGTATATGTGTACACACCTACAAAGTTGTTTACTTTGCCATTGTTTATAATGTTAAAAATATGAAAACTGAATGGAATGGATGAAATAAATTGCATACATGCATTCAGTGGTGCTCTATGCACCTGTACAAATGGAGGTTGTTCTCTATGCAGGGATAGGGAAAGATCTCAACATATGTTGTTCAGTCAGTAAAGCAAGATACAGAACATGTATGGTAAATTACCTTTGGTGGTAGAAAGTGAAAAAATGTGGGTATATTTTCCTATGTGCTTGCATTTGCTTATATCTGGAGAGTAGGAATCTGTGGTCGCCTAAGTAATGGCCACTAAAGATACACTCACTTCCTAATCTCTGGAAAATATGATTGGTACTTATATGGCAAAAGATGTGATTAAGTTAAGGAGATTTTCCTGGATTATGCAGGTGGGCTCTAAATGCCATCACAAGCATTTTTTATAAGAGAGAGGCAGTGAGTGATTGATTATACACCAAAGAGGTGAAGGCGCTGTGACCAGGGAGGCAGCCGACGGAGTGATGTAGGCACAAGTCAAGGCAAGCCAGAAGCCGGAAGAGACCGGGAGCGGAGTCTCCCCTAGAGCCTCTGGAGTGAGTGTGGCTCAGCTGACAGCTTGACTTCCTCTCAATGGCACTGAGATCAGACTTCTGGCCACTAGAAATTTGAGAGAATAAATTTCTGTTGTTTTAAGCCACCATGTTTATGGCACTTTGTTACAGTAGGCGTAAGAAACTAATTCAGAAGCTAACAAAGGTAATCACCTCTTTTAGAGCTGGGAGCAAGATTTTTCACCAATGATCTTTTTGATCTTTTTATGGTGTTTTTTAAAAAACAAGATGGATGCATTTATGTTTTAAAATGTAACCTGTTAAAAAATTAATCTCTCCTTCAATCCAGACCTTTCCCTTCTCTTCTCAGCAGAGGCCTGGCCCCCAGTTCTGCAGAGCAGCAGTGAGGAAGGGGAATGGGCTCGACTCTGGACCATCCTATGCTCTGCTGTCCTGGCTGGCTCCTGACATGTAAACTTGAGGCAAAGAGCAGTCCCTCTGGATTGGTAGCTGGTGGTACCTCTGTCACGGAAGGAGCTCCTAAATGCAGGCTCTTTATTTCACAGCTTGTGTGTATGAGCTCTTTGGAGATCTTGGCGGAAGCTTTAGCCCTGCTACATTTCATGACCAGGGTGAGAAATGACTTCTTAGGACTCCCCTTTAACTCCTGGCTTTTGAACCTTGGCAAGCAGCATGGTGTTCCAGCATCTTTTCCCATACTGAATAATGGTTGCCTTCTCCTCTGGATATTTACATAACCAACGGAATTCAGTAGATTTTATAGAGCAATGAAGATCAGTTGCAAGGACACCACCCGCCCGCCACAGGTACCCCATTCGATATCTGCCTTGACAGGCCGTCTATCACACAGGCAGTCACAGAGTTCTGCCATTTTGATGCCAAAATATTTCTCAGTTCCATTAATTTTCCTGGCCACTACCTTGTTCGGGCCTCATCTTTTACCTGCATTACTGTGGCAGCTTCCTAATGCCGCCTGCCTTTTATTACTGCACTCCCATCCACTCTCCTGATGGTAGCCAGAGTACGCTTTCCAGACACAGATCAGATCCTGTCCCCTCTTTGTTTATAACAAGTGCAGCGCTTCTCGTTGTCCACCTAGTGAACCCCCTGATGTGATTTTACAAGACCTTCATGATCTGGCCCCTACTTTTACATGTCATCTTCCCCTGCCTTCCCCACTGCTCACCGGTCCCTTTCCTTCTCCCCTAGTCCTAGCCTCACATCTTCTCACAGGAGTTTCCTGCTGCTCTCTTAACCCCCTTGATGTAGTTTGAAGGAGGAGAGAATGTCCCCATGAGAGAGAAAAGAAAAATGCCAGGATGCTCTCATTTCTTTTCACTTTGAGAAATCACCTCTCTTCTCATTTTCCTAAGAAATCTTTCAGTGTTTCTTCTAAAGAAGCTGGAGGTAGGTGATTGTCACTGAACCAGTCAAGAGGTGACTACGTCATCACCTGTCTTTAGGATGATGGGATACCAGATACCCGTGGACCTCAGCTCTGTGGGCTTCATGGACCCCCAGCTGATAAGAAAAGCCCCATTTAATATCACTCTACATTAGTTGAACTCAGCCTGGTTATGTGACTCTATGAATTTGTAGCCGACTAACGGAGAACTGAAATAATCATCTTTTAAAATAACTAGGTTATATGTGTCATAGATTATGTTAAATATCTTGTCTTATTCTATGGTATTTGTTTTTTAAAGATTTTATTTATTTATTTGACAGAGAGAGACACAGCGTGAGAGGGAACTCAAGCAGGGCAAGTGGGAGAGGGAGAAGCAGGCTTCCCACTGAGCAGGGAGCCCAATGCGGGGCTCAATCCCAGCACCCTGGGATCATGACCTGAACCGAAGGCAGACGCTTAACGACTGAGCCACCAGGTGCCCCTCTATGGTATGTTTTATGCCCTGTCAGATGTCATAAAGATGTCAACTGTATGACAGGGTTAATTTGTTAGAGGGCAGTATTTTCTGGATATTTTAAGATGTAATGAAAACATGAAATTAGACACTTTTTCTCCTGCTTTGCTGGCCCTTATCAAGCTTATACCCTCATCATGGAGCTTTGCTTTCCACAAGATTTTTTTTCTCCCTCTCTTAAGGGTTTTCTATAATTGAGACACATAACCTATTACTGACCTGTGGTACAATTGCAGTGTATTTCAGCTACACTGACGTAGTTAGTTTCTTACCTAAAAATAGTATTTTAGTCATTGTAGACATTATGGAGTTTTGAGAATCAAAGCTGTTTATGGTAAAATACCTTAATTTTCTATATCTGCTTTTATCTTTACAGTAGGAAGAGAAAGTTGTAATAGACCAAACTCGTTATGACGCTTTTAGTAATGCAATGAACCGAATATCTTAGGCACTCGGAACACATTTCTGAAATCATTGATCAATACTAATTTCAGAAAATATTCAGATTCTCATCTCTTTGGCTTGACATATTTGTGGAATTTTTTTTGAAGAGGATTACATGGCTAAGAAGAAGAGATTGCATACAAAAAAATATTTAAAAACTTTTTAGATCATTTTAGAGTTCTGAAAGGTTACAAAAATAGTGCAAAGTTCCTGTGTACTATTCCCCCAGTCTCCTTATGTTAACATGTTTTATAACTATAATAAAATTCATTTTAATAAAAATACTATTTTCATATAAAGATCTGTATAGCTGAGATAATTGCCATCTGTCGTTCTAGTTAACTTATTTTTATTCCTAGTTATCTTTTTTAGATTTAAACTTCAAGAATGTAGAATATAGATCTAATTGGATTTGAACCCTAGCAAAGGCTATTTATTACCACCACTCAACACTTAATAGTTCAGTTACCTATTTTATTAGGTTTTATTCATTTGTGTTACATTTTCATTCTGTACCTCCTATGGATGAAACTCTTACAAAGTCCCTCCCCACAATGAACTTCCCTTCTAGGTGGGAAACACAAAAAGACAGAACAAATGAAATGGACAATTACAATACAAACATGATAGATGTTATAATACAATAAAGTTACTTCAATAGTTAAGAGAGCATACAAGACATGACTCTAACCTAGTCTTGGAGAATCAGCAAAGACTTTCACTGAAGTGACTTTAAATTGTGACATGAAGACAGTAGGAAGTATACCAGTAAAGAATGGAAGGGAGATTATTTCAGGCTGGGGAACAAGAATGGGAAAGGCTGGGAAGTGGGAGATGGGAAAGGGTGGGAGGAGAGAGGAGAGAGAGAAGTATTTGCCAGAAAGGGAAAGTAAATTAGGAAGCAAAAAGTAGGGGCCAGATCATGAAGGTCTTGTAAAATCACATCAGGGGGTTCACTAGGTGGACAACGAGAGGCGCTGCACTTGTTATAAACAAAGAGGGGACAGGATCTGATCTGTGTCTGGAAAGCGTACTCTGGCTACCATCAGGAGAGTGGATGGGAGTGCAGTAATAAAAGGCAGGCGGCATTAGGAAGCTGCCACAGTAATGCAGGTAAAAGATGAGGCCCGAACAAGGTAGTGGCCAGGAAAATTAATGGAACTGAGAAATATTTTGGCATCAAAATGGCAGAACTCTGTGACTGCCTGTGTGATAGACGGCCTGTCAAGGCAGATATCGAATGGGGTACCTGTGGCGGGCGGGTGGTGTCCTTGCAACTGATCTTCATTGCTCTATAAAATCTACTGAACTCCATTTATGTAAATATCCAGAGGAGAAGGCATCCGTTATTCAGTATGGGAAAAGGTGCTGGAACACCATGCTGCTTGCCGAGGTTCAAAGTTAAGGAGACCTATAAACATAGGCCAGGAAGACCTCTTCGAGAACTAGCGGTAGAGATGAGCAGTGGCATCCTGTAAATAGGACTGAAGCAAGGGGGCTTCTGAGCAACCACTGAGACAAGGTGTTTGGAGTTTATGGACAAGGGCTGGTTTGGGCATAGTCTGGCTGCTGCTGGAGGCTCCTTCAGGCCTAACTTCCTGGTCTGTTGTGCTGCATGGTGTGGCATTCCTCAAAACCAGAGATGGGTGCTTGACCAGTCTTTCCAGCAGTCAATCGTACAGGACCTGTTTACGATAGCAAAATTGTGTGAGAACTCTTGTCAGATACCAGTCCTCTAGATGGTTCTCCACTGATATGAAGAGTCAAAACCATCCTTCCCACCCTGATCCCACTCCTTGGATTGAGTAATCCCTGGAGGTCATGGTCAATAATGGGGAGATATGATATAAAGGGAGGAAGTGGACTTGCTGCTACCAGGAGGGGTGGAGGCTTGAATGTATACTTGTTTTTGTCTGTATTGTCCCCAGTGATGATGAAACAGGTGATACTGGTTCTATTTGGGTGTTAGAAGCGAGAGGAGAAGGAGGAGTCAAGGAAGTTTCTTAGGATTTTCTCTTGGGATCTGGGTCAACAATGACACCATTCCCAGATGTAGGGAATTTATTTCCTATCCTCGTTCTACACTTGTCTAGATTCTAGGCTTTTATGTCTCTGTCAAGACGCTAGACAATAACTTATATTTGCATAGTACCTTACCATTTATCAGGAGCTTTCACAAACATTATCATATGTGCTGCTTTCCAGTGCTCTGAGAAGTCCACCAGGCAATCCACTATTTATCTTTTTTTATGATAAGGAAATGAAAGCTCAGAGAGTTGGAATGAGTTGCTCAAGGTAATACAGCTAAGAATTCCAGCTCTGAATCCATTTCTTATAATTTAGTCAAACACTTATTCATTTATATATCCATTCTTTATTTCTTTTTTTAATATATATATATTTTTAAAGATTTTATTTATTTACTTGTCAGAGAGAGCGAGCGAGCGAGCACAAGCAGGGGGAGCGGCAGGCAGAGGGAGAAGCAGGCTCCCTGCCGAGCAAGGAGCCCAGTGCAGGGCTCGATCTCAAGACCCTATGATCATGACCTGAGCCAAAGGCAGACGTTTAACTAACTGAGACACCAAGGCGCCCCCATTCTTTATTTCTTACACAAGTATTTATTGGGTACTTCCTAGAGCAGTTACTGGACTAATCTCCAGAGATACAAAGATGTGCATGATGCGGGTCCTGCCCTGAAGGATTGGCACAGGCAGATGTGTTCACAGGTAAGAAAAATGCAAGCAGATTTCTCTAAGAGAGTAGAGGTGTCGTAAGGGCACAGAGAATTTCACACGAGTCAGCTCCATTTTCCCAGAGGGCTGTTTCAACTGGCACATAGATGACGTGGAGGAGATGTCAGGTGGAGGAGAAAGGACACTCCAGGCAACCGCTTTCCCTTATTGTGTGTTCCATGGTTCTCTGATTTCAAAATCTTGAATGTCATTGAGAGAAGTGTAAAGTTAATGAGGCTGAGTTCTATCTTTTATGAAAAATTTGGGAGGAGAGAGGTAAAGATTGAATTGAGGGAGAGCATTGTTTTGTGCAAATGGTTAGATTTAATAAATAAATTCTTCCTTTAAAGGTCTTTTTTTTAAAGTCAGTTATGCAATAGAAGGAATTATGTTTCTAAAATGGGTAATTTTCTCTGTTGTATTTCACAGCTTGAACTCAAAATACTACACATTCCTTCAGATTACAAGGCAGGGGAAATAGAAGTTTCATAACTAACAAATAGAAAATTGCAATTGTTCGCCAGGGTAGCATTAAAAATCGGAGTTCAGTCCTGGCTGCGAGCCTAGCAGTGCACTCTTCCAGGGCAGCCCACCTGGCTTGTATCTAGAATGTGAACACCTAGGCCTTTGTCTCAGTAAATGCTGGTTGGGTGAATGAGGCCATGGAGCAAACCTAACCTGTCTGGTTCAGTCTCTTTGCCCATTGGAAGCATTCCTTTGAAAACTTCTCTGTCCCTAGAAATGTATTGTTCCTGGGGTGGCCCCTGTCTTTTCACTCGAAATACCTCCCTGGGTGATCTCACTCACTCAAATGGTTTGATCTATCATCTATTTATTGGTAAATATTAAACTTAAAACTTATAGCCTCTTTGTCTCCTTCTGCTTCTCCCTCCCCTTCTCTCCTGTCTGCTTCCTTCCCTTCCTCCCTTCTTGTTCTCCATAATAATTGACCTATTACAGTCCCAAGAGTTCAGTAGGTACTTCAAGTAATCTGTGAACTTCAGGGGCACCTGGCTGGCTCAGTCTGTAGAGCAGGTGACTCTTGATCTCAGGCTGGTGAGTTTGAGTCCCATGTTCGGTGTACAGATTAGTTAAAAAAGAAATAAGTAAATAAAAGAGGCACAGAAACATTCTTTTTAAGAAAGTCTGTGAACTCCTGAAAACCACTATGGAATATAATTTCCCCTGTTAAATGTGTATAGAAGATAGAAGAGAGAAAAAACAAGCACAAAACAAAATCCCAACATAACACAAAGCAAACAAAACCCAGGTCCTTCTGAGGTCTTCAACTGGGGCTCTTCTGTGTCCTATTTATTCTTCAGCCTTGTCAGTTCATCTATCCAGCAAAGAGCTTCTCAGATCCTACGCCTCATTCTTATTTCCCACCTCCACTTCTAGTTCTCATTATTTCACATTTTATTTACTATGATAAACTGTCTGTTTGTCTCCCTGACTTCGTTGTATTTTTTTCTTTCTCGATTTCTCTATTCTGTTATAGTCTTCCTAGAAATCGGTTTTTGTCATATCTTCTTCCTTCTTGGCACCTAGTATAGAGCTATGTCCTATGTGCTATGTGCTATGTCCTAGCTCATATGCATTTTCCCTCCAGATATTCTTGAGTCTGCCATCCATGGGCCTTATGTCACCTGGGAACACCTCTAGACCCGCATAGCCTAACTTGTAGCCACTAGCCACATGTATGAAGGAACCCTTGAAATTTGACCAATGGTCCTGAGGAATTGAACTTTTTTTTTAATATACTGCATGATTTTATTTATATGACATTGTTAAAATAACAAAATTATAGAAATGGAGACCACAGGCGCCTGGCTAGCTTAGTCGCAACTCCTGCTCCCGGGGTTGTGAGTTCGAGCCCCAGGTGGAGTATAGGGCTTACTTTAAAACATAAGAAAGAAAAAAAGAAAGAAAGAAAGAAAAAGAAAGAAAGGAAGGAAGAAAGGAAGGAAAGAGAGAGAGAAAGGGAGGGAGGGAGGCAGGAGAGGAAGGAAGGAAGAGAGGGAGGGAGGGAGGGAGGGAGGGAGGAAGGAGAAAGAGGAAGGAAGAAAGGAAGGGAAGGAGGGAAGGAAGGAGGAAGGAAGGGAGGTAGGGAAGGAAGGAGGAATGGAGGAATGGAACCCAGATTAACAACCGCTGCTAGGCATTAAGAAGGGAATAGTTATGGGAGGTAAGTGGGTGTGGCTGTAAAAAGGCAACTGATTGGGGGGCATCCTTGTATCTAAGGAAATGTTCTGTATCTTCACTGTATCCATGTTAATATCCTAGTTGAGCTATAGTACTAGAGTTTTGCAAATGTTACCAATTGGGGGAAACTAGATAAAGGCTACACAAGAACCTCTCTATATTATTGTATTGTATTACTGCCTGTGAATCTACAATTATTTCAAAATAAAAAGTTTAATTTTAAAAATTGTGTGTAAAAATAAACATACATTTTTTAAAAAGATTTATTTTCAGGGGCACCTGAGTGGCTCAGTCACTTAAGCATCTGCCTTCAGCTCAGGTCATGATCCTGGGGTCCTGGAATCGAGCCCAGTGTGGGGCTCCCTGCTCAGCAGGGAGTCTGCTTCTTTCTCGCTCTCTGCCCCTCCCCCCTCTTATGCTCTCTCTCTCTGTCTCAAATAAATCAATAAAATCTTAAAAAAAAATTTTATTTTTAAGTAATCTCTACACCCAATGTGGGGCTCGAACTCATGACCCTGAGATGAAGAGTCACATGCTCCAACAACTGAGCCCACAGGCACCCCTAAACATATACATATTTTTTCTTTAAATTTTTTATTGTTATGTTAATCACCATACATTACATCATTAGTTTTTGATGTAATGTTCCATGATTCATTGTTTGTGCATAATACCCAGTGCTCCACGCAGAATGTGCCCTCTTTAATACCCATCACCAGGCTAACCCATCCGCCCACCACCCTCCCCTCTAGAACCCTCAGTTTGTTTTTCAGAGTCCATCATCTCTCATGGTTCGTCTCCCCCTCCGATCCCCCCCACTCATTCTTCCCCTCCTGCTATCTTCTTCCTTTTCTTTTTCTTAACATATATTGCATTATTTGTTTCAGAGGTACAGATCTGTGATTCAACAGTCTTGCACAATTCACAGCGCTCACCATAGCACATACCCTCCCCAATGTCTGTCACCCAGCCACCCCCTCCCTCCCACCCCCCACCGCTCCAGCAACCCTCAGTTTGTTTCCTGAGATTAAGAATTCCTCATATCAGTGAGGTCATATGATACATGTCTTTCTCTGATTGACTTATTTCACTCAGCATAACACCCTCCAGTTCCATCCACGTCGTTGCAAATGGCAAGATCTCATTCCTTTTGATGGCTGCATAATATTCCATTGTGTATATATACCACTTCTTCTTTATCCATTCATCTGTCGATGGACATCTTGGCTCTTTCCACAGTTTGGCTATTGTGGACATTGCTGCTATAAACATCGGGGTGCACGTACCCCTTTGGATCCCTACATTTGTATCTTTGGGGTAAATACCCAGTAGTGCAATTCCTGGATTGTATGGTAGCTCTATTTTCAAATTTTGAGGAACCTCCATACTGTTTTCCAGAGGGGTTGCACCAGCTTGCATTCCCACCAACAGTGTAGGAGGGTTCCCCTTTCTCCACATCCTGGCCAACATCTGTCATTTACTGACTTGTTAATTTTAGCCATTCTGACTGGTGTGAGGTGGTATCTCATTGAGGTTTTGATTTGGATTTCCCTGATGCCGAGCGATGTGGAGCACTTTTTCATGTGTCTGTTGGCCATTTGGATGTCTTCTTTGGAAAAATGTCGGCTCGTGTCTTCTGCCCATTTCTTGATTGGATTATTTGTTCTTTGGGTGTTGAGTTTGATAAGTTCTTTATAGATTTTGGATACTAGCCCTTTATCTGATATATCATTTGCAAATATCTTCTCCCATTCTGTTGGTTGTCTTTCGGTTTTGGGGACTGTTTCTTTTGCTGTGCAAAAGCTTTTTATCTTGATGAAATCCCAATAGTTCATTTTTGCCCTTGCTTCCCTTGCCTTTGGCAATGTTTCTAGGAAGAAGTTGCTGTGGCTGAGGTCGAAGAGGTTGCTGCCTTGTGTTCTGCTTTAGGATTTGGATGGACTCCTGTCTCACATCGAGGTCTTTCAACCATTTGGAGTCTGTTTTTGTGTGTGGTGTAAGGAAAGGGTCCAGTTTCATTCTTCTGCATGTGGCTGTCCAATTTTCCCAACACCATTTGTTGAAGACACTGTCTTTTTTCCATTGGACATTCTTTCCTGCTTTGTCAAAGATGAGTTGACCATAGAGTTGAGGGTCCATTTCTGGGCTCTCTATTCTGTTCCATTGATCTATGTGTCTGTTTTTGTGCCAGTACCATGCTGTCTTGATGATGACAGCTTTGTAATAGAGCTGGAAGTCCGGAATTGTGATGCCGCCAGGTTTGCTTTTTTTTTTCAACATTCCTCTGGCTATTCAGGGTCTTTTCTGGTTCCATACAAATTTTAGGATTATTTGTTCCATTTCTTTGAAAAAAGTGGATGGTATTTTGATGGGGATTGCATTGAATGGGTAGATTGCTCTAGGTAGCATTGACATCTTCACAATGTTTCTTCTTCCAATCCATGAGCATGGAACGTTTTTCCATTTCTTTGTGTCTTCCTCACTTTCTTTCATAAGTATTTTATAATTTTCTGAGTACAGATCCTTTGCCTCTTTGGTTAGATTTATTCCTAGGTATCTTATGGTTTTGGGTGCCATTGTAAATGGGATCGACTCCTTGATTTGTCTCTCTTCTGCCTTGTTGTTGGTGTATAGGAATGCCACTGATTTCTGTGCATTGATTTGATATCCTGCCACTTTACCGAATTCCTGTATGAGTTCTAGCAGTTTTGGGGTGGAGTCTTTTGGGTTTTCCACATACAGTATCATATCATCTGCAAAGAGTGAGAGTTTGACTTCCTCTTTGCCGATTTGGATGCCTTTGATTTCTTTTTGTTGTCTGATTGCTGTGGCTAGGACTTCTAATACTATGTTGAATAGCAGTGGTGAGAGTGGACATCCCTGCCGCATTCCTGAGCTTAGGGGAAAAGCTCTCAGCTTTTCCCCATTGAGAATGATATTCGCTGTAGGTTTTTTATAGATGGCTTTTATGATATTGAGGTATGTACCCTCTATCCTTATCCTCTGAAGAGTTTTGATGAAGAAAGGATGCTGTACTTTGTCAAATGCTTTCTCTGCACCTATTGAGAGGATCATATGATTCTTGTTCTTTCTTTTGTTAATGTATTGTGTCACATTGATTGATTTGCAGATGTTGAACCAGTCTTGCAGGCCAGGGATAAATCCCACTTGGTCATGGTGAATAATCCTTTTAATGTACTGTTGGATCCTATTGGCTAGTATTTTGGTGAGAATTTTTGCATCCATGTTCATCAAGGATATTGGTCTGTAATTCTCCTTTTGGACGGGGTCTTTGTCTGGTTTTGGGATCAAGGTAATGGTAGCCTCATAAAATGAGTTTGGAAGTTTTCCTCCTATTTCTATTTTTTGGAACAGTTTCAGGAGAATAGGTATTAATTCTTCTTGAAATGTTTGGTAGAATTCCCCTGGGAAGCCATCTGGCCCTGGGCTTTTGTTTGTTGGGAGATTTTTGATGACTGCTTTAATTTCCTTAGTGGTTCTAGGTCTGTTCAGGTTTTCTACTTCTTCCTGGTTCAATTTTGGTAGTTGATACATCTCTAGGAATGCCTCCATTTCTTCCAGGTTATCTAATGTGCTGGCATAGAGTTGCTCATAATATGTTCTTAGAATTGTTTGTATTTCTTTGGGGTTGGTTGTGATCTCTCCTCTTTCATTCATGATTTTGTTGATTTGGGTCATTTCTCTTTTCTTTTTGCTAAGTCTGGCCAGGGGTTTATCAATCTTGTTAATTCTTTCAAAGAACCAGCTCCTAGTTTCGTTGATCTGTTCTACTGTTCTTTTGGTTTCTATTTCATTGAGTTCTGCTCTGCTCTTTATTATTTCTCTTCTCCTGCTGGGTTTAGGCTTTATTTGCTGTTTTTTCTCTAGCTCCTCTAGATGTAGGGTTAGGTTGTGTATTTGAGACCTTTCTTGTTTCTTGAGAAAGGCTTGTATTGCTATATACTTTCCTCTCAGGACTGCCTTTGCTGCATCCCAAAGATTTTGAATAGTTGTGTTTTCATTTTCATTGGTTTCCATGAATTTTTTAAATTCTTCTTTAATTTCCTGGTTGACCCATTCATTCTTTAGTAGGATGCTCTTTAGCCTCCATGCATTTGAGTTCTTTCTGACTTTCTTCTTGTGATTGAGTTCTAGTTTCAAAGCATTGTGGTCTGAAAATATGCAGGGAATAATCCCAATCTTTTGGTACCGGTTGAGACCTGATTTGTGACCTAGGATGTGACCTATTCTGGAGAATGTTCCATGGGCACTCGTGAAGAGTGTGTATTCCATTGCTTTGGGATGGAATGTTCTGAATATGTCTGTGAAGTCCATTTGGTCCAGTGTGTCATTTAAAGTCTTTATTTCCTTGTTGATCTTTTGCTTAGATGATCTGTCCATTTCAGTGAGGGGGGGTGTTAAAATCCCCCAGTATTATTGTATTGTTGTCATTGTGTTTCTTTGCTTTTGTTATTAGTTGCCTTATATAATTGGCTGCTCCCATGTTCGGGGCATAGATATTTACAATTGTTAGATCTTCTTGTTGGATAGACCCTTTAAGTAGGATATAGTATCCTTCCTCATCTCTTATTACAGTCTTTGGTTTAAAATCTAATTTGTCTGATAGAAGGATTGCCACCCCAGTTTTCTTTTGCTGTCCATTAGCATGGTAAATGGTTTTCCACCCCTTCACTTTCAATGTGGGGGTGTCTTTGGGTCTAAAATGAGTCTCTTGCAGACAGCATATCGATGGGTCTTGTTTTTTAATCCAATCTGATACCCTGTGTCTTTTGATTGGGGCATTTAGCCCAATTACATTCAGGGTAACTATTGAAAGATATGAATTTAGTGCCATTGTATTGCCTGTAAGGTGACTGCTACTGTATGTTTTCTGTATTCCTTTCTGGTCTATGCTGCTTTTAGGCTCTCTCTTTGCTTAGAGGACCCCTTTCAATATTTCTTGTAGGGCTGGTTTCGTGTTTGCAAATTCCTTTAGTTTCTGTTTGTCCTGGAAGCTTTTTATCTCTCCTTCTATTTTCAATGACAGCCTAGCTGGATATAGTATTCTTGGCTGCATATTTTTCTCATTTAGTGCTCTGAATATATCATGCCTGTCCTTTCTGGCCTGCCAGGTCTCTGTGGATAGGTCTGTGGCCAATCTATTGTTTCTACCATTATAGGTTACATATCTCTTCTCCGGAGCTGCTTTCAGGATTTTCTCTTTGTCTCTGAGATTCGTAAGTTTTACTATTAGATGTCGGGGTGTTGACCTATTTTTATTGATTTTGAGAGGGGTTCTCTGTGCCTCCTGGATTTTGATGCCTGTTTCCTTCCTCACATTAGGGAAGTTCTCTGCTATTATTTGCTCCAATATACCTTCTGCCCCCCTCTCTCTTTCTTCTTCTTCTGGGATCCCAATTATTCTAATGTTGTTTCGTCTTATGGTATCGCTTATCTCTCAAATTCTGCCCTCGTGATCCAGAGTTGTTTATCTCTCTTTTTCTCAGCTTCTTTATTTTCCATCATTTGGTCTTCTACATCACTGATTCTCTCTTCTGCCTCATTTATCCTAGCAGTTAGTGCCCCCATTTTTGATTGCACCTCATTAATAGCCGTTTCGATTTCGACTTGGTTAGATTTTTGTTCTTTTATTTCTCCAGAAAGGGTTTCTCTAATAACTTCCATGCTTTTTTCAAGCCCAGCTAGTATCCTTAAAGTCATGATTCTGAACTCTAGGTCCGACATCGCACTGATGTCCGTATTGAGTAGGTCCCTGGCAGACGGTACTACCTCTTGTTCTTTTTGTTGAGGTGACTTTTTTCATCTTGTCATTTTGTCCAGAGGAGAATGGATGAATGAGAGAACACAATGTTAACAGGTTAACAATGTCCCTAGAAAATATACTCTAATCAATTCAGAAAAGACCTGAAACCAGGGGAATAGAAAGGGAAAGAAAGAAAAAAGAGAAAAAAAAGAAAAAGATAAAAACAAACAAAAACAGAACAAAAAAAACAGAATATGATCAAGTATGATCAGGCTGGTGCATAGATCAGTGCCACATACTAGATTTTGGGTGTATTTTGGTCTGTTAGAAGAAAGTGCCTCCTAAAATTTTAAAGAAAGAAAGACTTATATATGTACAAAATAAGGGTTGAGACGATGAAGGGATGGAATATGACTGTAAAGATGAAAATTATAAAAATATTTTAAAAAAGGAATTGATAAGAAGGTGTTTGAGAAAAGAAAGAAGAGGATTAAAAAAAAGGAAAGAAAGAGAAAAAAGGGGGAGAGAATGTGATCAGGCAGGAGACTAGAACGAAGCCATACACTAGAGATTTAAGGTATATTTTGATATGTTAGAAGAAACTATCTCAAAATTTTAAAGAGAGAACAACTTATATATATATGCCAAAAATAAGGGTAACTGCTATGAAGGGATAAAATATGACTCTAAAAATGAAAAATAAAACTTTTTTTAAAAAAAGGGATTGATAAGATGTTGGTTGAAAAAGGGAAAAAAATTAAAAAAAAACAGTTATAAAATTAAATTTGAAAGACTAACGAATCATGGTAAAAAAAGCCATGAATTCTATGTGCAGTATTCCCCTAGCGCTGGAGTTCTCCCGTTTTCCTTGATCGGCCAACTTGGTCTTGGCTTGCTGGCTGTTCGTGCTGATCTTCTGGGGGAGGGGCCTGTTGCCGTGGTTCCCAGATGTCTTTGCCGGAGGCGGAATTGCCCCGCCCTTGTCGGTCCGGGCTAAGCAATCTGCTCGGGTTTTGCTCTCGGGAGCTTTTGTTCCCTGCAAGCTTTCCATACAGTGTTGGAGGACGACAGTGAAAATGGTGGCCTCCCAATCTCCGCCCGGAGGAGCCAAGAACTCGGGGCCCCGCCCCTCAGTGTGCCCCCAGAGAAAAGCAGTCAATCACTCCCGTGTCCCCGGTCTCCGGCCGCACTTCGTGCTCACCCGGCCTGTGACCGAGCGTTTCTATCTCTGGCACCCGACCCCGTGTGGAGTCTCCAAACCCAGCAGATCCCCGCGGTGCGCTCCCGCGCCGCTCCTCCCGGGGGAGGAAGGGGAGTCTCCCCGGCTCTGCCGCTTGTTGGGTCCCTCCTGGAGGAGCAGTGGCCCGACTGGGCCGCGGATCACAGTTTATGGCCACCCCGAGCTGAGAGCCCGCGCCTCGGCTCCGTCTCCGCAGCCGGCTTCCCCGCTCCGATCCCTGGGAGCTCTGCCGCACTCAGGCTCCCCCGGTCTTTCTGTGACCCCGAGGGTCCTGAGACCACACTGTCCCGCGAGGGTTCCACCTCCCACTTAGCCACTGGAGCGACGTCCCTCAGCGGAGCCGACTTCTAAAAGGTCCGATTTTGTGCTCCGCGGCTCTATCACTGGCCAGAAGCGGCCGACGGAGGCCCCCTCCCCCGCCGTCTATCCTCCCGAATATCGCCTCGGATTCACTTCTCCGCACGTCCTACCTTCCAGAAAGCGGTCGCTTTTCTGTTCAGAGAGTTGTTGCTATTCTTTTCTTTGATCTCCTGTTGATTTCGTAGGTGTTCAGAATGGTTTGATCCCTATTCAGCTGAATTCCTGAGACCAGACGAAATCCAAGCCTCCTACTCCTCTGCCATCTTGCTCCACCCCAAGGAATTGAACTTTTAATTTATTTAATTTTAATTGGTTGACATTTAAATTTGAAAACTGAAGCAGTTTTTTCAAGGTGGATGCAAATATTAACAAAATGATGATTGGTATTTGATTCAGTTACTGGAAAACTTTATGTTTGGAACAACTTTGGTATGTGAATTCATCTTTTCAGTTATATATCTTTTAGTATCTAAATACAGATCAAATATTTCCGATGAATTTAGCATCCAAATTGAGATATGCTCTAAGTGTGAAATACACATTAGATGTTTGAGAGTATGAGTAAAAGTTAAGTATCTCAAGTTTTTCTATATTGAAATAACATTTTGGATATATCAAATTCCAGAAAATATATTTTAAAATGAACTTACAGGTATATGTCATTTTATTGAGCTTCATAGATAGTGTGTGTTTAACAAAGTGAAGGTTTGTAGCAACCCTGCATTGAGGTCTGGTGTTGCCATTTTTCCAACAGCATTTGCTCACTTTGTGTCTCTGTGACACATTTTGTTAATTCTAGCAATACTACAAACCTTTTCATTATGACTCTATTTGTTATGGTGATGTGTGATCAGGCATTATGACTTGCTGAAAGCTCGGATGATGGTTAGCATTTTTTTAGCAATAAAGTATGTTTTAATTAAGGTACGTACTTTTCTCAGACGTCATGCTATTGCACGCTTATCAGACTACAGTATAGTGTAAACAGAACTTATACATGTACTGGGATCACTTTATTGTGATCCGTGCTTTACTGTGGTCTGGAATGGGACCTGCAGTATCTCTGAGATATGCCTCTAATCTCTTGCATTTTGCTTTTTCTTAATGGGGCTACTAGAAAAGTTTAAATTATATGTGTGGTATGCATTGTATTTCTATCAGTGTTATTCTAGAACAATTGGGCCATTTTCCTTATTCTCCCCTCCCTTCAGTTTAAGATTTTCCAGGGCAGGCTAAATTTTTAATATTTCCTGTAACCACCCTCTCCCCTATTTTCATAAATAACTCATACTTGTGAGATAACCTGTTCAAATGAATGGTTTAGAAAATGTGATCCAGGCTTCCGTCCCCTTCAAGTGTTTTCTAATCTTGTTCTTTGCATCTGGGATATCTTTGTTGTCTTTTCCAAAGTCTGTATTATCCTCTGGGTCCAACGAGGGTGACCTGTCCCACCTTACCCCCGTGTCACCCATTTGCCACGGGTGGCTGTTTCTTATCTCTCAGTTCCCAGAGCACCTAGAGTTGGTTTCTACATCCTAAGACTCATTGTCACACCCCCACACTGCTATGCATCACTCTGGTTTCTTACATGTAAATTGTCCCTTCCCTTCTAAAAAGTTCAGTGTCTTGAGTCAGGCATCATGCTTTCTCTCTTCTTTGACACACCTACCAGATCTAAACTATTTTTTTAGCAACACAGAGGCTCAATAAGGACTAGTTGATTAATAACTCAGCACAGGAAAATTCCATATAGTTGAAGTACACCCTTATTGAGTTTCCAAATACTAAATTTGGCAATTTTAATTAATTAAATAAATGTATTTTAAAAGATGTGCCTTTGTGGAAACAGAGCTTGCCATCAAGTCAGCAAAGTAAGGCTTTAGTTCTAGTTCTGCCTCTATGGGCACGTGGCTTTGGATAAGTGTACTTTACCTTTCTGTGACTGACTTGCTTCACCTAGACAACAGATTAGCTCATCTCTAAGGTATATTGCAAATTACATAGTTTATAAGTCTGTGCTGGAAATCTTTCTCAAATGCCATACACAGGACTCTGAACTTTTTAAAAATAGAGCATGCTGAACAGATATTAGCATTTTTTAAAATGTCAGAGTCATTATTAGGGATGTCAGTTATTATGCACTGACAGTGTAATGCAGCCAAGGGGTTATTGCGGTATGTATGGCTGCTTACTCTCCAGAGCATGTGGTTTTTATTTTTTAATTAATGTCTGCCATTTAATTTTCTCTTCTAATGTCAGGCTGTCACCTGTCACTTATTGCTGATGCCAGTTCTGCCTGTATTAATAGCTTCCCTGTCCTCAAACCCAGTTTGGGACTTTTAACCTAAGGTGATTTGGGGAAACCCAGTAAGGATAAGCTCGTTTGACTTATGTGTGAAATTGGTCATTTAGTCCCTCAACAACCATGTGTTGGGTGCCTGAACCTGTGTGTGAGGCACCAGATGGTGCAGGGGCTAAAGAATTAATAGTTTATGAACTGTCTTAAGCCACTTGGGGGACTTCCCAGTGAGGAAAATATCTGAACGTTAGTGCAGGGCTTCTGCAGGCCGTTTTCTTCACTTCTCGTTTTCCAGCCCCTTTTCTGATGGCTACGTCTCCCAGACAGGTCACCTGTAGGTAATACAGAGCTTAATAGTAACAGTGGTTAATCAAGTCAGTGAGGATTTCTCCCAGGAATATGCAGAGACAAGTAACACAGGACAGAAAATGCAGAAATAGATTCCATGTTTAAAAAGGAACTGGGTTTATATAGAAGTAATTTCCTTAAACAGAGAGAAAAGGAAGAGTTATTTATTGTCTCATTTAATTCATGCAATAAGCTCGTGAGCCAGGTAACATTATTCTCCCTATTTTATAGATAGGGTAAAGAAGAGATTCAGAGACTTGCCCAAAGTCTCAGCGAGAGATCTGGGAGAAAGTTTATTCTCTTTGTTCTATTACTACCCGTCCTCAGTACTGGGTTATTTGATGTGTTAAAGGATCTGAACTCTTCCTGGTGGTCAAAGGAAGCAAATAGAAAAGCACTTCTCAATCACTTCTCAATTTTACTCCCCAAGGATATTTAACAATATCTGGAGACATTTTTGGTTGTGACAACTCTAGTGGGAGGGTTGCTATTGGTAACTAGTAGGTGGAGACCAGAGATGCTGCTAAGTATCCTGTAACACAGGACAGCCCCCAAGAAGGATCTGGCTCAAAACATGAATAAGGCCAAGGTTAAGTAAACCTGTCCTTCCCTGGTTATGTGGATGAGATTAAAATAAATAATGTATTTAAAGTCTGTTTTTTATTCCTTTTGTGTGTGTGTCACACCATACTGAAGCAGGAAACAAGTGGGAGGGAGGTGGGGAAAAGCTTCTTATGCTTAGATATACATGGAGACATTTTCATTTTATCTTTCCTGTAGGAAGACAAGGAAAACCTAAAGATCTGCTCTATATCTGTAGTAGACATTACTAATATTTGCCACCAAGATTTCTGATCCTCCTTTTTTTGGTTGGGGGCACATGCCCTCTTGAAGGCATGTTGTCGTATGACTGAAATGTGAGTTATGGATGGAAGCCAGTTTATGATTTTCCATGTTCTCTTCCTAGGCCACAGCGATCATGGGAGTATATGCTGGGATGGAGAAACCATAAAATCTAAGCAATGTGGAAAATTGTGCCAACACGTGAGGAATAGCAATCCTGCCTGGTCTCCCAGATCTCCTAAAGACTTTGAGTACGAAATAATCTTTTGTTGTGTTACATGAGTGAGAATTTTGGAATTGCTACTTTAGCATATTCTAACTTAGCCTAATAAATCCAAGTTAATTAGCAAGTACTCTGGAATTCTTGAACCCCAAAATTTCAGGGTTGTTACTTTTGCCTTGGGAATCAGGATATATTAATATTTCACCTACGTATTCATTCCCACTGCTTTGTCAAATTCTGATTCACATTGAGGTCCTAGAGAGATGTTAGTCTCTATAAAACTTCAATGACTCTGCAGTAAGCACCAGAGGTTCTCACATACAGTTGTTGGGTGGGTATGTGAAGGAATATTTTCTTAGGCTTTGGAAATACACCTATGTCTGAAATCATTTATTTTGGCATTAGGATATGTTCTGATTTGTGACATCCCAAGCTTGATGACTTTTACCTGCTTATTATATAAATTCTGTTATGTAAGATATAAGGTAGATTTTATTTAGTTTCCTGAATTTCTAGATTAAAATTTGTGAAAATTCTAGTACAGTGGTAATCAACTTCTCCCTCTTCCAATCACTTTACTCTTTCTTTCACTGTAATTTGAATCAAAATCATGTCATTATTTCTCTGACCTTTTGGAAACAGTACACCTTTTTTTTGTAAGTTAAAGATCTGAAGATGAAAGACCAGTCTTTTCTATTAAAGTTAGCACCCGGACTTTTGTAACGTTACTTTATCTCTACAGTCCAATGTGATTTTTACTGACCCCCTTCTATAAGTGTATTCATTTTAGCTTATACCTAACATAGTTATTATTGCATTTATTTACCTACCCAAGAGTATTTACTTCACTGCAATCCTATAACTTCGTTGTGTGAGCTGTAAGGGTAACCCCAGGGTCGACTGCCTAGAAATCCCCCAGTCTTTCTGCCTTATGGGAGTTGCGTCTCTTTTCCCTTCGATGTCAAGTAAACTGTCCTGAGACCGAGTGCCTCCGGTGGGAGAAAATCTAACATGCTGATCAGGCTGTCTGGGTGGTTCTCTGCATCTGACTTCCTTGTGGTCAGTCCATGCCGTGGCTTCTTCCCTTGTCGTCCCCTGAACCCTGGCCGCTGCTGTCTTCTCCCCGTACCACCTGTTCTGTCTCCATGGCTGCCTTGCCTCTGGCTTGGAGTACTGTTCTGCACCAACACGGAGTGCTCCTGGGGCAGATTTCTTTGGAGGGTTTAGGGGGAATAGAGGAGTATCACGACTCAGAATAGTCAAGACTCGCCCTATAAAGTAGAATCACAGGCACTCCAGTTCTCAAGAATCCCTTGGCCAACCCTCATCACTGGGAATTGCTCAGTGGGTGTCTTTCTTCTCTGGCCCCAGCATGTCCCCCCGATACTGGGCTTTCTTTCATTATTACACTCTCCTCACCTGTCCCCTTCCCTCGTTTCTCAGGGCCCTCACTCTCTCTCTACCCAGTTCTCCTTTGAAACCCATAATTGCCCTTACTCTAGCATATGCTACAATTTGACTTTCCCAATCTTTAACTCAACCCTCGTCCTGCTTTTTCATTTCATAAACTTCAGCCAGACCTTCTGCCAAACAAAGGCCATCTACTCTGGGTAGGCACCCTTCAGAAACATATGCTTTCAGATTAGCATTTTCTTTAATCTGTCACATTGTTGAGAACGAGAGTTCCTTTTTTAAAAAAAGATTTTATTTATTTGAGAGAGAGAGTGAGCGAGAGAGAGAGAGAGAGAGAGCGTGCACCAGCCAGGGGAGGGGCAGAGAAGCAGACTCCCTGCTGATCAGGGAGCCCAACGTGGCACTCCATCCCAGAACTCTGGGATCATGACCTGAGACGAAGGCAGATGCTCAACTGACTGAGTCACCCAGGCGCCCAAGAACAAGAGTTCCTAATTTCTCAGAATGAGAATTCCTAATTTCTCAATGAGGAGCAAGCAACATAAAGCATCAAGGCATTTGAGAAGCCTAAGAAGGAGTAGACAACTTGGTGGGCAAGAGTAGCAGGTGAGAGTACAACTAAGTTGTTGAATTGCAGCTGATGGGATCAGAGTAGTCAGAATGGGCCATGTAATGGAAGCTCTTGGGAAATACCATGTGGGCAGAAGGATACTGTTGAAAGATGTAAAGGAGCAGTCTGGCTTCAGTCAGAGGGCCACAGTTTGTGTGGAATCAGAGAGAACAGTTATAAGACTTTTACTCCAAAATGAAACATAAAATGCCTGGGCTGAGGCAGGACAAGGGTAGTGGGGTGAAATGAATTTGAAGCTATTAAGAAGGTGGGATTAAAGGGGTTTGCAGCTGGATGGGCAGATGAGTCGGTGGGACCTGCTGGAGCAGTTTAGGGGGTGATAGTATGCCCTCCAAGATAAGGGAATGAGGGAGGAAGAGCACTTTGGGGTGATGGTGGAGAAAATCAGGGATTCAGTTATGCCTGTGTTTAGTTTGAGGTACCCTCGTGCAGATGTTGAGTAGGCAGCTGTAGACTCACAGATGCTGACACCTACAGATTTATCATACTCCGTTTTAAATGTTCTTGAGGGTCACGAGATTGCCAAAGCACAAACATAAATCAAGAGACAAAGGATTAGTGTTTCAGAGTGAATCATGTGGCCCTTAAGTAAGACTCACACATCTACTTTTAAAAAAATTGTTTATTTAAATTCAATTTAATTAACATATACGGTATCATTAGTTTTAGAGGTAGAATTCAGTGACTCATCAGTTGAATACAACACCCAGTGCTCATCACCACAAGCACCCTCCCTCATGCCCATTACCCACTCACCCCATCCCCCTGCTCACACATCTACTTTTTACGGGATGAGTTGAATCCAGGAAGGCTGGGCCCTGGGACCAAGGGCAGAAGTCGCGGCTCGTAGGGTGAGAAGGAGGAGGCGATAAATACAATGGTGGAAACATGTGGGGTTTGAGTGGCAAGAGCGACATACAAAAGCCACTAGAAAGTCAGTACTGGGGCTGGATTAGGGAAACAAGTCCAGTCTGTTTTGCCAAACTGCTGCCTTTGATTTCTTAGCTCTGTTAAATGGGGTGGAACCGAGAAGCAGGCCCTGGCATTTTGAGTTTGCTCTACTTTCTACAAAGCACCCTGTTAAAATTGGCAGAAGCAGGTAGCTCTTTAGTAATCTGCAAAGGGATGGAGGTGAAGAATCCACTTGGAAAAAGAGGGTAAAATCTAACCCACATCAGTAGAACTATAACTTTGTTGTCTCTACATGCTGTGGGTGAAAAACAAGCATGGTGTTTGAAGCCAGAAACATGCTAAATTTTCACTTCTTACAGTTTAATTTTTCTTATTTTAATTTTACTGATGTCTATGTGATGTTCCCCGCCACCCTCCATCCCCCAAAAAATCTTGGCAAGAGTTTCTTCTCCTTCACACTCCTTTGCCACCCCCAACTCCTGTGCCATGTACACACACCCAAAGAATTATTATTAGGTAATTTAACTCAAAAAGTCATTTCAGAATATAATTTCTTTTTTGGTGAAGAAACACATGGTGATCATTTTAAAATTTTGAGTGGCTAACGGAATTTCTGAGGTCTTTAAGACAATCGATTAAACTGGAGTCTTGTTCTGCGCTTACACATGCCAGCACCAAGTTCATTGCTGAAATCCAAGTACCATCCGTGCTTTGTCCTAGCACCAAACATGCCTATGGTTAGTTGACAGATCTTGAAATCCCTGGGTGATCTGCACATCTTGTCCTTAGGAATAAAAATCTCTCCCTTTAGGAGGGCTTAAGCCTGAATTGTTCATAACAAAATCCTTTTGGTGTATACAAAGCAGCAGGTTTCTTGGAGTCCAGAGACAAGTTTGTGAGGTCGGGACCACAGCATGGCCCAACTGACTCTTTTCTACAAATGGAAGCATCTTAGCTTTCAAAATGAAGCTTAGTTGTCATATACTGACATGAAGAGAATTTCTTCAAGTCTCAGCAGTACCTAGATCTGAAGATATCAGCACCGGTGCCCCAATTTTTCCAGAATTTCTTGTATTTGGTGCATACTGAATCCTTTCTTTCTGAAATACATCTCTAAGGCCCATAGTAGAACCTGTTGCCTGGTGACTTTAAAGGGGAGGGTTGATTGACTGAAGACCTGTAAATTTCTTTTTTTTAAAAGATTTTATTTGTTTATTTCAGAGAGAGAGAGAGAGCAAGAGAGAGCATGCGTGGGGTCAGGGGAGGGACAGAGGGAGAGGGAGAAGCAGGCTCCCCGCTGAGCAGGGGGAGCCCAATGCGGGGCTCCATCCCAGGACCCTGGGATCATGACCTGAGCCGAAGGCAGACGCTTAACCAACTGAACCACCCAGGCGCCCCGGGGCCTGTATATTTCTTGGGCTGTTTGACTGCACGTCAGCTTAGAGAACAAAAGAAAGAGGGTACCAAATCCAATTATCTAATATCCTCATTCACCTGTGTGTCCCCAGGCACATTCACTCAATTTGGCCCAAGCTGAACTTACTATCTCTGCCCACAGTGTTGCTCTCCTTGCACATTCCTGTCCTGATGGAGAGTACTGCCATCCACCTGGACACTCAAGTGAGAAGGATGGAAGTTATCCAAGACATCTCCTGTTTCTTCACCAGTCTCCAGATTCTCTTGGTTCTATCTTCACAATGTCTTACTTCCATTCTCTTGTCTGCTTTCCCACCACTTGAATGAAGGGCCCGTCTTACCTGGTCTATAGTAATAGTGTTCTATTGAGCTTTACTTCCTCCCAGCAGCTTATCAACCCTGATCTCAGCAACTGGCCTTGTCCTCCTTATAGAATGGCCCTTCTGTGTTGCAAATCTGATTGTTTTATTATAGTTCAAGACCCCTCAGTGATTTCCCATGACTCCAGGATGATGTCTGAACTCTTTAGCATGATCTCCAAGGTTTTCTCTCTATGGCCTGGTCACTCCTTGCCTTTATCACTCCCTGATCCACCATTCTGCTGGGTGACCCAGTGTTTTAGCCCTGTCACATGATGCCATGTGATGATCCTGGAACACACCCAAGTTCCACGGAGTTGCCGTTTGTTTCACATACCCTGCGTATTCAGTTCTCTCTGCCTGGAGTGTCCTTCCTCTTGTCCTCTGACAGGGAAAGTCTAGTATGTGTTTATGTGTATTGGATCATAATAAAACTGTATATCCTTCTCGGGATCGTGTTTTTGAAAGTTTAAAAAACATGGCTTTAGCACATGATCATGATTTCTAAATCCCCTTTAGTCTAAAAATGACCACTGGCCCCTTGTACACATACACAAACATGTGTGAAAAAACAAGAAAGAAAAAAGTTTCATGAAATATTTACCTTTTTTACCTGGCAGGCATTCAGATATTTTCTATTCTAATTAGTCTCTCCCATTCTATGTTGTTATTTAAACAATCCCGGTTATAGTTATTCTTGGCCCTACCAAGAAACAACTGTTAAGAGAGAGCCATGTATGCTTGGTGGGATCAGTATCAAGCTGATGAATAGAATTCCTTGCATTGTAAAGAACTGAAACAAGTGTGACAGGCAGCTCAATTCTGACTCTTCCAAGAGCCAAATGAAGTTACCTGATTAACAGAGCATGAACTCAGAGACTGGAGTGGCGGATGACCATTCAGAGCCAGTGACTTTGGTTTGAGGGACTTGCAAGCCTGTGCTATGGCCTCATCACTTGAGAATATTCCAGCAGCCACACTGGGGGTCAGTCACATCAGTGTAGTGCTTCTGCTTCAGTTAGGTCCACTGCTCTGCTTGTTTACTGTGCACGGCACACCGACTGATAATTAGCAGCTGAGCGTGTGTAAACAAAGTCCGTGCAGAATTTAAATCCCTTACCTAATGAGCAGTGATGTTTGTCAAGAGAACACTGTTGTTTACTCTACTGGATTTCACATGCAAAAATATTCTTTGGTATTCTTGCAACCATGGGAGAAGGGAAGAGGAAATTAGAGATCGAGGCAGATGCAAAGAAGCCAAAATGACAAGTAACATAACTTTCAAATATATTGTAAGCCAAATTTTAAATGAAATTATTTAATTATTAAGCTAATGAAATCTAATTGTTTATTAAATTAGAACATTTATCTTTTGTTCCCTCAGCAGGCACAGAATATATGTAGGTTCAATGTAAGAGGAGATTTCAGCCCGTCAATACCTAATTTCAGTACTTCCCGTATTGACTTCCTAGGGCTGTTGTAACAAAGTTTTACAAACTGGGTGGCTTAAAACAATAGAAATTTATTCTCTCATGGTTCCAGAGGTTAAAAGTCTGAAAGCAAGACCATGTTCTCTGAAGGCCCTAGGGGAGGATCTTTCCTTGCTTCTCCCTAACTTCTGATGGTTTCATGGCAATCATTGGCTTCCCTTGGCTGGTAGATGCATCCCTCCAATCTCTGTCTCCTCCATCTTCACATGGAATTTTCTCTTTGTATCTCTGTCTTCACGTGCTGTTCTCTCTGTCCCTCTTAGTCCAGGCTGATAGTGTTTTTGCTGGTATAAAATTCTCAATAATTTGTTAGTTTTCTGGTGAGATTCATGGGAGCCCTAGCCATTGGATATAAGGGTCCTCCACAGATCCTTCCTGGATGACCCTGTCTTTATTCCTGGCTTCTGCTGGGATGGTTGATTGGCTCAATTACTCAGGTGTCCAGTCTCTTAAACAAACTATTATCCAGCCACACCCTTGGTGTTCTCTCCAGAGCACATTTTGTCATCTTTTGCTATCTGAGTAAGCTGAGAATTTTTCAGATCATCAAGTGCTGGTCCCTTTTTGTTTGACAATTCTTTCTCAATCTGTCCCTTTCCTTTAGCATTTTATTATAAGCATCAAGGACAAAGTGGGCCATACCTTCCATCATTTGCTTGGAAATCTCCTCAGCCACATGTCTGAGTTCATCACTTGTAAGTTCTATTTGCCATAAAACTCTAGGATACAATTCAACCAAGTTGCTCACCACTTTATAGAAAGATCAACTGACTGTATATGTTAATCACACCCACAAAGTACCTTCACATAAACATATAAATTAGTGTTTGATTAAATAACTAGTTACTCTAGCCTAGCCAAGTTGATAAATAGAACTAACCATCACACCCCCAAGGTCAGACTTGGTCACATTCTGTCAAGAATAATCAATAAGTATCTGATCTTTTATAAGAGAAAGTATTACTTTCTTATGCTTTTATTTGTGAGTTTTAGGCTTCATATTTAGAAGTCTCTTGTATTTGTTTTATAGCCTTGCTTTGTAATACATATGATTTTGAAAACGCTAGTTATTAAATACTCTTCTCTTGAATATCATGCCTTTGTGTAAAACATACTACTTTGTTGCATTAAGAAAAGTATTTTGAGGGGCACCTGGGTGGCTCAGTCATTAAGCGTCTGCCTTCGGCTCAGGTCATGGTCCCAGGGTCCTGGGATCGAGCCCCACATCGGGCTCCCTGCTCCGCGGGAAGCCTGCTTCTCCCTCTCCCACTCCCCCACTCCTCTCTCGCCATGTCTCTCTCTGTCAAATAAATAAAATCTTTAAAAAAAAAAAAGAAACGTATCTTGAATTTTTAAAATTTCTTTAATGAAATTGAGGTTTTTTTTAATCACGTGCAGTTTTCACACCCACTTGCATGATATGGTACAACATTAGGGCTGGCAAAACATAAATTGCAGGGCTATGTGCTTTCTTGCTAAGGGCTTACAGTATCAAGAGACACAAGAGTGGATCCAGATGATAGAAGGAACCCTTGGCTACCTGTTAGAATCACTTGGGTAGTTTTAAAAATCCCAGACCCACTAAATCAGAAGGTCTAGGGGTGGTAGCCAGGTGTTAGTATTTTTTAAAGTTCTCCAGAGCTGGTGGTTTAAAAATATACCCATAAATTCTTTGCTACTCCTTTCTTCAACAGGTAAAAGTTAATTCCTCCCTTACTGAGAGTGGGCTAGACTTGGTAACTTGTTTCTCACAAGAGCATGTGGCAGTGCTGATTGTGTGTGACTTCTAAAACTCGGTCATAAAACACTATGAGGCTTCCTCCTGGCTTTTTCTCTTAAGCCACATGCTTTGGGGGAAGTGGGCTACCATGGTCATGAGGACACTCAAGCAACTCTAGAGAGTCCCGGGTTGTAAGTAACTGTGAGGCCTCCTACCAACGGTCAGCAAGGAACTGCGGCCTTTGCAATGGTTTACTTTATGTGTTGAAGGGAAGGAAAAATTCTTACTCCACCCTTCAAGGTCTTCCAGCTGGACTAAGAATTAAATTGACATGAGCCAGACTAACAGGAGAAAAAAACCCAAGTTTTATTACATGTGCACAGACGCCCCTAATTAAATTGAGACCTAAAGACGTGACCAAGGCACACAAGTTTTCTACTTCTTAGGCAAAGAGACAATGTATCTGGGAGGAACTGACAGGACAAAGAAAACTTAAGTTTGGGATCTTTCATACGTAAGGAATTCTAAACAGAATTTGGGCTAGGGGGTAGTAAATCAGTAGAAAGTAACAAGGGTTATTTATACAGCTTTCTCGGCCCTGAATTTCCTATCTCTGGTGATAAGGATGTCTCTTTACCTCCTGATACAGGGAGGGTACCTTTCACATGGGAGATTTATCTCTTGCTTTCAGGTGGACAAATGAGAGTCCGAGTGTCCTTCTTGTACAGGCTGTCTCTTAAGTAGCTTTTCCTCAAAATAATCATAAAGTAATAATTTTGGAGCAGCCTGCCCTTGGGCCCTACAGGTGCAACTTGACTGAGCCACAGAGTTCCCTGACATTTGGACAAATATTATGCTGGGTGTGTCTGTGAGGGTGTTTCTGGATAAGGTTAACATTTGAATGGGTAGGCTGAGTAAAGCAGATTGGCATTCCTAATGTTGGTGGCCCTCATCCAATCCACTGAAGACCTGAATGGAACAAAAAGACTGAGAGGGAACTCCTTTTGCCTGAGTGCTTGAACTGAGACATCAGTCTTTTCCTGCCTTTGGACTTGAACTGAAATATATATTCTTCTTGTGTGTCAAGCCTGCTGGCTTTTGGACTGGAACTGACACCATCAGCTCTCCTGGGTCTCCAGCTTGCTAACTATAGACATTGAGACTTCGCAGCTTCTGTAATCATGTAAGCAAATTCCTCATTTTATATATATATATATATTTGTATCCTATTGGATCCTCTCTGGAGAAGTCTGTCTAATACAGCCTTCTGCCAATAGCCGTGCAAGAGCACCATCTTGGAAGCCCCATGCAAGCCTTCAGATGACTGCATAAGAATCCCTGAGCCAGAAACCTGAACTAAGCTACTCTTAAATTCCTGATCCATAGAAACTGTATGGGATAATAAATGCTTGTTGTTTTAAGCTACTAAGTTTTGTGGTAATTTGTTATATAGCAGTAGATTAGTACCACACTAGGTGATAGCAATATACAGCCAAGCTTAAGGAGTACCACCTTATTCTTCTGTCAGTAAAAATCATGAAATACTTGCCTTTGAGTAGAGGGATCTTGACCACTTATTTGTGTTGTAAGAGATCTATCAAATGTCTAACTGAAGCAACAGATCTGTTGTGCTAACCCTTCTGTACTTCTCAATATTTTCAAATTTCTCCTTACGTCCAATCAAATCCTCCGTCAGTGATCTTCTTACCTGGACTGTGCTACATTGACCTGGCCCTTTCCTCTGTGCACTCAGAATTGACTTCCTAGTGCTAGTAATTCTGGTATCTTATGTTTGGGTGTAGACATCTTTGTGTTTGGGAGAGGGTAAAAGCCCCATGAAAGACATAATTTTGTTCTAAATTTCTCTGCTTGTTTGAGCCTTTCTTCTTGATTTTCAGAAGAAAATCCCATTGGAAAAATAATAGAAACCGCTAAACACAAATCACCTGTATTTTATTGTCATCAAACTGCCTTTGTACGCAATCTTTTCTCTCCTCTGGCTATTATTCTTGAAGAGTTGATGTCCTCTTTTCATAGGCTAATGTTTCCACCTATGCTCTGCATCACATTGTCTCCTCTTCTGAGGGGCTCGTCGGCATCTTCACTGCTTCCGCTCTTCCGGCTTCTTCTCACTGAAACTACTCATGACTTAAGGACTGGGCTCTTTCCTCATTTGAACTCTAGTCTCCTAGAAGGCAAGAGCAGTGTCTTATTAATGAAGATTCTTTGAATATAGGAGTGAGCATATTAGTTGTGAAAATACTGAAACACTTAATGAAGAATAGAGTTACTCCTTTTTCATATCTACCCCCAAATTTGTATTTCATTTTGTTGAAAAGGAAAACTAAGATGAACGTTAAAGCCTCTTTTCCAGAGATGTAGTAAAAGGAGCTACAGATGTATTAAACTTAAAATAGAGATATATTTGGCTGGTGGTCAACTACCAGTTTGGCAACCTAATGGCCATTTGATAGCATTTAAAGCATTATACTGAAAGAAAAAGCTGGAGATTCAAAACACATTTTCTCTTATTGATACATGAGTATTCTTGATTCCTCTTTATTTTGCATAGTCAGAAAGGCACGTCCACTCAAAGAGCCTAATGAAATTTTCCCTAGGAAGCAGAGTAACAGCCATTATTAGGTGTGAGAATCACTGTAGCAGGGTAGCTACCATCCCTCTCAATCACACCCTTTATTATAGTCCCCTTTTGGGAAATGTAAACTACAAACTGCCTACATCATTGGATTCTTCCATCACACCCAATAATATTGTGCCTATTTTCTCCTTATTCTACAGGCCTTTTTTTGGCTTTTGTTTTTGAAGGTCCATTTATTGCCATGACTTAGACCGGGTCAACAAGACAGAGAGGAAAGAACATGGACTTTGTATTTAATGAGAGTGAGTTGAATTTTGGTTCTGCCATTTATTAGCTATGTGACTTTTGGGAAGTTATTTGGTCTTTCAAAATCTCTTTCAAAATTTAAAAATGTCCTCATCAGTAAAAATAATGTATGGCTCAGAGTTGTCATGGACATTAAATGAGATAATTTTAAAACATTTGTTATGGTGGCAGTTTCATTGCATTCCATATTCACAGATGACTTCCAAACATATGTAACCCCAGTTTTCTTCTTAGATCCAAGTCCATGATTACAACTGCATATCTGAAAGGCATCTCATAAAGATATCTTCAATACCGTGACTCAACTCATTATCTTTCCTTTCATCCTTTCTCTTCTGGTGTTCTCTAGTTTAATTAAGAGCAACATCATTTGGTTATCCAACCTAAAACATCTTTGCATCATCATGCATCTTTCATCTTCCTCTCCCTCAGTCTTCATCCCCAGGATCTGTCAGTCAACAAACTGTTGATTTTCTCTAAGGCACTTTATTTATTTATTTATTTAATTATTTAATTATTTCATTTAATTATTTAATTATTTATTTTTATTTTTATTATGTTCAGTTAACCACCATATAGTACATCATAATTTTTTGATGTAGTGTTCAATGATTCATTAGTTGCATATAACACCCAGTGCTCATCACAACACATGCTCCCCTTAATACCCATCCCCCAGCTACTCCATCCTCCATGCCCTTCCCCTTTGACACCCTCAGTTTGTTTCCCGGAGTCCATAGTCTTTCATGGTTTTTCTCCCTCTCTGATTTCTTCCCCTTCACATTCAGTTTTCCTTCCCTTCCCCTATGGTCCTCCATGCTCTTCCTTATGTTCCACATATGAGTGAAACCATATGATAATTGACTTTCTCTGCTTGACTTATTTAACTTAGCATAATCCCCTCCAGTTCCATCCATGTCAATGAGAATGGTGGGTATTCATCCTTTCTGATGGCTGAGTAATATTCCATTGTATCTAAGGTACTTTAAAAATATAAGCTGTCCTCTTCCTCCCCATTTCTACCACTTTGGTTCTGAGTCTCGACTCTTCAGCCTGGCCGTTGCCTGGGTCCATGTAAACAAAAACGTGTCATTCATCTGCTTACACACAAGACACATTTGTAACAGTGTCTTGGAGGACCCCAACAGCTCTTGCGGCTTCTGCAGATCCCCCACAGTGATTGCCAAGGATCATGCATTTGATGCTGTGGACCCCAGTAGCCTGAGCCAATAAGTCACCACAGCCCCTGGACCCAGAGTCTCCACACACCCCTTCAGTGGGCACTGTGCATCACTAGACCCAGGGTCACAGCATACTCCAGTGTGATGCCACCCACAGGTAAAGGTCTTTCCTTACTAAAATCAGCCCATAAAGTCTGGAGCAAATGACTTTTTCTTCAAATGTGCAGACAACTATGGAAGGCTATAGGGATCACAAAGAATCAAGGAAACATGACTCCACTAAAGGAACACAGTAACCTTTCAGTAATTGGCCCCTAAAGAAGTGGAGATACAGGAATTGCTCAACAAAGAACTCAAAATAATTGCTCTGAAGATGATTAGAGAACTAAGTACAAGACAACACAGTTAAACAATTTAATGAGATCAAGGCAACACTCCAAGAACAAAATTAGAAGTTCAACAAAAAGAGAGAAAACAAAAAAGACCCAAACAGAAATTTTGGAAGTTGAGAAACAATGACTGGACCAAAATTCCATAGAGAGCTTCAACAGCAGACAGGACCAAAGAGAAGAAAGAGTCAGTCAGCTCAAAGACAGATCGTTTGAAATCATCCAATTGGAGGAACAAAAAGAAAAAGGAATGAAAAGCAATGAAGAAAGCCTATGAGCCTTAGGGACACCACTAAGAGAAATAATCTATACATCATAGGAGTCACAGAAGAAGGAGAGAGGGATAAAGGGACAGAAAGTGTATTTAAAAAAATAGTGGCTGAGAACTTCCCAAACCTGGGGAGAGATTTGGAAATCTAAGTTCATGAAGCTAATAGGCACCCCCAAAATTTCAATCCAAAGCAATCGTCTCCAAGACACATTATAATAACACTGTCTAAAAATCAAAGACAAAGAGAAGTTTTAAAACAGTAGGAAATAAAATTCTCTTGTACAACTGACCCCATATAAGGCTAGTAGATTTCTCAACAGAAACCTTGCCAGCCAGGAGAGAATTGGATGATATATTCAAAGTGCCAAAAGAAAAAAAAAACAAACCTGCCAGCCAAGAATAGTTTACCCACCAAAATTGTCCTTCAGAAATAAAGGTAAGATAAAGACTTTCCCTAAGAAACAAAAGCTGAAGGAGTTTATCACTGCTAGACCTGCCTTAAAGGAAATGGTGGAAAGAATTCTTCAAGCTGAAATGAAAGTGCATTAACTAGTAATATGAAAACACGAAAATACACAACACACTGGTAAAGGTAAATATATATAGCCAGATTCAACTACTCTCCTGAAATATGGTGGGGTATTAACCACTTAACTTTATTATCAAGATTAAAAGTATTAAAAATAGCAATAGCTACAATAACTTGTTAATGGGTGCACAATATAAAAAGATGTAAATTGTGGCATCAAAAACCTAAACTGTGAGGGTGGATGTAAAAGGAAGGAGTTTTGTGTATAATCAAAGTTAAGGTCTTAGCAGCTTAAAATAGACTGTTGTATCTATTAAGATGTTTCAAGTAAGCCTAAGGGTGACCACAGAGCAAAATCCTATAGCAGATCTGTACAGGATTAAGAGAAGGGAATCAAAGCATACTACTACAGAAAACTATCAGTTTACAAAGGAAGACGGCAAGAGAGGAAGAAAGGAACAAGGGAACTACAAAAAAACCAGAAAACAATTAACAAGATGGCAATAGCAATTCTTACCTATCAATAATTACTTCAAATGTAAGTGGAATAAATTCTCCAACTCAAAAAGGCACAGAGTGGCTGAATGGATTAAAAAAAAAAAAAAAGACCCAACGATATGCTGCTGTCGAGACGCTGAAAGTGAGGAATGCGAAAAGATATTTCATGCAAATGAAAACTAAGAGAGCAGGGGTAGCTATACTTATATAAGACAAAATAGACTTTGAGTCAACTACTGTAATAAGAGCAAAGAAAATAATTACGTATCAATAAAGGGATCAGTTCATAAAGAGAATATAACAATTGTGAATACATATCCCCCTAATATCAGAGCACCTAAATAATATATTAAGCAAATACTAGCAGATCTGAAGGGAGTAGTAGACAATAATACAATAAGAGTAGGGGACTTCAGTACTTCACTTTCAAAACAACCTAAGTGTCTGTGAATGGATGAATGAATAAAGAAGATGTGGAATATATGTATACAATGAAAGATTATTCAGCCACAGAAAGAAGGAAATCCTGCCATTTATGACAACATGGATAGATCTTGAGAGCATTATGGTAAGTGAAATAAGTCAGAGAAATACAAATACTATATGATCTTACTTATATAGGGAATCTAAAAACATTGAACTTATGGAAACAGAGAGTGAGCGGTAGTTGTCAGAGGCTGAAGGATGAGGAAATCAGGAGATGTTGGTCAAAGCACACACATTTATAAGCATACAACTGAAAGATAAATAAGTTCTGAGCATCTATTATACATCATGCTCACTATAGTTAACAATACTATACTGTATTCTTGAAAGTTGCTATGAGAATAGAGCTTTAATGTTCTCATTATAACAACAGTAACAACAAGAACAACAAAATGGTAATTATGTGAGATAAAGGATGTGTTAAGTAACTATTGGGGTAAAAATTTCACAATGTATACATGTATCAAATCATCACATTAAACTTACACAATGGTATATATTAATTACATCTCAAGGAAGCTTAAAAAAGAAGTAACGAGAATGCATATTAGAAAAAGTCTGCACTTGAGATCCTTATCCAATAGCCTAGAATATAAACAGCACATTTCCTTTTTTAATTTACAGAATTATAAGTGGAAATATTATTTATGATAAAATGTTTAGATTACTTCCAACTTTTTGTGTTTTTAACTCTTGACAAATTATAACTCCTTTTATAATGAAGTAATATGTTTAATTTTTAAAATCATGCATTGATGCTGAAACCAAGTCCCTTATTTCCGTTGGCCAACAGGGTTCAATGTATGTGTTCATTTCCAGAAAATTGCTTGGCTTCTGGAAGGGATGAGTCAGCCAGGTGGAGAAGGAGAGTCAGGTTCTAGCCAAAATAAGGCATGATAAAGTGACTGGCTTTCATGAAGAGCCTTGCTTTTTCTTCAGATCAAACATATTCAGCATCTTGAAAAAGTTCTTTCACTAATTTGTGCACATATTTCTTTTGAGATTGATGCTTTTGGAAGGAAGGTACAAAATGACAGTGTCTGAGAGCAATGCTTTTAGCAAGATATTCCTGACCCAGTTAAAGAATCTCAAATTTCAGGCAAAAACCCATGCTCCCAATTTCCTTGGCATGTCTATGACACATTTTTAGTGAATTCATTACAATTTTTAAACATTTTCCCATATAAAATATTATGAATACAAATGTAAGGTTTTGAGGTGTAACACAATCGTCATCCATTTTTTGGTTTGTTTTTTGTCATTCTTACCCTAAAAGGAATGGAGGCTGCTCTGGAAATCAGGTTGGTAAAATGTCCCCTGTTCATGTGTTAACAAATGTTCATATAAAAGAGGGCATGGAATCTTAATGACTGCCTTAGGAAGAAAAGGCATATTAACAATTGAGAGGATAATAGGAGGGTTTGCCATTGCTTCAAATATAATGAGCACATAGGACATACTTTTTGGCAGTGTAGGTGCTCGTTCTAGCCATTGCATATTGTAGCTTTCCCGCTCCTTTACTTAGGGGGATCTGAGAGACAACAGGACAGTCTCTCAGCCTCAACATGTCTACCTTCTGTGGATTCTGTAGAAGATGTCTGTAGTGCCCATGTCACCTCTCTCACTTGCTCCTAATTTCTGCCATAGCTGTGTTGCACAGTTCCTTGTGTCGGGGAGCAAGAATGCCTTGCCGCCTTCACAGGGAGCAAGAACTCTTGTCCTCTTCATGGTCCTTCTAGCTGGACTAAGAATCAAGTCAACATGATACAGGTTAACAGGAGAAAATCAAATTTAACAGGCATACATACGGGGAATCCACATAGACCTGGAAATTCCAGAGACAGGCAAACTGAGGTCTATATGTCATTCCGAACAAAAGAGAGGGGGGTAGGGGTCTAGGAGTTCAGAGGAAAGGAATGCACTTCACAGGGTGGTAAGGAGAGCAGATGTTTGGTAATTAGATGTTTGCCCTACCATACACGTGGGTCACTCAGATAAAATTTATATATTTATAATAAAATTATATTTTATATATTTATAATAAAATTATATATTTATGATAATCCTTATTCTGAGAAAGACCCCCAATTTAGATTCTCCTCTGTGGTTAAGAGAGGGACAAAGGTTTCTCTTGAGCCAACAGGGTCTCAGATGCCTTCAGCTCAAAATAATCCACATTCCACAATGGCACATTTGGGGGGGCTGTCCCGAACCCCTTCACTTGCATGCATAGATTTGCCACAATAGTGTCTGTATTAGTTTCCTGGGGCTGCCATGACAAAGTACCATGAACTGAGTGGCTTACAAAGAAGTTTACTGTCTCACACTTCTGGAGGTGTAGAAATTTGAGATCAAGGTGTTGGCCAGCCACACTCCCTCTGAAGGTGCTAGGGAAGGCTCTGTTCCAGGCCTCTCTCCTAGCTTCTGGTAGTTCCTTGGCTTGTGGCAGCAGAATTCCAATCTTCCATGATATTCCCCTTGTGTGCTTCTGTCGGTGTCCAAATTTCCCCATTTTGCTAAGGATACTAGTCATATTAAATTAGGGCCTGCTCTGACTACCTCATTTTAATTTGATTACCTCTGTAAAGACCCTGTCTTCAAATAAGGTCACATTCTGAGGTTCTGGGGGTTAGGGCTCCAACCTTTGAAGTTTGGGTTGGGATAACACAGTTCAACCCACACCTTAAACTCACCTTAAACCCTTGCTTTTTTGTCTTGTGCCTTCTCAAACTAAAGCTGTAGAAATCTGCTGGGCTCCGAAGGTGAGGCTGTTGACACCCTTGGGGGGCAGTCTTCAATCAATCAGGGATGGGACCCAGTGAAAAAATGCACCAGCCTCCTTTCCTTTGGATGGATTCTTCTGGCAGGTATTCTGTCTTTTCTTAGAAGTCCTGATGAGACTGGTTTCTAATTACTATAATGGCAACTTCGCTAATGCACTCTGACATTGGCTTTCTCTCCTGTCTCACTGTCTCTATGTCTTACTACACCTTCTTGGGATCCCCTCTCAAACAGATGACCAATATTCGCTGAGGTTGTCTCCTTGTCTTGGACTGTGCTTTTGAGAGAATCCAAACAGCTGCTTTTTTTTTTTTTTATCTTTAGTAAAAAACTAAGTAATGCCCTATAAGGTTGCATCTCAATTCAAGTTATACATGATAGTAGTGCCTATGGTTATGATATTAACTATAAAAAGTGTACTTTTCTAGTCTCCATAAACATGGCCTGTCTTGCTAGTATGATTACAGTAGACAGATAGAAAACGTAACTTTATTACTGAAAATACCTTTGAGACCCTACTCCCATGTTGGCGGTGAGAGAATGGATGCTCAGGGAGTGTAATTGATAATACAAGAAGTTAAAAGCAGAGATAGGGCTAGAACCTAGATTTTCTGATGTCTAAATTAGCATTTTTCCCACTACACACTTAATTCCTGTTGCCAGGAATACTTCATATGTTAATAAATGTCATTCCTTTCAGAGAGTGTTTTATAAGCTTTTAAGGTAATGGAATATAAACTTAGAGACGGGAAGATTCCTATTTGTATTGTGACAAATGGGGTTAATGTCTCTCATAGAATGGGTGCTAAAGAGACATAATGTTAGCTCTCTAATGGCATAGATTTTTTTTTTTTTACTGAAGTATAGTTGACACAAAATGTTGCATTAGTTTCAGATATACAACATAGTGATTCAACAACTTTATACTTTGTGCTATACAACTGTAGCTCCCATCTGTCACCATATAGTGCTGTTACAATACCATTGACTATAGTCCCTGTGCTGTACCTTTCCTCCTTATGACTTATTCATTCCATAACTGGAGCCTGTATCTCCCGCTCCCCTTTACTCATTTTGCTGATTCCCCTCATCCCCCTTCCCTCTAGCAACCATCAGTTCTTTGTATTTATGGGTCTGTTTCTGCTTTTTAGTTTGTTTGCTCATTTGTTTTTTAGGTGCTAGATATAAATGAAATCATATGGTTTTTGTCTTTCTCTGTCTGACTCCACTTAGCGTGATACACTCTGTGTTGCTGCAAATGGCAAGTTCTCATTCTTTTTATGGCAGAGTAATATTATATTATATATATGTAATATATATGTATATTATATATATATATACACACACACACCACACTTTCTTTTTTCATTCATCTTTCAGTGGATACTTAGATTGCTTCCATATCTTGGCTATTGTAAATAATGCTGCCATAAACATAGAGGTACATATATTTTTTCAAATTAGCGTTTTCATTTTCTTAGGGTAAGTACCCAGTAGTGGAATTACTGATCATACGGTATATCTATTTTTTAATTTTGGGGGGAACCTCCATAGTGGCTGCACTGATTTACATTCCCACCAACAGTGCACAAGTGTTCCTTTTTCTCCATATCCTCACCAACACTTGTTATTTCTTATGTTTTTGATTTTAGCCATTCTGACAGGTATGAGGTGATATCTTATTGTGCTTTTGATTTACATTTCCCTGCCGATGAGTGATGTTGAGCATCTTTTCATGTGTCCATTGGCCATCTGGATGTCTTCTTTAGAAAAATGGCTATTCAGGTCTTCTGCCCATTTTTTAAATTGTTTTTTTTTTCATGTTGAGTTGTATAAGTTCTTTATAGATCTTGGATATTAATTCCTTATTGGATATATCATTTGCAAATATTTTCTCCAACTCAGTAGACTCAGTAGATTGCCTCTTCATTTTGTTGATGGTTTCCTTAACTGTGCAAAATCATTTTATTTTGGCATAGTTCCAATAATTTATTTTTGCTTTTGTTTCCCTTGACTTAGGAGACATATCTAGAAAAATGCTGCTGTGGCTGATGTCAAAAAGATTACTGTCTTCGTTTTCTTCTAGGAGTTTTATGATTTCAGGCCTCACATTTAGATCTTTAATCCATTTTGAGTTTATTTTTGTGTATGGTGCAAGAAAGTGGGCCACTTTCATTCTTTGGCATGTAGCTGTTCAGTTTTCCCAGCCTCATTTATTGAAGAGACTGTCTTTTCTCCATTGAATATTCTTGCCTCTTTTGTCATAGATTAATTGACCATATAAGCATGGGTTTATTTCTGCGCTTTCTACTTTGTTCCATTGATCTAGGTGTATCTCTTTTTGTGCCAGTACCATATTATTGTGATTATTATGGCTTTGTAGTATATCTTGAAATCTGGGATTGTGATACCTCCAGCTTTGTTCTTCTTTCTCAAGTTTGCTTTGGCTATTTGGGGTCTTTTGTGGCTCATTACAAATTTTAGGATTATTTGTTCTAGTGCTGTGAAAAATACTATTGGTATTTTGATAGGGATTACATTGAGCCTCTAAATTGCTTAGGGTAGTATAGACATTTTAACAATATAAATTCTTCCAATCCATGAGTATGTATGTCTTTGCATTTGTTCGTGTCATCTTCCATTTCTTTCATCAGTGTTTTATAGTTTTCAGAGTGTAGGTCTTTCACCTCCTTGGTTAAGTTTATTGCTAGGTATTTTATTCTTTTTGGTATAACTGTAAATGGTATTATTTTCTTTTTTTTTAAATGGCATTATTTTCTTAATTTCTCTTTATGTTTTTAGTGTATAGAAATGCAACACATTAACAAAATGAAGGATAAAAATTGTATGATCATCTCAATAGATTCAGAAAAAGCATTTGACAATATTCATTATTCATTCATGATAAAAACTCTCAACAAAGTGGGTTTAGAAGGAACATAACTCAACATAATAAAGGTTGTATATGAAAAATCCACAACCCCACAGCTAACATCATACTCAATGGTGAGAAACTCAGAGCTTTTCCCCTAAGATCAGGAACAAAAGAAGGATGTCCACTCTTGCCACTTTTATTCAACATAGTACTGGAAGACCTAGCCATAGCAGGCAGACAAGAAAATGAAATAAAAATAAACCATCACTATTTGCAGATGACATGATACTATATATAGAAAATGTTAAGGACCACCAGAAGACTATTAGGAGTAATAAATGAATTCAGTAAAGTTGTAGGATACAAAATTAATAAACAAAAATTGGTTGTGTTTCTATAATGGGTCAGATTTTTGTCTGGTGTGTTAGTGATATATCCCAAGAACCTAGAATAGTGTGTGGCACAGAGTAGGCATCCAACCAACATTTTTTGAGTGAACAAATAAATGTATACAGGCTTAAAAGACAAGAAATAATTCTGTCTCTTTGTCTTCTGTTAGAGGGCCACCTAAAATCTATTAATAGTATAATTATACGTATCAAAGAATGTTCTAGATTGTTTCCATATATCCATGATCTAATTTAATTTTTACAATATCACTATAAGGTAGGGAAACTGAGGCTTAGAGGAATTTTGTAACTATTCCATTATCACAAAGCTAATGCTTGTCCCAACCATGTCTTGACCATTTGCCTCTGATGAGCATAACTTAGATAGGTGCAGTGTGAATTCTATAGAAAATGAGGACACAAAGAGCTCTAGTCTCTAATCATAAATGAAGCAATCATCTTGCAAACATCATAAGCCAAAAGGTGAAGGACTCATTCCAAGGTATTTCTAAACACTGAATCTGAGGGAGTGTGATGACTCATCATAAAATCAGAAAGAAACTTTATTGCTCCCTCTTAGGTAACAACTCCCAAGTCTGCTGGGAGTGAATTTTATTAAACTGAAATAACTTTCACTGTCATAATTCCTTATGTTATTAAGTGCCATTATTATTAGTTTTTTTTGTCCAATTCATTCTTTCTGAGAAAAATAGTGTTCTACCGAACAATGGCATGCAAATAAAATCTTGTGAAATGTCACCTCCCTTTGACAGCCTGAGACAGTAAGGTTAAGTCAAGGGCTCTGTTTCAACTGTGTGTCTTTGAAAAGTTCCTTACCCACTCTAAAGTCCAGGTTCTACATGTGTTAAGATGGGATCAAAAAAGTACTTAGCTCACAGCGTTGTGGTGTTAACTGAAATACCGAAATCCAAATGCTTTACACAGGACCTGACTCTAAATATAAGTGCTGAATAGAATATTGCCACTGCTACTACCACCACCACCACCACCGTCATCGTTGTGCTGAAGAAAAGTCCTTTTTATAAGGGCATAATACTATTACTTGTGTGAATAAAGATCACCTTGGCTGGGATAGCGAGGGTTTCTCTGGGTCTGCAGATGCACCAGAGAGGGTGAAACTTGCCAAGATGATTTGTGTACCTTCTACTGTGATTTGGGGCCTCACCATCCTCCACAGCTGTGTTGTCCTGGGTGGTAGCTACCAGCCTCATGTAGCTCTTGGGCCCTCCAAACATGGGCAGGGCAACTGCGGAACTGAATTTTAAATTTTACTTAATTTTCATATGTTTAAATTTACACTTAAATGGCCACTTGTGGCTAGTGACGACCAGACTGGCCAGCACTGTGCTTTGTCCTGCTGGGGATGAGACTTTGCAAACCTTTGCCCTGTTAGACCCTATCAGGAGGGGGCACTAGAGGGAGACGTCCCGGTTCAGAGGAGAAGGGCCCTATTCCTTCCTGTCCACTTCCGTTCCTGGCAGGCAGTATCACCATGGCAATGGCTCTTCACTCTGACAGTGGCAGTTGGTTTCAGTACTTGCCACACTCCCAGAACTAACCCTGTTGTACCCCTCCAAGTCACCAGGACCAGCTGGGCAGTGCCTCCCTGCAGCCCAGGCCCCCTTCAGTTCCAGTTACCCAAACCGCTTATACAGGGGTGGGTTGCTGCTGCAGGTTACTCCTTTTGTCTTTTCAGTCCACTGATAACAGTTCAGTCAGCTCTCTAGATGAAATCTTTTTGGTTCAAATACTTGGCCTGATGTCTCTTTTCCTGCCTGGACTCCCCATATGGGCTTCCTGGGATCTTTGTCCATATGAGCCCTGTTCCCGCTGCTTCGGCCAAATGCTGCTCCAGCCCCATGACTTCACCTTGGACTTCACCTGGGACTTCACCGCTGACACAGTCTAGCCAGAGTTTCTTCCTTTCTTTCTGCTAATTCTTAACCTCACCTTTTAACCAAAAATTTTGAGGTTCTATTTTAACTGTACCTCCTTCAACTCCTGTTTCTATTGTATTTCTCACTGGATCTCAGTTTTTTCATCTTACATTTATTAATTTTCTATTTTTCTTTAAATGGGCTTTTAATTATTATTTTTTTTATTTTGTCTTTTAGTTTCCTCCTCTCTTACTCTTGGTTTCCTCATTTAAAGTCTTGTCTGTTTCATTTATTTTTTTCTTTCTGTTATTGATATTGGATAGGTTTATAACAAAAACTTTAAAATGAACAAGTTAACTTTCTTTTTTTTTTAAGATTTTATTTATTTATTTGACAGAGAGAGACACACACAGAGAGGGAAGACAAGCAGGGGGAGTGGGAGAGGGAGAAGCAGGCTTCCCGCCGAGCAGGGAGCCCGATGCGGGGCTCGATCCCAGGATGCTGGGATCACGACCTGAGCCAAAGGCAGACACTTTAATGACTGAGCCCCCCAGGTGCCCCAGTTAACTTTCTTTTATTTTTAAATTTATAAATTTAAGTCTCTGCTTCTTTTTCCTTGTCTCTTTGTTTCATATATGCTTTAAACATGTTTAAAATTGTAGAAGATACACTTAACATAAAGTTTACCATCTTAACCATTTTTAAGTGCATGGTTCAGTGGTATTAAATACATTCATATTGTTATGTAACCATCACCACCGTCCATTCCTTTAACTGTTTTCATATTATAAAACTGGAACTTTATACCCATTAAACAATAACTCCTCATTCTCCCCTCCTCCAAGGCCCTGGAAACCACTATTCTACTTTCTGTCTTTCTGATTTTGAGTACCCTAAGTACCTTATATAAGTGGAATCATCCAGTATTTTGTGTGTGTCTGTGACTGGCTTATTTTACTTAGCATAATATCCTCAAGGTTCATCCAAGTTATACCATATTGTAGAATTCCCTTCCCTTTAAAGGCTGAATAATATTCCATTGTAGGTATAGACCACATTTTGCTTATCCATTCATCCATCAATGGACATGTGGGTTGATTCCACATTTTAGCTATTGGGAATAATGCTATGAACATGGGTGTACATCTATATATTTCAAATGACTTTTCATAAGCACAGCAAGAACCGAGTGAGTCCCAAAGGGCACTGATGAAAGAATACTTTCAATGCTGATTTAATTTCTCTGGCTACCCCTAATATGTCCCCCAGCATAGGTGAGGGATGTTCTCCCAAGAAATTGAACATGTAGGATATCATTTATTGGGAGAGGGAGCAAGATGGCGGAGGAGTAGGAGACCTGGATTTTGTCTGGTCTCAGGAATTCAGCTGAATAGGGATCAGACCATTCTGAACACCTACGAACTCAACAGGAGATCAAAGAAAAGAATAGCAACAACTCTGAACAGAAAAGTGGAACAACTTCCACTTACTGGAAGGTAGGACATGCGGAGAAGTGAATCCGAGGCGATATTCGGGAGGATAGACGGCGGGGGAGGGGGCCTCCGTCGGCCGCTTCTGGCAAGTGCTAGAGCCGCGGAGCACAAAATCGGAACTTGTAGAAGTGGCTCCGCTGAGGGACGTCCCTGCAGTGGCTAAGCTGGGGGTGGAACCCTCGCGGGACAGTGTGACCCCTTGGGGTCACACAAAGACCAGGGATGCCTGAGTGCGGCAGAGCTCCCAGGTATCGGAGCGGGGAAGCCGGCTGCAGAGACAGAGCCGAGGAGCGGGCTCTCAGCTCGGGGTTGCCATAAACTGTGATCGGTGACAGTCGGGCCACTGCTCCTCCAGCAGGGACCCAACAAGCGGCAGATCCGGGGAGACTCCCCTTCCTCCCCCGGGAGGAGCGGCGCGGGAGCGCACCGTGGGGATCTGCTGGGTTTGGAGACTCCACACGGGGTTGTGAGCCAGAGATAGCAATGCTCGGTCACAGGCCGGGTGAGCACGGAGTGCGGCCGGAGACCGGGGAGACAGGAGTGACTGACTGCTTTTATCTGGGGGCGCACTGAGGAGCGGGGCCCTGAGTTCTCAGCTCCTCTGGGGCATAGATTGGGAGGCCGCCATTTTCACTGTCGTCCTCCAAAGCTGTACCGAGAGCTTGCAGGGAACAAAAGCTCCCGAGAGCAAACCCGAGCAGCTTGCTTAGCCCGGACCGGCAAGGGCGGGGCAATTCTGACTCCGGAAAAGACATTTGGGAACCACGGCAACAGGCCCCTCCCCCAGAAGATCACCAAGAACAGCCAGCAAGCCAAGACCAAGTTTACCGATCAAGGAGAACGGGAGAACTCCAGCGCTAAGGGAATACTGCACATAGAATCCATGGCTTTTTTACCATGATTCATTAGTCTTTCAAAGTTAATTTTTTTTCACTGTCTTTTTTTTTTGAATTTTTCTTTTTCCCTTTTTCAACCAACATCTTATCAATCCCTTTTTTAAAAAAAAAACTTTTTTTTTTCATTTTTAGAGTCATATTCTATCCTCTCATAATAGTTACCCTTATTTTTGGCATATATATATAAGTTGTTCTTTCTTTAAAATTTTGAGATACAGTTTCTTCTAACATATCAAAATATACCCCAAATCTCTAGTGTATGGCTTTGTTCTAGTCTCCTGCCTGAAAACATTCTCTCCCCCCTTTTTTTTCCTTCCTTCTTTTTTTTTAATCCTCTTCTTTCTTTTTTCAAACACCTTCTTATCAATTCCTTTTTTAAAATTTTTTTATAATTTTCATCTTTACACTCATATTCCATCCCTTCATCGTCTCAACCCTAATTTTGTACATATTTAGGTCTTTCTTTCTTTAAAATTTTAGGAGGCACTTTCTTCTAACAGACCAAAATACACCCAAAATCTAATATGTGGCACTGATCTATACACCAGCCCGATCATATTTGATCATATTCTGTTTTTTTTTTGTTTTGTTCTGTTTTTGTTTGTTTTTATCTTTATCTTTTTCTTTTTTTCTCTTCTTTTTTCTTTCTTTCCCTTTCTTTTCCCCTGGTTTCAGGTCTTTTCTGATTTGTTTAGAGTATATTTTCTGGGGACATTGTTAACCTGTTAGCATTTTGTCTTCTCATTCATCTATTCTCCTCTGGACAAAATGACAAGATGAAAAAAATCATCTCAACAAAAAGAACAGGAGGTAGTACCGTCTGCCAGGGACCTACTCAATACGGACATTAGTATGATGTCAGACTTAGAGTTCAGAATCATGATTTTAAAGATACTAGCTGGGCTTCAGAAAAGCATGGAAGTTATTGGAGAAACCCTTTCTGGAGAAATAAAAGTACTAAAATCTAACCAAGTAGAAATCAAAACGGCTATTAATGTGGTGCAATCAAAAATGGGGGCACTAACGACTAGGATAAATGAGGCAGAAGAGAGAATCAGCGATATAGAAGACCAAATGATGGAAAATAAAGAAGCTGAGAAAAAGAGAGATAAACAACTACTGGATCACGAGGGCAGAATTCGAGAGATAAGCGATACCATAAGACAAAACAACATTAGAATAATTGGGATCCCAGAAGAAGGAGAAAGAGAGAGAGGGGCAGAAGGTATATTGGAGCAAATTATAGCAGAGAACTTCCCTAATGTGGGGAAGGAAACAGGCATCAAAATCCAGGAGGCACAGAGAATCCCTCTCAAAATCAATAAAAATAGGTCAACACCCCAACATCTAATAGTAAAACTTACGAGTCTCAGAGACAGAGAGAAAATCTTGAAAGCAGCTCGGGAGAAGAGATATGTAACCTATAATGGTAGAAACATTAGATTAGAGAAATAATAAAGATCAGAGCAGAAATCAGTGAAATAGAAACCAAAAGAACAGTAGAACAGATCAACGAAACTAGGAGCTGGTTCTTTGAGAGAATTAACAAGATTGATAAACCCCTGGCCAGACTTATCAAAAAGAAAAGAGAAATGACCCAAATCAACAAAATCATGAATGAAAGAGGAGAGATCACAACCAACACTGAAGAAATACAAACAATTCTAAGAACATATTATGAGCAACTCTATGCCAGTAAATTAGATAACCTGGAAGAAATGGAGGCATTCCTAGAGATGTATCAACTACCAAAATTGAACCAGGAAGAAATAGAAAACTTGAACAGACCTATAACCACTAAGGAAATGGAAGCAGTCATCAAAAATCTCCCAACAAACAAAAGCCCAGGGCCAGATGGCTTCCCAGGGGAATTCTATCAGACATTTCAAGAAGAATTAATACCTATTCTCCTGAAACTGTTCCAAAAAATAGAAATGGAAGGAAAACTTCCAAATTCATTTTATGAGGCCACCATTACCTTGATCCCAAAACCAGATAAAGACCCCATCAAAAAGGAGAATTACAGACCAATATCCTTGATGAACATGGATGCAAAAATTCTCACCAAAATACTAGCCAATAGGATCCAACAGTACATTAAAAGGATTATTCACCACAACAAAGTGGGTTTTTCCCTGGGCTGCAAGCCTGGTTCAACATCCGCAAATCAATCAACGTGATACAATACATTAACAAAAGAAAGAACAAGAATCATATGATCCTCTCAATAGGTGCAGAGAAAGCATTTGACAAAGTACAGCATCCTTTCTTGCTCAAAGCTCTTCAGAGGATAGGGATAGAGGGTACATACCTCAATATCATAAAAGCCATCTATAAAAAACCTACAGCGAATATCATTCTCAATGGGGAAAAACTGAGAGCTTTCCCCCTAAGGTCAGGAACACGGCAGGGATGTCCACTCTCACCACTGCTATTCAACATAGTATTAGAAGTCCTAGCCACAGCAATCAGAGAACAAAAAGAAGTCAAAGGTATCCATATAGGCAAAGAGGAAGTCTAACTCTCACTCTTTGCAGATGATATGATACTGTATGTGGAAAACCCAAAAGACTCCACCCCAAAACTGCTAGAACTCATACAGGAATTCAGTAAAGTGGCAGGATATAAAATCAATGCACAGAAATCGGTGGCATTCCTATACACCAACAAGACAGAAGAGAGAGAAATTAAGGAGTCGATCCCATTTATAATTGCACCCAAAACCATAAGATACCTAGGAATAAATCTAACCAAAGAGGCAAAGGATCTGTACTCAGAAAACTATAAAATACTCATGAAAGAAATTGAGGAAGACACAAAGAAATGGAAAAACGTTCCATGCTCATGGATTGGAAGAACAAACATTGTGAAGATGTCAATGCTACCTAGAGCAATCTACACATTCAAAGCAATCCCCATCAAAATACCATCCACTTTTTTCAAAGAAATGGAACAAATAATCCTATAATTTGTATGGAACCAGAAAAGACCCCGAATAGCCAGAGGAATGTTGAAAAAGAAAAGCAAACCTGGCGGCATCACAATTCCAGACTTCCAGCTCTATTACAAAGCTGTCATCATCAAGACAGCATGGTACTGGCACAAAAACAGACACATAGATCAATGGAACAGAATAGAGAGCCCAGAAATGGACCCTCAACTCTATGGTCAACTCATCTTTGACAAAGCAGGAAAGAATGTCCAATGGAAAAAAGACAGTTTCTTCAACAAATGGTGTTGGGAAAATTGGACAGCCATATGCAGAAGGATGAAACTGGACCCTTTCCTTACACCACACACAAAAATAGACTCCAAATGGTTGAAAGACCTCAATGTGAGACAGGAGTCCATCCAAATCCTAAAGGAGAACACAAGGCAGCAACCTCTTCGACCTCAGCCGCAGCAACTTCTTCCTAGAAACATTGCCAAAGGCAAGGGAAGCAAGGGCAAAAATGAACTATTGGGATTACATCAAGATAAAAAGCTTTTGCACAGCAAAAGAAACAGTCTACAAAACCAAAAGACAACCGACAGAATGGGAGAATATATTTGCAAATGACGTATCAGATAAAGGGCTACTATCCAAAATCTATAAAGAACTTATCAAACTCAACACCCAAAGAACCAATAATCTAATCAAGAAATGGGCAGAAGACATGAACAGACATTCTTCCAAAGAAGACATCCAAATGGCCAACAGACACATGAAAAAGTGCTCAACATCGCTCGGCATCAGGGAACTCCAAATCAAAACTTCAATGAGATACCACCTCACACCAGTCAGAATGACTAAAATTAACAAGTTAGGAAACAACAGATGTTGGCGGGGATGCGGAGAAAGGGGAACCCTCCTACACTGTTGGTGGGAACGCAAGCTGGTGCAGCCACTCTGGAAAACAGTATGGAGGTTCCTCAAAAAGTTGAAAATAGAGCTACCAAAGGATCCAGCAATTGCATTACTGGGTATTTACCCCAAAATACAAATGTAGGGATCCGAAGGGGTACGTGCAACCCGATGTTTATAGCAGCAATGTCCACAATAGCCAAACTCTGGAAAGAGCCAAGATGTCCATCGACAGATGAATGGATAAAGAAGAAGTGGTATATATACACAATGGAATATTATGCAGCCATCAAGAGGAATGAGATCTTGCCATTTGCAACGACGTGGATGGAACTGGAGGGTGTTATGCTGAGTGAAATAAGTCAATCAGAGAAAGACGTGTCATATGACCTCACTGATATGAGGAATTCTTAATCTCAGGAAACAAATTGAGGGTTGCTGGAGTGGTGGGGGGTGGGAGGGATGGGGTGGCTGGGTGATAGACATTGGGGAGGGTATGTGCTATGGTGAGCACTGTGAATTGTGCAAGACTGTTGAATCACAGATCTGTACCTCTGAAACAAATAATGCAATATATGTTAAGAAAAAAAAAGCAGGAGATAGCAGGAGGGGAAGAATGAAGAGGGGTAAATTGGTGGGGGAGACGAACCATGAGAGACGATGGACTCTGAAAAACAAACTGAGGGTTCTAGAGGGGAGGGGGGTGGGGAGATGGGTTAGCCTGGTGATGGGTATTAAAGAGGGCACGTTCTGCATGGAGCACTGGGTGTTATGCACAAACAATGAATCATGGAACACTACATCAAAAACTATTGATGTAATGTATGGCGATTAACATAACAATAAAAAAGTTTAAAAAATTAATCATAAAAAAAATTGAACTTCTAGTGATTTAGGCCATGGGAAAGTTACCTCTCCTTGGAGCCGTAATCCCCATTTTGCCTTTGACCCATTTTCTTCACAGGAACACTTATGCACTGTGACATTTCACATCATCTGACTCATTGTGCTTTAAATCTGTGGTCTATGAAATATATTATCATTGGATTCTGGACAAATCCTTCTGGTGTCACATTCCTGGAGATTTTGGCACTAGGGAAGTGGCAGCCAGGGCAAGGCTGATTCCATGGTGTTCTCAGGTGGGAATGAAATTCTTGATACCAGTGGAGGCCAAAATTGGTTATATTGCCACTTCCTGGGCAGTTTTACCTCAGTCTGCTTTCTGCCTATTTATTATGAGGCTACTTCTTTTCACTTTTTTTTTTTTATCAGGGACATGGAAAGGCTTTTTTGAGGTACATTTGTCCTCAACTCCCTTTCCTTACCTTAAGACCAAAGAGAGAATGGGTGAAACAGGAATTAGCACATATATGAGTTTAAAAATAGTTTATCTTCTTTTGGGGACGTTCTTTGATTTGTCAGGTTCCATTCTTGGCAACTGGTGATAAGAAGAAGGAGCAGACCCTACCACTTTTATATAATAGGTCCAAGATGCCATGGCTCCCATTTGAGGGTCAGGAAAAGTCATCTCAGCATTTCAAAGCTGCTGGGGCAAGGTTTTTAAGAACTTTTTTAGCATAGCCCTTATTGTAGGTGCTTCCCCGTTTTCCCTTCAGGACTGAAGCCCCATCTCCCCCACCAGCAGGGTGCTGGTGGCTGACAATACTCAGTGAGAGTCCCTCTTTGGGAATTTCCATGGGCTGAAGAGAGCCACCGCACAAGGGTCACACCCTTTCCCCCAGGACACCCACAGTCATTGACTGGCTCATGGAGGAATAAAAAGACCTGGACCCCTTGCTTCAAGGCAGGACAATTTAAAGGGCAGTTAAGCTTCAGAGCTCTTCACGTGGGCTCAACTGAGGGCCACTGTTGTGAAAACATTGCAGTTAACTTCTCTCTGTGCCAAAGCCTGCTTTCCTCACACTCTTAGAGATGTTCCCAAGAACACTCCTATACCTTAGAGATTTGGTGCCAGGAATGATGAGAGGAAGCTCACTCTAAAATCAGATTTGAGAGGTGGATTACCCCACCAGTTAGCTGGCAATCAGGGCTCCATCACTGGGACGTAGTAAAGCATGGACAACCTCTGGCATACTGTAGCCCTGGGATTATTGAAACAAGGGAAAGCAAAAACAAAACAAAACAAACTTTCAAGGGTAGCAAATTAGAATAAAATACTTTTATCTCCTGTGGCCAAATAGGGGATAAACTAGGGCTGTATCACAACATAACCCTGTCAGAGAAGTGCTGGCCTTCAGAGAGAGAAAGGGGACTATATCCCAAAGTTGCTGCAGCGTTTAGCCAACTTAGGCAATTAGGATCCAGAAGAGAATTATGGTACTGAGTCTTGAGGTGCTGGATCAAGGGGGCGTGAGCCAAAGTTGGATCAAAGAGAGGGTAAGCTTGTGGTTATTTATTGTAGCAAAATAGGAAACTAATAATAATACAGGCTTGTATTGCTTACATAACATATCTGCATCCATTGGCATTTGTAGCTGTTGCATTCATGGTAATAGGGGCCAGTATTCAACCACCTCAGAATACCTGCTCTTGTAGTTATGCCCCACCATTTCCATACTGAAATATGTGTTGTTTTATTGTGAATTATGTTCTTTTTTATTCTTCCTTTATATACTCTTTCCTTTGGGTTCAAACTCCTCAACATCTCTTCCCACAAATAAACCTCTGATTTTTGCTCTTATAGTTTAACAAATTCCTAAAGGTCTTCCATTGTATAAGCCTTCTCTTCCCTAGTTTGGTTCCACACTCAAGTCTCCTCTCCTCCCAGGGCATGTTGGAATCTGATTATGGTTATTGACTGAGCGACAGTGACTGCTGGGGCACACAGTATTAACTTTGTTCTGCAAGGGCACATGCTCAGGCCAGGAAGGAACAGTTTCTCTAAGCAAGGGTAGGAGAACTGCTCTGCAGACACAGGAGACCCAATGGGAAGCACATCATAGGGGACTGGGAATTTAGGGTACTCCTCAAAGTGATCCAGATATTTCCATTCAAATTGCTGGAATTGTACTCTTTCCAGGTCACTGCCTTCACTCACATCCAAGACCTGGCAGGGCTATGAATCCAGCTGACACTGCAATTCAGCAAGCAAACTTGGATTGGGTCAGACTCAAAGTCTGAGTTAGATTCTTGAGAATTTTTTTCCCACTGCTATAAGAGAGAACATTTTTTAAAGATCATGTTATAGAAAATCTTTGATTTTAATCTGTCTTGAGGTAAAAATTTAGGTGTATGAGGTTTTTGTTCATGCTTCAAGTTCCATACTGCCATTAGGAGTAGCCATCCAATTTAATTAGCTGTCTCAGCCCTGCCTAGTCTGAACCCCTGGGTTCCTATATCAGATTGTGGACAGAAGGTTCAGTGCATTTTCCATCCTTGCTACTCAGAGAGGATGGTCTGCAAACCAGCAGCATGGACATCCCCTTGGAGCTTGTTAGAAATGCAGCATCTCAAGCTCCATCCTAGATGACCCTGAATTAGACTTGCATTTTAACAAGAGCCCCAGGATCTGTATGCACATTAAAGTTTGAGAAGCACTTTACATTCTATGTCAGCCAGGTAAGCAAGACCAGATTCAGAGTTTAGCTTCTCACCATCTCCTGGTTCTGCATTCCCTGAGGTTTTCAGTTTGAATCTTCAAGTGCTGGCCTTAGCCTCAACATACCCCAAATCCTCTCAGATTTAGGCCTAGGAGGAATGGGCACTGTCCCCTCCCCCAGAAGTCCTAGAAAAGGGCTGATTACCTCTCAGTAGTTCAACCGGGTCACACATATCATTTCTGAACCAATCACTGGCTCCAGAGAAGTGAGATACACATAATGGTTGCAGGCTCCAATGCTGTAACAAGGAGTGACACCCAGTGCGAAATGCCCACTGAACATTGTTCAAGAGTAATTGATGGGATATCCCAAGAGAATATCTGGGGACTCGATGAGTATTGTTTTACCAGAAAGGCAAAAAAATTCTGGGCTGACAAAACAGTAGTTGTGTACTATGCATTTCCCATTGAGTTTCTGTGATGGCTTCCACTGAGAGTGATTTCTTGTTCCTGATGGACTCCTCCCCATCACTGCTCGGTTTCAGACAGCGGTAGTCCCCCTCATTCTCCTGAGTGAAGTGAAGCACTCCCGAGTCCTGCAGGCTGACATGCTCTCGTACTGACTTTCTTCCCCGAATGAGTTGTTGGGACTCATCCTTTGTTGCATGAACACGCTCTTTGTAGGGTCTCTCTCTCTCTCTCTCTCTCTCTCTATTTCTCTCTCCCCTCCCCCTCCCATGACCCTCTTTTCTTCCCTCCTTCTCTCCCTCTTTTCATGTTCCTTTGCTCCTGCTTCCTGGGGCCACCTCCCAAATAAACTACTTGCACCCCAAGCCCTTGCCCCAGCCCTGCTTTGGGGAAACCCAAAATTGGGACACCAGGTTCTTGGGTCAAATCCACCCCACTACCTGAGCTAAGAATGATTTTCACATTTTTAACTGGTTGAAAAAAAATCAAAAGAATATTTTGTGACACATGAGAATTATATGAAAATCAAATTTCAGCGTCTATGAAGTTTTATTGAGACATAGCTATGCCCACTAGTTTATATATTATCTGCGGCTGCTTTTGCACTTCAATGGAAGGTTGAATAATTGTGACAGAAACTATCTGGCCTACAAAGCCTAAAACTATTACTGACTCTTGACAGTAAAAGTTTGCCTACCCATGATCTAGGCAATAAATGTCACATTAAAATCGAATTGTTACATTATCTATCAAGTATAGACTAAACTCTAACCTTCTGTGTTATGTCAAAATAGTTTCAGAATATTTTATTTTTCTTTCAGAATATTTTATTTTATTTTTCTTTCAGAATATTTTAGACACTTAAAAAGCTTAGCAGATGTTCTTCTACCTGATTATCATTAATAAAACCTACTTTTTGACCTCAGACTAAGAGTTAATGTTGTAGGAAAACTTCTTCTGGTTATATCTACAGAATGTAGAGTTTAAAAATCCAAAAGTATTTCAGTATTTAACTTTAATATTTACTTCTTAATCTATTTAGTGCTTGACATGTGGTAGGCAGATACAGAATATTTAATAATAAACAAATAAAAAGTGACCATAATTTTCTGAAATACCAAGTAGTTCTCCTGTTTCATGTTAGAAAATTACCTTGTTATAGGGGCGCCTGGGTGGCTCAGTCGTTAAGCGTCTGCCTTCGGCTCAGGTCATGATCCCAGGGTCCTGGGATCGAACCCCACGTCGGGCTCCCTGCTCGGCAGGAAGCCTGCTTCTCCGTCTCCCACTCCCCCTGCTTGTGTTCCCTCTCTCGCTGTCTCTCTCTCTCTCTGTCAAATAAAGAAATAAAATCTTTAAAAAAAGAAAAAAGAAAGAAAAGAAAATTACCTTGTTATAAAGACAAGTGTTTCATTTTGTAAAATAAGTGGTCCCAGGCCACAGGGAAGCAAGCTTCCTTTTTATGGTTGGCCATAATCACAGTTCAAAGTCATTTGATCTATTCATGTATTTCTAGAGCATTAAGCTCCTTTGTACACAGAAAGTAATCAACACCTAAGAATTTTTCACTTTCCTTTATTACATTTTGCTGTACTTGCAAGTTTCCCATTATTTAGTAATGTACTTGGAAAATATCCAATAAATTACATTTAGTATCAACTAAGGTTTATTAATGTAGCCAGTTCTATTTCATGTGGAATGCTCTCCCTTGCTGAAAAAATTGTTAATAGTTTTCTATTGTTCACAGGCTACATCCAAATTCCTGAATTAGACTCATCCTGGGTGCAGTCTCTCTGATACTATCTTCCACCATCATCCAGTTAAATGTCCTCTTACTCTGAGAAGCATCCCAAACCTCCCTAGCCTCCAAGTTGCCTCTTCTTATGCATTAGGTTTCCCAGAAGCAGACTTGGAGACAAGGCTTTGTGTGCAAGTGATTTTTTTAAAAATTTTTTAAAGGTTTTACTTATTTATTTGAGAGAGAGAGAGAGAGAGCACAAGCAGGGGGAAGGTGAGGGGCAGAGGGAGAGAGAGAAGCAGACTCCCAGCTGAGCAGGGAGCCCAATGTGGGGCTTGATCCCAGGACCCTGGGATCATGACCTGAGCCGAAGGCAGATGCTTAACCGACTGAGCCACCCAGGCGCCCCTGTCCAAGTGATTTCTTAAGGAAGTGCTCTCAAGAGAAAATGGAGAGGGAGTGAAGTAAGCAGGATAGGGAAGAGTGTGATTGCAGGTGAGGCTCATGAGGTGTACCTCAGCCTGATCCCACAGGGGAGCTCTGGAGTGGAAGTTACTGCTCAGACCTCTCATGGCTCCGAGTCATTGGCTGATGGATGCTCAAGGGCAAGTAGAAAACCAGGCACTGTGGGTTTCCATGCATGTGGTCACACTGGCTCTAGGCATCTAAGGAAATCTTTTGAACAGAGTCATAGGTACAAGCTGTTACAAGCAGAAGCACACTGAAGCTAGGGAAGGGTACATAGAAGCAGTAAGAGGGATCTCGATTCTTATCACCTTATTTCCTCTAGCATATGCTTGCTGTGTGGCATGTATCACCTTCTACTTCCAAATACCATTGGAAGGAAAGAGCCCTGGGTGTGAATCTAGGCTTCCGACCCTACCAAGGGACCTTAGTCGTATGTCTAAACTTCTTAGTCTCTTAGATTGTGCTTCTTTCTTCCTTCTTCCTTCCTTCCTTTCTTTTCTTTTTTCTTTTCTTTTCTTTTCTTTCTGTTTTGAGAGAGAGAGAGAGTGCGCAAGTGTGAGCACAGGGGAGGGACAGAGGGAGAGGGAGAGAGAGAATCTCAAGCAGGCTCCATGCCCAGTGCACAGTCCCACGACCTTGAGATCATGACCTGAGATGAAACCAAGAGTTGAACACTTAACTGACTGAGGCACCCGGGTGCCCCTAGATTGTGCGTCTTTAAGTGTGCAAAGTTCTATATACCTCAGGATTGATTATTCTGCAGATTAAAGAAGATACCTGGGAAACTAGTACAAGATAGCTTTCCATACATGTCAAATTTGAAATCATCCCACTTTGTTAGTCTCTAGCAACCCCTTGTTCTCCTGGCCATAATCTAGAATTAGTGTCTATTGTATGACACAGTGGAATGAATTATGAGCTTCTCTATTTAGTACAGTTAAACACCATTACAAATGATGCATCATGCCCTAGTTGGGTTAAGCAGGAGTTTTCAACTTTGGACTGGGTAATTCTTTGCAATGGGAGGCTGTCTTGTGCATTATAGGATGTTTAGCAACATTCTTGACCTCTATCCACTACATTCTACTAGCTTCCCCCCAAGTTATGACAACAAAAAGTGTCTCCAGACATAGCCAAATGTCCCCTAGGGAGCAAAATCACTCCTGGTTGAGACCAGTGGATTAAATAAATTCCTAGGAGCCTGTGCAAGATTGATTTCAGTATTGGAAACCACGTAGGTTGATTAACAGCAGCATCTTTTTAAAAATTGAATCATTGAACACTACATCAAAAACTAATGATGTACTATAAGTTGGCTAATTGAACATAATAAAACAAATAAAAATTAAAAAAATTTAAATTCAATTTAATTAACATACTGCATTATTTGTTTCAGAGATAGAGTTCAGTGATTCATCAGTTGCATACAACATCCAGTGCTCATTACTTCAAGTGCCCTCTTTAATGCCTATCACCCAGTTACCCCATCCCCCCACACACTTCCTCTCCAGCAACTCTGTTTTTTCCCTATAGTTAAGAGTCTCTTATGGTTTGCCTCCTTCTCTGTTTTCATCTTATTTTATTTTTCCTTCCCTTCTCCTATGTTTATCTGTTTTGTTTCTTAAATTCCACATATGAGTAAAATCATATGGTATTTGTCTTTCTTTGGCTGATTTATTTCACTTAGCATAATACCCTCTAGTTCCATCCACGTTATTGCAAATGGCAAGATTTCAATTTTTTGATGGCTGAGTAATATTCCATTATATATATATATATACATGCCACATCTTCTTTATGCATTCACCTATTGATAGACATCTGGGCTCTTTCCATAGTTTGGCTATTGTTGATAATGCTGCTATAAACATTGGGGTGCATGTGTCCCTACGAATCCACTATGTTTGTATCCTTTGGGTAAATACCTAGTAGTGCAATTGCTGGGTCATAGGGTAACTCTATTTTCAACTTTTTGAGGAAACTCCGTACTGTTTTCCAGAGGGGCTGCACCAGCTTGCATTCCCACCAACAGTGTAGGAGGGTTCCCCTTTCTCCACATCCTCGCCAACACCTGTTGTTTCCTGACTTGTTAATTTTAGCCATTCTAACTGGTGTGAGGTGGTATCTCATGGTGGTTTTGATTTGTATTTCCCTGATGCCAAAGTGATGTTGAGCATTTTTTCATGTGTCTGTTGGCCATTTGTATGTCTTCTTTGGAGAAATGTCTGTTCATGTTTTAACAGCAGCATCTTTTATTTTTTTTTAAAGATTTTATTTATTTGACAGAGAGAGCACAAGCAGAAGGAGAGAGAGGGAGAAGCAGGTTCCCTGCTGAACAAGGAGCCTGATGTGGGACTCGATCCCAGGACCCTGGGATCATGACCCGGGCTGAAGGCAGCCGCTTAACTGACTGAGCCACCCAGGCGTCCCAACAGCAGCATCTTTTAAATGCCGGAAATATTTTCTTCCTTTCCCTTTTTAAATGATAGAATTTCTCATGTTTTTGGGGGGGTTTTTTTGTTTGTTTGTTTTCTTTTGGACATTCACAAGATGAAAGGGAGGAATCTCACATGTTCCAAATGCAAGAACTTGAGGAGCCATGCTTTGAGCAACATGTGGGTCTCAGAGACCCAGATGCCTCACACATGTCTTGTCCCAAGTCTCTGAAGGAATCAGGATTTGAATGCAGACTGCCTTGCTCAATGGGAAGCAGCCATTGAAAGACTATGATATTGGGTAATCATTGATTATTTCCTATATAACATTTTATTTGGAATGAGAGGAATAGAATGAGTGTTATTGGATAAGACAGGATGTGCCAATCTCTTCTTTTAAAGGAAAGATTGACAGTGTTTTGGGAATGTGATTCTAATGAAGCATATTTAAGAGTCAATATTTCCATACAAAATGCTGTCCAGTAATCTTATCTTTATATGACCTATGGGTTCCAATTTCAATTTGTTTCAGTCATCCTTGTCAAAGAGAAAGCCAGACTAATTGAAATCATCAAATTACTATAATTGTGACTTTATACGAATCCAGTAATTATCCCCTGAATTCAGTTTTCAACACTGAATATTTTTATCTCTATTAGGAGCAGATAGAATTGAAAAAAAAATATTGAGTATTACAAATCGTAATCTCAGGAATTTGATAAGAGGACATTACTTTTCCATCTTAGAAAAATAATTTGCTATTTTCAAGCTCACCGGAAGTGATGATAGCTAACTGCAGTCTCTCAGCAGGTGCCCGAACAAGTAGATCCCTGGGAAAAATCACCTAATTTACACTACCAAATTCAAATTTGGTGAGCAAATTCAAAATGCTCATGGTGAGCATTTTGAAATGTATATAAATGTTGAATCACTATGTGGTACACCTGAAGTGAATATATTTTTTGTCGGGTATACTCCAATTAAAAAAGAGAGAGGAAAGCTCTTGAGGAGCTTCTGGGTTGGTAAACACGCAGAGGTGCAGAAAGAATGGTGTCCTTGGAGAGGACATGGAATCTCTGGGCCCCTTCCCCCATACCCTGCCCTCTGCATCTCTTTCACTTGGCGGTTCCTGAGTTAAGTCCTTTTATAATAAACCAGTATTCTAGTAAAAAGAGAGACAAAGGCTTTTGAATCTTCAGGATTTTAAGTATTTCAGCATTGTAATGATTGGTTTTATTTTTGTAAACCTGCTTTTAGATTCAGCAGTGCCTGCAGGGGTCCTGAAACAACCCATTCTTGGTATGTGGTAAAGCAGAAAAACCCACAGAGATCAGCAGACAGGACCAGCGTTGTCTGACCCATTCCCCTTGAGGCACCTTCCAGTTACTCTGAGCCCACCTCACATGGATAGCCAGTAGTTCTATCTTGGTCCCTCTTTCTGCTGCTTCTTCCAACCTGTTCCCTCCGTTTCATCCCTTTGATGACCCAAAAGCCCACCCAATGTGGTCCAGATGACAGGTCTTCTCGCCTTGTATTAGCAAGTTTGATTTTGCCCAGAATCCTTATTCTGTTCAGAGTTGCACACCTACAAGATAAACTTGCTAATTTCTTCTCTTGCTAATATTGATCAGCCCTCACAGATTTACTTTGATTTTTTCTTATGATTAACTATTTTTGTTTGGTTAAGTGATTGACAAACTTTATTTCAGCAGCCGAGTTTTTCCCTTGGATAAAAACAGCTGAGCAGTCCCTGTGTGTGAAGAAGACCCATATCTTGCTCCTGGAGTAGTGGGGCTGGGGCCCAGGGGCCATCTTAGCTGGTCTTCATAGCTCCCTTCTCAGCTTAGGCACTCCACAGACTGGAGCTTTCTGTTCAATACTCTTTGTGAATCACTGGTCTAGTTCAGTCTCCTTATTTTGCCCAGAGAGTTAGAGGCACACATTCAGCGTTTCATTGCTTGTTTCTGACAGGGCCAAGATTTGAACTGGCCTGGTGTTCAGTAGGCCTCCCAACCATCCTGGCCAGATGGCCAGCAGGTGTTTTTAACAACTTGAAGCAAGTGGGCATTTGCCCTAGGATCAGTCTCAACTACTTGCTTTTATCATTGTTGATGAGCTGAAAAGTGCTCTAAGAAGACACTACATTCAAGCAATGAAGATGTGAAAACCCCTCTTTTTCTCATTTCTGCTTTTCCTACAACTGTAGAACCCTTGACACGTCCCTGTCTCCCTGCCACCCCAGTGGTTTGGGGAGCTATAAAATGTGCCCACAAACAAATCACCAACTGTATTCCCCTTCTGATGATACCCAGCAGGCCTGCTGGTCTCTGGCTCTGCATTCTCCCGCCTTAGTTTGTGGGCACTGGTGACCTCTTGCTTGGAGAGCTGGTGTGGAGTGCTCAGTAGAGAGAGAACTCTAAATAACTGATTCCATGTGATATTCAAAATAGCATCAACCCTCTGATCATTATAGCTGGGTAACTGGATCAAGCCGGTTATTCAGGACTTTTTGTAATGTTTTGTTTTAATAAGTTTTGTCCCAAGAGTTCTCTTAATTCCTCAAAAAAAGTTGGGGGGATTTCTGACAGGTTCAATCCACTGGGCCCACAGACATGCCCAGACACTCTCAATTCCCCTGGTGACCAAGTGGAAGCTCAAGCTGAGATTTCACTATGCTATAAAAAGTAATTCCCACAGCTTAGGATGTGTCTACAAGTTGGACTCTTTTTTGTTTGTTTTATTTTAATCTAACTTCAATTAATTAACATATAATGTATTATTAATTTCAGAGGTAGAGTTCAGTGATTCATCACTTATATAGAACACCCAGTGTTCATTACATCACTTGCCCTCCTTAATATCCATCACCCAGTTACCCTATCCCCCCACCCACCTCCCTTCCAGCAACCCTCAGTTTGTTTCCTATGAATAAGAGTCTCTTATGGTTTGTCTCCCTCTCTGATTTCGTCTTGTTTTATTTTTCCCTCTCTTCCCCTATGATCCTCTGTTTTTTTTCTTAAATTCCACATAGCAGCAAGATCATATGATAATTGTCTTTCTCTGATTGACTTATTTCACTTAGAATAATACCCTCTAGTTCCATCCACGTCATTGCAAATGGCAAGATGTCATTTTTTTTTTTGATGCCTGAGTAGTTTTCCACTATGTATATATACCACATCTTCTTTATCCATTCTTTTGTCGATGGACATCTGGGCTCTTTCCATAGTTTGACTATTGTGGGCATTGCTGTTATAAACATTGGGGTGCAGGTGCCTCTTCATATCACTATGTTTGTATCTTGGGGGTAAATACCTAGTAGTGCAATTGCTGGGTCATAGGGTAACTCTATTTTCAACTTTTTGAGGAACCTCCATACTGTTTTCCAGAGTGGCTGCACCAGCTTGCATTCCCACCAACAGTGTAAGAGGGTTCTCCTTTCTCTGCATCCCCGCCAACATCTATCATTTCCTGAGTTGTTAATTTTAGCTGTTCTGATTGGTGTGAGGTGGTATCTCCTTATGGTTTTGATTTGTATTTCCCTGATGCCAAGTGATGTTGAGCATTTTTTCATGTGTCTGTCAGTCATTTGTATGTCTTCTTTGGAGAAATGTCTGTTCATGTCTTCTGCCCATTTCTTGATTGGATTATTTGTTCTCTGGGTGTTGAGTTTGATAAGTTCTTTATAGATTTTGGATACTAGCCCTTTATCTGAAAAGACATTTGCAAATATCTTCTCCCATTCTGTTGGTTGTCTTTTGGTTTTGTCCACTGTTTCCTTTGCTGTGCAAAAGCTTTTTATCTTGATGAAATCCCAATAGTTCATTTTTTCCTTTGTTTCCCTTGCCTTTGGACACGTGTCTAGCAAGAAGTTGCTGCGGCTGAGGTCACAGAGATTGCTGCCTGTGTTCTCCTCTACGATTTTGATGGATTCCTGTCTCACATTTAGGTCTTTCATCCATTTTGAGTCTATTTTTGTGTATGGTATAAGGAAATGGTCCAGGTTCATTCTTCTGCATATGGCTGTCCAATCTTCCCAACACCATTTGTTGAAGAGACTGTTTTTTCCATTGGATATTCTTTCCTGTTTTGTCGAAGATTAGTTGACCATAGAGTTGAGGGGTCATTTCTGGGTTCTCTATTCTGTTCCATTGATCTATATTTCTATTTTTGTGCCAGTACCATACTGTCTTGATGATTACAGCTTTGTAATAGAGCATGAAGTCCAGAATTGTGATACCTCCAGCTTTGGTCTTCTTTTTCAACATTCATTTGGCTATTTTGGGGTCTTTTCTGGTTCCATACAAATTTTAGGATTATTTGTTCCAGTGCTGTGAAAAGAGTTGATGGTATTTTGATAGGGATTGCATTGAATGTATAGATTGCTCTAGGTAGCATAGACATTTTAACAGTATTTGTTCTTCTAATCCATGAGCATGGAATATTTCTCCATTTCTTTGTGTCTTTCTCAATTTCTTTCATGAGTGTTCTATGGTTTTCTGAGTGCAAATCCTTCACCTCTTTGGTTAGGTTTATTCCAGTATCTTATGGTTTTTGACGTGATTGTAAATGGGATTGATTCCTTAATTTCTCTTTCTTCTGTCTCATTGTTAGTATATATAAATGCAACTGATTTCTGTGCATTGATTCTGTATCCTGCCACTTTGCTGAATTCCTGTATGAGTTCTAGCAATTTTGGGTTTTCCACATGGAGTATCATGTTATCTGCAAAGAGTGAGAGTTTGACTTCTTCTTTGCCAATTCAGGTGCATTTTATTTCTTTTTCTTGTCTCATTGCTGAGGCTGGGATTTCTAGTACTATGTTGAACAACAGTGGTGAGAGTGGGCATCCCTATCGTGTTCCTGACCTAAGAGGAAAAGCTCTGTTTTTCCCCATTGAGAATGATATTCACTCTGGGCTTTTCATAGATGGCTTTTATCCTATTGAGGTATCCCTCTATCCCTACACTGTAGAGAGTTTTAATAAAGAAAAGATGCTGTATTTTGTCAAATGCTTTTCCTGCATCAATTGAGAGGATCATATGTTGTTCTTGTCCTTCCTTTTATTAATGTGATGTATCACATTGATTGATTTGTAAATGTTGAATCACCCTTGCAGCCCAGGAATAAATCCCATTTGTTTGTGGTGAATAATCCTTTTAATGTACTGTTGGATCTTATTGGCTGGTATTTTAGTGAGAATTTTTGCATCCATGTTCATCAGGGATATCAGTCTATAATTCTCCTTTTTGGTGGGGTCTTTGGTTTTGGGATCAAGGTAATGTTGGCCTCAGAAAGAGTTTGAAAGTTTTCCTTCCCTTTCTATTTTTTGAAACAGCTTCAGAAGAATAGGTATTAGTTCTTTAAATGTTTGGTAGAATTCCCCTGGGAAGCCATCTGGCTCTGGGCTTTTGTTTGTTGAGAGGTTTTTGATGACTGCTTCAATTTCCTTGCTGGTTATGGGTCTGTTCTGATTTTCTATTTCTTCCTATTTCAGTTTTGGTAGTTTATACGTCTCTAGAAATGAATACATTTCTTCCAGATTGCCTAATTTGTTGGTATGTAGTTGCTCATAATATGTTCTTATAATTGTTTTTATTTCTTTGGTGTTGGTTGGGATCTCTCCTTTTTCATTCATGATTTTATTTATTTTGGGTCCTTTCTCTTTTCTTTTTGATAAGTCTGGCCAGGGGTTTATCAATCTTATTAATTCAAAGAACCAGTTCTTAGTTTCATTGATCTGTTCCACCATTCTTTTGGTTTCTATTTCATTGATTTCTGCTCTAATCTTTATTATTTCTCTTCTCCTGCTGAGTGTAGGCTTTATTTGCTGTTTTTCTCCAGCTCCTTTAGGTGTAAGGTTAGGTTGTGTATTTGAGACCTTTCTTGTTTCTTGGAGAAGGCTTGCATTGCTATGTACTTTCCTCTTAGGACCGCCTTTGCTGAATCCCAAAGGTTTTGAACAATTGTGTTTTCATTTTTATTTGTTTCCACTAATTTTTTAATTCTTTAATTTCCTGGTTGACCCATTCATTCTTTAGTAGGATGCTCTTTAGCTTCCATGTATTTGAGTTATTTCCAAATTTCCTCTCTGATTGAGTACCAGTTTCAAAGCACTGTGGTCTGAAAATATGCAAGGAATGATCCCAATTTTTGGTACCGATTGAGACCTGATTTGTGACCCAGGATGTGATATATTCTGGAGAATGTTCCATGGGCACTTGAGAAGAATGTGTATTCTGTTGGTTTAGGATGGAATCCTCTGAATATATCTGTGAGGTCCATCTGGTCCAGTGTGTCATTCAGAGCTCTTATTTCCTTGTTGATCTTCTGCTTAGATGATCTGTCCATTGCAGTGAGTGGGGTATTAAAGTCCCCTACTATTATTGTATTATTATTGATGTGTTTAATTTTGTTATTGATTGGTTTATATAATTGGTTGCTCCCATGTTAGAGGCATGAATATTTACGATTGTTAGATCTTCTTGTTGGGTAGACCCTTTCATTATGATATAGTGTCCTTCCTCATCTCTTATTACAGTCTTTCATTTAAAATCTAATTTGTCTGATATAAGAATTGCCACCCCAACTTTCTTTTGATGTCCATTAACATGACAAATGATTTTCCACCCCCTCACTTTCAATCTGGAGGTGTCTTTGGGTCTAAAATGAGTCTCTTGCAGACAGCACATTGGTGGGTCTTGCTTTTTTATCCAGTTTACCTTGTGTCTTTTGATTGGGGCATTTAGCCCATTTACATTCAGAAAACTATTGAAAGATATGAATTTAGTGCCATTGTATTACCTGTAGAGTCACTGTTTCTGTATATTGTCTCTGTTCCTTTCTGGTCTATTTTACTTTTGGGCTCTCTCTTCGCCTAAAGGATTGCCCTTAATATTTCTGGAAGGGCTGATTTAGTGATCATAAATTCCTTTAGTTTCTGTTTGTCTTGGACGTTTTTTATCTCTCCTGTTTTGAATGACAGCCTTGCTGGATAAAGTATTCTGGGCTGCATATTTTTCTCATTTAGCACCCAAAACATATCATGCCTGTCCTTTCTGGCCTGCCAGGTCTCTGTGGATAGGTCTGCTGCCAGTCTAATGTTCTACCCTTGTCAGTTATGGACCTCTTGTCCCAAGCTGCTTTCAGGATTTTCTCTTTGTCTCTGAGATTTGCAAGTTTCACTATTATATGTTTTCGTGTTGACCTATTTTATTGATTTTGAGGGGGGTTTTGTGTGCCCCCTGGACTTGAATGCCTGTTTCTTTCCCCAGGTTAGGGAAGTTCTCCACTATAATTTGCTCCAATATACCTCCTGCCCCTCTCTCTCTGTTCTTTCCTCTTCTTCTGGGATCCCAATTATTCTAATATTGTTTTGCTTTATGATATCATTTATCTCTTGAATTCTCCCCTCGTGGTCCAGTAGTTGTTTATCTCTGTCTGAGCTTCTTTATTCTCCATCATTTTGTCTTCTATATCACTAATTCTCTCTTCTGCCTCATTTATCCAAGGAGTTAGATCCTGTTTTTTACTGCATCTCATCAATAGCCTTTTTTATTTTGACTTGATTAGATTTCAGTTGTTTTATTTCTCCGGAAAGGGATTCTCTAGTGTCTTCTATGCTTTTTTCAAGCTCAACTAGTATCTTTATAATCATTATTCTGAACTCTAGTTCCAACATCTTACTTATATCCATACTGATTAGGTCCCTGGCAGTCAGTACTGCCTCTTGTTCTCTTTTTTGAGGTGAGTTTTTCTGTCTTGTCATTTTTGCAGAAAGAGGTCGCTTTCTATTTGTAGAGTTGCAGCTATTCTTTTCTTAGATCTCCAGTTGAGTTCGCAGGTGTTCAGAATCATTTGATAGCTATCTAGCTGAATTCCTGGGACCAGACAAAACTAAGGTCTCCTACTCCTCTGCCATCTTGGACTCCTCCACAAGTTGGAGTCTTTTCTAGCCCACTGAGCTGATCTCAAATAGGTATCTCCTTTTCCATGCTGCTTTCTATCAGTGCCAGGATTCCCAAGTGTCTGCCCAACATCATCTTCTGACTCAGCCTACGTTCTTCTGAGGTTCTTCTGCCCCACACTGACTGGCCAAGCATGGGTTGTATTAAAAGGTAGAGTAATGAGGGCAGGAGAAGGATTACCAGTAGGAAAATCTGCAAGTGTAGAAAAGAGAGTTACATTTTAACTAGTGTTAAAAAAACAGTTTGCAGTTTATAAAGGCTTTTGTATATACTTAATGCACTTAACCCTCAGAGTTGGGCATTATCATCCTCATAAGGTTTCAATTTCTTTGAGGATACTATGCCAGGAAAATGCTGTATGTCCTCAAAGAAACTGATATTCACTCTCCTTAATGAAAACCAGATATTGCTGACCTCATTTTTCCCTTCATACCTTGGCTTCTAGGAACCTCAGATTCTAATGTGATGAAAATTTATGGCTTTTATCAACCCTTATAATTACTATGCTTTCTCTCATTCTTCCCAGCTTCGCTTACTCTCTTTTTTTTCTTTTGCATTCATTCATTTCTTTATTTTCCCATATGTACCCTCCTTCAAAACATTTGAAACAGATTATAGAAATTTATACCAAATGGTACCAAAATAAAAAGATTGGGTTAGAGGAATGGAAATTACAAAGTGGGAATAGAAAAGGGCCCCAAAAGGAAATGTCGTAGTTTATAGACAATAAAGAGACATGGCCAGAGCATTAGGAATCTGATCCTTAGCTACCTGTGAAAGGATGGGAAAGAAAATATGCAGTAGAACATTTGTACTTTTCCTCTGAGTTGTATGCTTCCTATGAATCACAGGAAAGTTTTCACCACTCCCAGGATATAAAGAAATTTGCCCATTTTTTTTTCTTCTAATCCTTTTAAGATTTCTAAGTTTTACCTTTAAATCATTGATGCATTTGGAGTCAGTTTTGCTGCACAATGTAAAGTGTAGTGCCAACTTCTTTTTCCGCAGGGCTACCCAATCATCTCTACATTTTTTAAAAAGTCAACTTTACCCAACAGGTTTGAAATGCCTCTTCTATCATGTGCTAACTCCCGTGTGTATTTCTATCCTATATTTCTAGGCTATTCAGTTACACTGGCATTTCTAGTTGTGCCCTAGTTCCATATTTTTAAATTATTGTGCCATTATAAATATGTTTTAATAGTAACAATTGTTATTCTTCATTGCTTTTATAATTTTTCAGGTGTTTGCCTAACTATTCTTGCCTCTTTTCTCATTTAGTTTTACAATTAGCTTGCCTAGTTCTAGACAAAGAATATTGGCATTTGTTGGAATCTCACTGAATTTATGAAACATAATACAGAATTTTTTATGGCTACTTAATATTCTTTCATATTGATATACCCTGATTTATCTAACCATTCTGCTATTTTGCGACCTTCAGGTTGTGGGCATTGATTGTTTTGTCTGGTATTTGTTTACCCTCTTTCTTTCGGGTAGTTGCTTCGTTCTCAGTCTAATCATATGACTGGGTTGAAGGCCATTAAACAAAGAACCTCATCACATCCTGGTAGTTGGTTCAACAGCCAGATTGGTGACACAGGCCAAGCCAGTTAGACTCTTTCCCTAGGATCTCTTTGAATGGGGAAACTCATTGTAGGGTTTAGAGATGTGACGTTTTTAGCCTAGAGTTGTAAGTAAGCATGGTTTTGCTTCATGGAGAACACAGCAAGAAAGAAAAAGGCTGACATCTATAGAGTGTTCTAGTGACATGGATCTCCTGCTTCAGATATCTCTAACTAGAATCACACTCTTGCTGGTTATGAGAGCTGAGAATCCCACTTTGTAAAGATAGTCCCCCCCCCAGTTTTACTAAAGTATAATTGACAAAAATTTTATATATTTAGGTTGTATAATGTAATGATTTACTGTTGTATACATTATGAAATGATTATCATAACCAAGTGAATAAACACATTCATCACCTCCCATAGTTACCACACAGATCTAGTCTCTGGGGTGCCTGGGTGAGTCAGTCGGTTAAGTGCCTTTGGCTCAGGTCATGATCCCAGGGTCCTGGGATTGAGCTCCTCATTGGGCTCCCTGCTCAGTCTGCTTCTCCCTTTGCCCCTCCCCTCCCCTCTTGTGTGCTCTCTCTCAAATAAATAAATAAAATCTTTTTTAAAAAAAGATCTATTCTCTTAGCAAAGTTCAAGTATAAAATCCAATATTATTAACTGTAGTTACCATGCTTTACATTAGACCCCCAGAACTTATTCATGTTATAACTGAAACATCTTTGACCAACATCTCCCTATTTCTCCCACCTCATAGCCCCTGGAAACTGCTGTTCTAGTCTTTGTTTCCATGAGTTTGACTTTTTTAGAGTCCACATACAAGTGAGAATATACAGTATTCCTCTTTCTGTTTGGCATATTTCACTTAGCATAATATCCTCCAGATTCATCCATCTTGTCACAAATGGCAGGATTTCCTTCTTTTTTATGGCCAGGTAATATTCCATTCTATATATATAACACATTTTCTTTATTCATTCATCTGTGGATAGACACCTAGGCTGTTTCCATATCTTGGCTATTATGAATAATGCTGCAAAGAATGTGGGAGTGTAGATATCTCTTCAATATACTGATTTCATTTCCCTTGGATATATACCCAGAAGTGAGGTTGCTGGATCATATGGTAGTTCTAGTTTTTGTTTTTGGAGGAAACTCCCTAGTGTTTTCCATAGTAGCTGCACCAATTTACATTCCCACCAACACCCTATGAGCTTTCCCTTTTCTTTATATCCTCGCCAACATTTACTATCTTATCTTTTTGGTACTAATCATTCTAGCAGGTGTGAGGTGACATAAAAATAGTTTTAATTGAAGTAGTACTGAACAAGATAAAAGATATTTTTCCTCCTTTCCTCCCTCCATGCCTTTGTTTAGATGTGAGTATCTTATTGAGCATTGGGTATCCTCTAAATTTCAGTCATGGCTTTTCTACCAGTATTCTAGTCTGTTCCTTCCTGCATCCTGCATGTCAGCCAAACTGCTTTAGGACTACACCTTTGCCTTTCTTGTCTTTGAAAGCTCTTCTGAGACTCCCAGGTCTTCCTATTTGTTGATTTGAATAGCACTATTATACTTCACCATTCATAAGACGCATGTTCAGAGCCTTCACAGACCCCCACCTTTGCTAAGTTGAAATGCTTGTTCATGCTTTCTTCTGAGCTGAAGTTTTTGTGCAAGATATATATGTATCCTAAGGCTAGGTCTTCAGTCATCATGGATGTTTTCAGTTTCACCTCGATTGCTGTTTTTCACAAACATTTTTTTTAACCTCTTCATAAATTACTATATGCTGTATAAGATTAGAGACAAATGGAGGTCAGTCAGTGAAAACACACATGACCAGCTAGTTTCACACATTAGCCCAGTGATACATCCTTTACCTGGCCTATGGTCTTGTGATAACTGCTTTTTAAATGTTTGCCTGAAGAAAATGACCCATTATTAGAATTACACAAAGCTTTGATTATTAAATCAGGGTTTTGCTTCATTTTTTCCTGTTTTTTTTTTTTTTCTATTTGCATTCGGTATTAACACAAAATTTTGTTTTTTTGAGGGAAGAACACACATCTGATTCCTTCTCCATATCACTTCCAGGTGCTTACTAATTTATTTAATGGCTGAGTGAATTTCTTATACACAGTTTTTCTCAAAGCACCTGGCACAGTGAATCACTCAAAAATTTATTGAATGAAGCATGAATATATGAATGAATATGGAATGAAAGAGTGTAGAATGGACCAATGAACTAAGTGTTTTCAAAGTGGAAATGTTCTGAATGCCAGAGTGTTATAGCAATCTGATTTGTCAGTATAACAAACAATTCAGATAGTCCCCAACTTACAGTCAACTTGCGATTTTTTTGACTTTATGTTGGTGTGAAAGTGATACACAGACAGTACTTGGAATTTTGAATCTGGATCTTTTCCTGGACTGGTAATATACAGTCCTCTCTTGTGATGCTGGGCAGGGCAGGGAGCTGCAGTTCCCAGCCAGCCACGTGATCACAAGGGCAAACAACAGATAGACTGACAACCATTCTGTCCCCAGACAACCATTCTGTTTTTCTCTTTTGCCACAGTATTCAATGAATTACATAAGATAATCAATACTTTATTTAAAAAGAGGCTTTATGTTGAGATGATTTTGCCTAACTATAGCCTAATGTAAGTGTTCTGACCACATTGAAGGTAGGCTAGGTTAAGCTATGGTGTTCAATAGGTTAGGTGTAGTAAATGCATTTTTACCTTATGATATTTTCACCTTATGTTGGGTTTATCAGGATGTAACTCTGTCATAATTTGAAGAAGATCATCTATTTCTCTCTTTCTCTCTCTTTTTTTTTTTTTAAACTACAAAACTACTTTTAATACGTTGGGGTGAGCCCCATAGGAAAAAAAAAAAAACAAAACACTGGGAAGAGTTAACCCCCATGCCCCCAGGAGTGGCCCAGGGGGAGAGTGGCTACCTGAGGGGAAGAAAGCACAGAAGGGACCTGCTGCAGACTCAGGGCAAAGGGAGTGCCATTGGTGCTGGGACCTGTGAGCACTAAAGGAGAAAACGCAAGCATGGTGGAACTGGCTCCAGGCACACAGGCGAAGGGCAAGAGGGTTGGACACGAAGCCACAAAGCGACTTGGGTTTCTCCTTCTTCTCTTTTGCCCTTTTCTGCTTCTGCCGCATGATCTCTGAGTCCCTGGGGGTAGAGATGATGGGGCCCTCTGCTTGCAGGCAGCAGCAGAAAGCCTGTCATCTTGGCGCCTTCCCTTCACCGAGTTGCTCTGCATTTTCATATTCTTCTCGTGGGTGAGCTCATGCTGATTTCCACAGGTCATAGCGACGGCAGAGGCTCTGGCCTGCTTCTGTTGCATCCCCTTGTTCTGTCCAATCATTTATTTCTCTCATTAAGCAGGATTTCTCAACCTCAGCACTGACGACATTTGGGGTCAGATAATTCTTTGACGTGTGGGGCTGTCGTGTGCACTGTAGGATGCTTAGCAGCATCCCTGGTCTCTACTCACTAGATGCCTATAGCTTCCACCACCCCATTTTGACAATCAAAAATGTCTCCAGTTGTTGCCCAGTGTCTGCCGGGAGAGGGGACTGGTGACAAAATCGCCCCTGGTCGAGCACTGTGGCTCTTAAAATCATTTGCTTCCTTTCCTCCCTTCTCTCCAGCTACATGTTTAGTAATGTGGAAATCGTTTTTAAACATCTTTCTGTTCCTCCAGCGGCAGAGTGGACCCGGGCAGATCTCAGTTGTCTAATGCACATTTGTCGTTCCCTTCTTGGCTTGAGGAACTGCAGGACTTTATATTTCTAACAGATATCACTTGCCTATCATCAGCATTTTCAGGCTGAATCTAGCTGTCAGGCTTTGTTATGTTGAAGCTGCTGTTGCCAACTTCAGTAAGCAAGAACAACAAAAAATGCCTTCTGACTTCCCTAACAAGTAAGTCCTGTTTGATACATTTAATTCACATAGATACTGAGGCATTTCATTAATAGATGATGAGCTGTCATTTCTGAACTGTTTTCTTACTCTTCGACAAAAGAAGGTGATTTGCTTCTTAAACAATGGAACCATTCTTTCGATTATTGTGTCTCATGAAAGAGAGAGGCTGTTTGGGCAAGGTAGTGGGTAGACAGTTACCTATTTTATTAGTCATCACTTATTGTGTAATAAATGACTCCCCAGACTTCGTGGCTTTAAATAACAAGCATATGTGGTCTCAGTTTCTGTGGGTCAGGAATTCAGGAGCAGCTGAGCCTGGAGGTTCTGGTTCAGGGTCTCTCCCAAGGTTGCAGTCAAGATGTCAGCCATAGCTGCTGTCAGATGAAGTTTCGACTGAAGATGCACTGATGCGCTGGGGAATCCGTTTTACTCACATGGCTGCTGGCAGGTTGGGCTAGCAGATTTTGGAAAACAAACAATAAACACCCCAGGGTACCCAGTTAAATTTGCATTTCAGATAAACAACAAATAATTTTGTAATATAAGATCTGCAGTATTTGGGACATACTTTTACTATTATTTATTGTTTATCAGAAATCTAAATTTAATTGGCATTCTCTTTTTGAATCCCATAACCTTATTGGCAGGTCTTAATTCTTTGCCATGCGGGCTTCTCCAAAGGGCTGTTTCAGTGTCCTTACGGCGTGGTCCTTGTGGGACCTTTGTGAGACCCTGAAGTAGAGGACCCAGCTAATCGGAAGCTCAGAAGCCAGCTTCCCTGAGAACCAAGTGACAGAGGTGGAAACTGCGTGGTCTTTTTTGATACAATCTTAGAAGTCACATGTCATCATTTCTGCCAATTTCTATTGGTCACATAGACCAATCCTCATTCAATGTAGGAGGGGATTACACACGGGTATGATCATAGGGTGCCATCTTGGAGGCTGATTCCCACATCTATAATGTGGGATTTGAGGGCTGCTGGTAGGAACCCCCTCACTCTCTAAATATTACCTATTTGTGGAAGGCAGACTTCTAAGGCAACCCTTAATGAGTTATACCCATGTATAATACCTTCTTCTTGAATGTGGGCAGAGCCTGGGACTTGATTCTAGCCAACATAATAAGACAAAGGTGATAAGATGTCACTCTCTTGATTAAGTTATATTATATGGCAAAGGTAATAGGATTTCATTTTCGTAATTCTTTTACATTATATGAGTCCCTTTTAGCCTACTAGAGCAAGAGATTCTCCCTTGCTGGGCTTGAAGGAGCTGCCATGTTGAGAGACCTGCTAGAGGGTCTGTGTGTGACAAGATGGGTTGACTCTAGGAGTAGAGAGTGGCCTTCAGCGAATAGTCAACAAGAAAGAGGAGATCTCAGTTCCATAGTAGCAAGGAACTAAATTCAGCCAACAACCATGTGAGCTTGGGAGAGGACCTTGAGACTCCCAAAAGGAACGCAGCCCTGGTGTCACCTTTATTGTACCTTTGTGAGACCCTGAAGTAGAGGACCCAGCTAGTCTGTACCGAGGGTTGTAATGCACAGAAACTGTGAGAGAATATATATATATATATTTTTTTACGTGTGTGTTGTTTTAAGGTGCTAAGTTTTTGGTCATTTGTTACAAAGCAATAGATAACTAGCTCACCCTTGTATCTTTCACACTGTATTGGGGCTGATATTCTACCCTTGGGAGAGTATTATTAAATCTTAGTCCCTCCTCATGCCCTCTATTAAGATCTGTGTGCTCTCACAATGTGCCTGAAAAGATATATAAAGCCAATTTGCAAAACTTGATCCAACAAGGAGTTGTGATTAAATGTGGAGAATTGTTAAGATAGGTGAACAACAGGGGACTTTGAGTACACAGCAGGATGAGCTAAAATAGTCTAGGAATTCAGGAAAGGGCTTCTGGAGAAAGTGATATTGAAAGTTGGAAGAATTTATTTAGGCCAAAAAGGAGAGATGCAGAGTAAGAAGGCAGAGAATTTTTAAAAAGTGTCAACTATTGTGGTATGACAGAAAAAGTGCATAAATCCTAAGTGTGCGGATGGATACATTTGCACAAAGCAAACACCCATGTGACTATTGCTCAGATCAAGAAACAGTGTTACCTGCCTCCCAGAAGCCTACCTGTGTCTGATTCCAGAGAAGAACCTGCCCTTCTCCTCTGCAAGCGTAACCCTGTCCTAACTTGTAACATCATACTTTAATTTTGACTCTCCTTATACTTTATATACTTGGACTAATATAGCACATGCTCTTCTGTACCTGGATTTCCTTCCCAGTATTGTATTTGTGAGATTCATTCATGTTGTTACATCTAGCTGTAGTCTCATGGCTGCATAGTATTGCCTCTTAAGAGGATACCACATTGATTCCTGTTCATGTGGATGATCTGGGTTGTTTCCCATTTGGAACTGTTGTGTACAGTGCTGCTATGAACATCCTTGTGCATGGCTTCGGTGAAGGACAACATATGTTGGGTAGATACCTAGGAGTGGAATTGGGTGATAGGATGAAGGCACTGGACTTTTGAAATCAAGAAGGGAAGCTATCTAATGTGGTTTACAGGAAAACAAGTGATCTGCCACCAGTCTACCTTTCCAGGCTTGGTATAGACCACTCTCTAAAATACAAGAGAGTAGTCTAAACAGATGCCAGAAAGCTAGGTCAGTTCTAGATGACTCACTGTGCTGCAAACCATGCTCAAATTTGGACTTTATCCTGAGGAGCCATTAAAAGGTTAAAGTAAGTGAAAGATCAAAATTCATTTTTTTTCAATCCTTAAGTATTTATTTAACCTGATTACTTGCTGAACACAATGCTAGACACTGAAATAACACCAAAAATATCAAAACATAGTTCATATCTTCTGGCTACAGTTTGAAGAATGAAAAAGGAAGAATTGAAAGGAAGTAAGCCTGCTGCATGGAGACAAATTGACTGCTATTTCAGTAGTTGTGAACCACAGAAATATTTGATCTTATAAGGGTTTATTGACTCTGTTGTTGATGTTTTCTGAAGTGAAGGACCTTGCATCGAATCATTGTTTTTTTCCTGGATCAGCCAGAGGACTTAACTGGCATTTTTCACAGAAGAAATGGGGAGACTGGAGGAGCTGCTGGTTTGCTTTTGTTGGCTATCAGGCACTCCTGCAGTAGTCGTGCTCTCTGCAGATACTACTGTAAAGAAAATAAGCAAAGCCTGAGGGCCACTGTCCTAATGGGGCTTTCGACCATAGTAACATTGCTGGCTGGGGAAAGAAGCATGATTCCAACACTTACTTAATTTATTTGATAGAGAGAGGGGGGAGGGGCAGAGGGAGAGGATCTTCAAGCAGACTCCCCACTGAGTGTGGAGCCCAACGCCGGGCTCCATCCCATAACCCTGAGATCACAACCTGAGCCAAAACCAAGAGTCAGGCGCTTAACCTATTGAGCCACCCAGGCTCCCCTGATTCCAACACTTTAGTATTAGAAATGCAGACTCATGTTTGGGCCAAGAGGGCATCCTTGATACTCTCTGGTGGACATGGGTGGTCAACACACCCTCCTCTCTACACTGAGACAGTTCTGTCCAAAATGGCCCTTTCCCCATGTCATGACTAGGCTTTCCCCATGATCTCTTTATTCATCCCCACCGAGGTTTAACCATCACATCTACACCATGCACGCATTCATAGTGCCCCCTTGTTCACTCTCTTTGGAGAAAGCTAACTCTCTAAATAGGGATGTGCTCATCCTTTCCAGGAAGGATTGTACCTGCTTGAGACCTGTTTCATGTCTATTCCCCATGTATCCATCATCCACCTTCCACCTTCCACTGTTTCCCAGCCTTTCATAATTTTTCTCACCACTCTATCCATTCACTAAATCCCATCTGTTCTACCTCAGAAAACCCTCTTATGACCATTTTTTTTCTTTCCACCCCTACTGCTGACTTTCTGCTTGTTTCAGGCACTCTGCCTCTCTTGAATGATCCCAACTGATCTTGCTCATTCTCCCTACCCTACTTCATTTTCTTCATATGTCCAGAAAGTAGTGCCTTTTTGACACTGTTCTTCCAGCTACAATTAGGGTTCCTCACAGTAACATTTGCAGAGTACGTGACTACTAAAGGAGTGCCTGATAGCCAGCAAAAGCAAACCAGCAGCAACTCCAGCCTCCCCATTTCTTCCGTGAAAAATGCCAGTTAAGTCCTCTGGCTGATCCAGGAAAAAACAATGATTCGATGCAAGGTCCTTCACTTCAGAAAACATCGATACCAGAGTCAATAAACCAACTAGAGCTTCTGAGACTGTTGCTGTTCATTCTGTAAAACCTATGATCACTGATCTGGAAAGTGATGAGATGCATGGGCCCAGAATGGACCCACTTTCCTTGGGGCTGGTCAAGAGGCAATTGTTTCTTAGCTCTCTAAAAACTCAGTCTTGGCCCAGATCTCACAGTCATGCTGCTAATCCATCGTCTACACACCTTCCCCCAGTGTGCAGATGCTTAAGGTTTAGGACTCCCCTCAGACCTGTTCTTGATATAGCACTCAGTGTTGATAATACTACCGTCTACTTCTCCCAGCACTGTGTCCCCAACTCCTTATATCTCACCGTTATATCCAGTCATGAACTGCTATCCATTCTGTTTCCAAAAGCTTATCTCATACCAGTCTCTTTTCTCCGCCTGTTCTGCCATGCCTCAGTTCAAACCCTCTGTGTCTCTGGAATCATTTGCAACTGACCCCCCTGTCACCATTCCCCCTTCAGTAATTTATTTACAATTACCCAGACTCTTTCTCAAATACTAAAATACAGTGTTACTCTTAAAAACCTTCTAAGATTACCTCTATAAGGGTATATATTTTGTGGCTATTTACTAATATTCCATTGTATGATATACTACATTTTGTTTATCTATCAGTGAATGAACATTTCAGTTGTTTCTAGCTCTTGGGGATTGTGAATAGTGCTGCTATAAATATTTATGCACAAGTTTTTATTTGGATACCTGCTTTCAGTTCTTTTGGGTATATATCTAGGAGTGGAATTGCAGGGTCATATAGTAACTCTATGTTTAACTTTTTGAAGAGCTGCCACACTGTTTTGCACAGGGGCTGCACCATTTTACATTCCCACCAGCAATGTATGAAGGTTTCAATATCTCCACATCCTCGCCAGCACTTGTGGTTTTCTGTGTTTTGGTTATAGCCAACCTAGTGTATGTGAAGTGGTAACTCACTGTGGTTTTGACTTACATTTCCTTAATGGCTAGTGATGTTGAGCACCTTTCATGTGTTTATGGGCCATTTGTGTGTCTTTTTTGGAGAAATGTCTATTCAAGCCTTTTGCTCATTTGCCCTTAGGATTGTCTTTTTGTATTGTGTTCTAAGAGTTCTCTTTACATTCTGGATATGAGACTCTTATCAGATGTATGATTTGCAAATACTTTCTCCCATTCTGCAAGTTGTCTTTTCACTTTTATGATAGTGTCCTTTCATGCACAAAAGGTTTTAGTTTTGATGAAGTCCAATGAATCTATTTTTTCTTTCGTTGCTTGTGCTTTTAGTGCCAGAACTAAGACTCTATTAACAAATCCAAGACTAACTTTTACATTTCCGTTTATGGAACCTTTATCCTATGGTTTACTCAAAGTGAATGTCTAATAAATTCCTGGAAAGCCATTTCTCTTCCTTCTAGATTCAATTCAAATACCACCTTGGTGAATTCCCAAAACCCACAGGGAGTGTTACTTACTTAAATACCTCCCTCCTTCAGGCAATGATCCTACCTCTGTACTCACCTGGTATGTCAGTGAATCTGTGTCTTTTTCTTTTAAGACTGTGATGCTCTGAGCCCAGGGACGAATTTTATTTTGCTCTGGAGCCTATGCCTTTAGTAAATGCCCAATGTTTGCGGAATGGGTGGATGAACGAGCAGTTATGAGAAACAACACATTCTCTTGTTATGTCGCTTTAAAGCCACTTCTTGCATCCCATCAGTTTTGTGGAGAGGGGGGAGAGATTTCCTGCTGCAAGGGTCAGATAGATGTAAGACTGATTGAAATACATGGCATTGTCATTTGGCACTGAACCCCCAGCAAGGTTCTTCTTGTCTCACCTACTCCCTGTGGCCCTTTTTGGAGACCTTCCAATTCTCTGAGCCTCCCTGTGACCCTCTTTACATGAGAAGCCAGGAGAAGGGAATCTCATATAAGATCTTAACTTGGGCTTCATATTTATAAAGGGATATCACACATCCTACTTTATTTGAAGCTAGAGACATGCTATTAATAAGGAAAAAAAGTCATCGTGGGAGTTAGGAACTCTTTCATAGGAATATATAAAAAAAATGAACATTATCCAGCTGCCTGAATTTTAATCTCGTCTCTGATTCCAAATGTAGTTGTAATAAGACACAGGACTACCTTTACCTTGGTTTCTTTTTTTCCCCCCTTCTGTTCCTCTTCAGTATCCCATGCTTTCTCTTTTTCACCCCTTTTGTCTCAGTATTGGGGCATCAGAGAGACAATGTTTTCAATGAAATACCATTTTTTGGACTTAATGGTTTTTGTAGTTCATGAGGGTAGGAACATCACCTTTCAGAGGAGCAAGAGCCACCTGTCTACATTGATAGAGCTCTTCTTAGGTTGAGATGAGAAGTGGCCCTGACTTTCTACTTGGGGAGCCATGATGTCACAGAGGAGCCACACCCCTTGTGGTAATAAGCTCAAAGCCCATTGGTAGATAGCATCTATGCCTACACGAGGCCATGACAGTGTAAACTTTGCAGTGTCCCACATTAGTTCTACACAGTTAATTCCAATAATTCACAAAAGCCCTCACACTCTTAGGGAAAGACAGCCCATGCTCTAACCACGGTAACAATCAAACCCCAAAACAAGAATTAAAGCTGTCTTAGCTGTCTTATCTGAAAGCCAGCCAATCAGTGTCAGTTTCACACTTTGACAGTTGTCTAATGGGAAGCCACTGACTTTGAACATGTTTCCAAGACTGACCACTCCTATATCTTTGACAGTGTAACCTCAAACCAAACCCATCCCCTAAATCAGCAGTTTGTTTTGCTCAGAGAGACTGTGCCTGACCAGCAAAGTTCTCTCTTCCTTAAGTAAGAAATAAATTCAGGCTTTTGATTTCAGAAATTGTGTCATGGTCTTATTCTTTGTCAGCTTTCCATTACCTCTTGAATGTCTTCATATGGCAATATTACAAAGTTCAGTCATCTATGCTATACATAATATATCATGCTGCAGATGATAGTTATCGAGCTTAAAGTGTATCCATGCTATGTATATGATGCTAAGTCTTGTAGTTATTGAGCATAAATAAAGGTACATTTTATATAGTCACAGGTTGAGAGACTGTGTCTAAAGAGGATTGGATAAGCATTTCATTTATCCAAAATTTAAACCCTTTCTGTTCTTGTAGTTTCATTTTTTTGATTGTAGGTTAGACAATTGAGTTTTCAAATGCATGGTCCTTGGGCCTAATTTAGCATGTGAATGTGCTCTTAAAAATACTTGAAGCAACGTTTAGAGAGTCTGGAAATTTCACATTTCAATCCAGATTTCCATATTTTCTTGAAAAACAGTGGTAAATGTGGGTATGCCAGGGCCTCCACTGCTGCCTAGCAGTGCCCAGCACTGATGAAGGAGCTGCTGGGGCTGCCTGTACAATGGGTATAGGCTCCCTTCTTTATCACAGGCTCAGGCCTCTCCATCCCTGCCCTAGCAGGGAGAAAGATCGCCAGTGTCCCTTTATCAGCTCTCTCTTGTTCATCTTACCAAAGGGACATACTCCTCTGCACAGAATTCTCTGTCAGAGTGAGAATTACAGTTCATGTATAGGCTTTTAAATCTGACCCCTTTGACCAATTGAAAATAGGTAGCTTGTGTTATAAGCCCTTTTCCCTCAGTGGGGTGGCATCTTGATTTCAGATTCTTTCAAGGATATAAATTTTAAGTATTTGTACCTCACTATTTTGGAGGCTTTTGTCTTTTCTCCTCATTTCTTCCATTAATAGCATAGTCTTCCTTAAAAAAATTTCATCCCCTGTGTTTAGCCGCTATGGTAAATTATAGAAATGGCCACAAATTATTTTCCTTTTTCTATCCGTGATCTGAGAGAGTGTTCTCCCACACTGACTCTGAGTTGGCCTTGTGGCTTCCTTTGGCCAATGGGACATTAACAAACATGATGTGAGCAAAGGCTTGGGAAATGTTTGTACACTGGGGCTTGCCCCCTTAAGGGCTGAGCTTCAGAACCGTGACCACCATCATGTGAATGAATGGCTAGGTCATCCTTATCACCCCAGCTCATATTCATCTAATTGCTAGACACGTGACAGAGCTCATCCTAGACCATCCAGCCCCAGTCAAGCTGGCCCAAACCAGAGGAATCATTTAGCTCACCCACCAAATTGTGAGAAATGATAAATTTTTGTTGTAATAAATTTTTGTTTTAAGCTGCTAAATTTGGGGGTGGTTTATTATATAGCAAAAACTAACAGATACAACCTAAATTAAAGAACATTCTATTACCAAAAAAGACCTGCATTAAAAAAATGTCAGTATCATGAAAGAAGAGAAAGACCAAAGAACTGTTCCAGATTGGAGTATAGCAAAGAAGCATGAAAATCAAATGTAATATGTCATATTAGATTGGCTCTTAGGCTGTGTGGGGGAAATGCTCTAAGAGACATTGCTGAGACAATTGAAAAAAATGGAATATGGACTGTGGAATGATAATGGTATTGTCTTGAATTTGATAATTACATTGTGGTTACGTAAGAAAACATCCTTCCCCTTGGGAAATACACACTGAAGTGTTCTGCAATAAAGTGGCATGATTTATGTAACCTACTCAGAGAAAAATACTAATAATGATATTCTCTCTCAGAGGATAGATGATAATAATAATAATGATGATGTATGTGAGAGAGAGAAGGAGGAAGAAGATGAAGGAAGAGGAAGAGGAGGAAGGTGGAAGACAGAATTATAAAGCAATTGTAGCAAATACTAAAAATTAATCAGGCTATGAAAAGTTATTTGGGGGTTCTTTATACTATTTGTGTATCTTTAAGTTTTAAAATGTTTTAAAAAATGTAAAAAGGAAAACTCAACAATTGAGGAAATAAAAAATTAACTGCTACAGCTTCCTTCAGAAACTTCCTAACAACATTATCTTAATACATTTGTTTAGGCAAAAGCCAAGATACTTATTTATGTAGACATCAGATCTTGGGGCTTATGATCAAAATGGGACATGGAGAAAGCCCGAATCATGTTCATTTTATGCCCAATACCTGGAGATAAAGAGAAGCCCTTTCAAAATATGCAGTAGGAACGGTGCTAGATAGGGAAAAGCAAGTCTGGATTTTTGTCTTCATTCTGCCACAACTATCTTTATCTTTTAAAGGAAGTTATTCAACTCTCTTGGCCTCAGTTTTCTTCCTAGACTAAATGGAAAGGTAATTTGTTAAGGTTCCCATTGATGCTAACATTTATAAAATCCTTATAAAACGAAACCACATGTGTTATTCAGTGACTTCTAGTGTTGTCATCCTAGTGACTCTTTGTTATTATGTGATAACCACACATGACATATATTTATGGTTATGGATGGGTGCCTTGTTAAATATCTGGATGGATAGTAGACCCCAGGCTTGAGTTATTATGTGGTTGCCCCTGTAGAAGCTAGGCTATCCGGGATGATACTAGCAGAGAAAGATTTTTGCATGACCATGATGTTAGAAGCCTCCATTTGTGATCAGGGTATGTGATACAGATTGTGAGGACTGGGATTGGCAAGGATGAACCCCTTCCCCATACACATACATATAACCATAGCTCCCCACGATGACACAGGAAAGAAGAATCACAATGACAGAAATTACAGGGTGGCATATGGAATAGAAAGACACATTATAATCTGGAAGACATGTAGTTGATTGCCCATAGGGAAGACTTGTATTTTTAGCAGCACTAAAACTTAGCCCAAATAAGAAGGCCTGTGTCACTGTGGAAAAATGTCCCGGACCCTTTTGTTATTGTCAGGGATTTGGGGCATATGACACAAAATGGCATTTTTAAGACACGTGGTAGATATCTCTGGCTCTTGGTACCCTCTAGCCTTATTCTGCATCCTCACCATCTCTCCTCCCTCTCTATGGCTTACTTTCACATTGCTCCCCTTCTGTTCCTTTTAACTCTTTTTCTCCCCTTCCAAAGTCTGGTGGCACTCATGAGTAGTATTTAAGCATGTTGGAAGTCTTTCAGGGGAAGGATGCTATTTTTAAAAAAAAACTTTTTTATTGATGTAAGTGTACAGCTTAATGACTTTTCACAAACTGAATCTGCTCTGTAACCAGCACTTCCCTTCTTCCAAAAGAGAATGTCATCTGCCTCCCACAAGCCATTCTCACCTCTATTCCCATTCAATAGCTTCTTCCAAGGGTAGCCATCATTCTGACTTGTAATGGGATAGATGAGATCTGTCTGAAACTTCATATAAATAGAATCACACAGTAGGTATTCTCTTGTATCTTTTGCTCAATATCTGTGAGATTCATGCATACAGGTGCACGTAGCTGTAGTTTGTTCATTTTCATGGCCATGTAGTACGTATGGCATGTAAGATATGCTACAATCTATTTGTCCATTCTATTCTTAGTGGGCATATGTCACATTTTTGCATTTTAACTATTATGAATAGTGCTTCTTTGATCATTCTGGTACTTAACTTTGGGTAAATATGTATATGCATTGGGTGTAAACCTGGCCATAGGGGATGTACGAGCTCAACTTCTGTAGATACTGTGAGGGTGCTACTTTACAAGTGCCTTTTATAGGCCAAGAACTTGACATACCATCTTGATGAGTCTTCACAAAAACCTTTCAGGATCTTATTATTGAGCTTATGCTGTTGCTGAAGACTTTGAGGTGTAGGAGGTTTAAGTAAATTGTGCAAGGCCCATTATTGTTTGGGCTGGAGCAGAGATTAAAACCCAGCCTGACTTGATTTCAAAGCCTTTTTTTTTTTTTTAAGATGCCCTCCCATAAGCTTCTGATCTCTGATTTAGAACCATGCTGTACTATTTTCATATGATTTAAGGATAAATGGTAGTGGCTTTGGAAGCAATGAGGTCTGTTTTCTTGGTAACATTTCTAGCTATAAAAACCTTTGATGCGTGTATTACATAGAAAAAAAGAAATGCTGGCAAAAGGAAAGGATGCAAAATGTTAGAAATCTGTGTTCTCTCTTTGTTCTGTGGTGTGGAAGAGATGGCTACCTGATCCCCAAAGGTTTGAACTCCTTTTTCATAGTGTGGCGTTGTTGCTGGCAAACCAGGAACTACATTTCATATCTCTCTTGTATCTAGTGGGACCGTGTGACAGGTTCTCACCCCAGGAATATGAATGATAGTGATGTGTGTCATCTCCAAGGATAAGTAGTTGAAAGCAGGTCTTCCTTCTTCTCTATCTTTTTTCTACACAACAGACAGATACAGAGGATTCAGCATGGGCCTTTGAGCCCATGGTGATGCCTGAGCCATCAAGGGAGCCTGGGTTCCGAATCACTGCTTGAAAGAGAGGAGAGCTACCTGCCAATCAGAAATGCCCTTTTGGGGGACACCTGGGTGGCTCAGTCGGTTAAGCGTCTGCCTTCGGCTCAGATCATGGTCTCAGGGTCCTGGGATCAAGCCCCACATTGGGCTCCCTGCTTAGCGAGGAGTCTGCTCCCTCTCCCTCTGCTCCTCCCCCAACTCGTGTGCACCCATGCGCTTGCTCGCTCTCTCAAATAAATAAATGAATAAAATCTTAAAAAAAAAAAAGAAATGCCCATTTGGACTTTGCATGATTGAATGATAAAGTTTTATTGTGTTAAGCCTCTGAGATTTGGGAGCTTATTTGTTACAGCAGCTAGCATTATCTTAATTCATATGTCAGAGAAGTCTCCATGTTCATCCCACCACTTCCTTCTGCTTTCATCATTTGGATTCTGCTACTTCTTCCACAACTGAAACCTTGAAGACTTATCCCTACCTCTCCTTACTAGCCAGGATCATAGGAATTAAATGCTCTGCTTTGCAGGGCCTTGATCATATTATCTTTGTGAATATCTTCAGTCCTATTATTTATTGCATGTGCTGTGACAGTGTTACGTAATTTTATGTAATTCAGCCTTTGAACTTCTTTGTTCTTTGTGAAGGAAGCCATTATGGAGAGAAAAAAAAAGACCTTTTCATGGCAACAATGGAAAATTTAATGGAACCTCTTTTTATATATAACCATGTATTTGTACAACTCTTTTATGCTTTTCAAACTCCATCCCACATAGAAGCTTTGTGGTATAGGACAGGCAGCTTTTATTATCTACATTGGGCAGTTGAAGAAAATGAAGTGCACAGAGGTTCAGTCATACTGGACTAGAAGCCAGACTTGTGACTCTAGTCCACTATCCTTTTGGCTCTCTCTGACGCTCCAGTGTCTGTGTCAGGAGTCTGTGTCAGGAGTCAGGAAATTATCACAGAATCCACCAGACCACATTATGACAGGCTATTACATTTGAGATTCCTCAGTGTAGGTTTGAGGAATCAGTAATTTAAAGAAATCAATGATTTCTCAAGAATTTCTTTAAAGGTGGTGTCTTTGGGCTAAGTTTACATGTTAGTTCCCAAAGCTTGATTAGCCTATCATGGGGCTGTGACATACAGCGGTGTAGATTGAACACTACATAACCATATCTGGCAGTTCATACAGTCATATAATGGATAATACAAATGCCACAAGATCCAGGTAAGGGTTTGGCACATTCTAAGCACAGGTCTGAGGCCTGTATCTTTAGGTGTGAATACTTCCTCTTTCCTTCTGCTTCAAGACTATGAAACTAGCAAGTTTCCCAAATTCTGATGCCCACCATCTCTTCCTGCCCACCGATTTTTCCTATTTCCAGATTCACTCTGGCTGCTTGCCATAAAGTCTTATGCAAATTTTCCTTCCTTGGTTTGCCCCTCCACCAAGATTTGCCCTCTTTTCTCTGCTGACTTCTCCTCTTTGTAGGTACCCTTTCTTTCCAAGGCCTCCCCATCCTCACCTTTCATATGAGATTCAAGATGATTGACCAAACCATGGAGATCTTGATTCTTAGTACCCCCTCCCATGAGGTACAGTCCCATCACTGTTTGTCTGTCATGAACCCCTCATGTGGAATGCCTTCCCTAATCTCACCTATTTTTCTAAGCCCTTCTTGAGCCTGACTTTCTACCTTCAGTGTTCCTCCAGCCCTTCTGATATTCCTGTCCTCTAAACACTGTCATGGGATGTCATGGAAGAGTTGTGTAGTGAGAATTAGAAGCCATAGGTTCTATCATGACACTTACATGGATCCTATGGCCCTGGGAAAGTAAGTCCCTTAGCTCTTCTAAATCTCAGTTTCCATTTCTATAAAATGAGGGTGTTTGGCTAATGACCTCAAAGTTCCTTTCCAGACAGCAATTCTCTAAATTTATGCTTGATTTAAACTCATAGGATCCAACCAAGTTTTGGGCCCCTGCCCTATGTAATTTTCCCATAAACCCAAACATACTCAGAAAGTCTTGGTCCATTTCCTGAAAGTAAGTACCTAAGGAATCAAATCAGCTGAGCTTTGGGGGGAATAATTAAGTCATGCATTTATTCCTTCATCAGCGTATGTTTACTGATTGTATTAATTATCTATTGCTGCACAACAAATTGCCGTAAAACTTAGCTACTAAATACAACAAACATTTATTATTGCACAGTTTCTGTGGGTCAGAAATCTCGGTCCCCTGGCTCAGAGTCTCTTACAAGGCTGAAATCAAAGTGTTGGCCAGGACTTCAATCAACTCAAGGCTCAACTGGTGGAGGATTCGTTTCCAAGCTCATTTATATGATTGTTGGCAGGATTCAGTGCCTCATAGGCCTCATAGGTCTGAGGGCCTCGGTTCCTTGCTGGTTGTTGGCCAGAGCACTCCCTCAATTCCTTGCCACACAGACCTCTCCATAGGGCATTTCAAAACATGGCAGCTTGCTTCTTCAGAGCAAGCAAGAAGCAAGCATGCAATAAGACCCAGGAAGATCAAGACAGAAGTCAGTCTTTTGTGACTTGATCTTGAAAGTGACATCCTGTCACTTTTGCCTTATTCTCTTTATTAGTGGAGGCCAACAAATAGCCATCTGCTTTTTCCATTGAGTTGTGAGCTAACTGAAAAATCAGAAAAGTAGGTGAGGCAGATGGGAGGCCGAAAATGCTGACATCTCTTGCTTAACACTGGTTTTCTGTTAATGAAATCAGATGTTCTGCACAAAAATGTTAAAGGAGCTCTTTTCCAATTATTTTAAATGGGAGAAATTACCATGCATTACAAATCAACCCCAAACCTCCAACCACAACCCAAACACATTAAAATGCCCATATGTAAAGACCGAACTCTCATATTATAAGGTAGAATGCTCAAAACATTGCTTTGTTGACACCAAATAATTAATATGGTTGTTAACAAGCAGTTGCTTTGTCTACAGCCATGTCTTTCTTATTGCCAGCAATATTCTAGCCACAGATCCTCTCTGTTGACACTCTGGAGCACTTCAAAATATCTGTGTGTGCTTCTGATCCATCTAAACCTGATTTATTCTAAATGCCAATTGCATTAGGAGTGAAACTTAAGATGTTTCCCATACACTCTTTTGTTAAAAAAGGTTGTATTGATTTTTTAAGGCATAAATGTAATTTTTTAATACAACCCTCCTTCCCCTGAAAAGTACTTAGGTGAAGTTGGGATATTAAAAGCCAAGAGGCATTTTCTTGAGAAAACATTAACCAAAGAACAGTCTGTGTGGTATACGTGTGTCACTTTTATTGTAAATAGTACTGATATTGGAAAATGTGATTTATATCTGTGCATGAGCAGGCTCTAAAATTCTGCGCTCTAGAATTAGCCAGACTTGTCTTTTGAGTCATAGATTGTGCTGGAGAACCGTGGGCTTTCCCTGAAGGGAAATGTTGAAAACAGTTCCTCCATGGCAAACGTTTCCATTGTGTTGAAAACATATGGCAAGACCAGAGCACAACATGCAATTTTGGAGGATTGGCCGTCCCCCAAGAGAAAGGAAAGAGGAGACAGGGGCGGTGGGGGGGGGGGGCGGGGGTAGGAAAACACCTTCAAACTCCACAATCAGATTCAGTTGCTTTTCCTGTCCAGAGAGGGGCAGAGAGGGGCCAGAAGGAATACCCTAGTGAGGTCCCTCTACATATAAAGAAACCACCAAGTTTGGGAAACAAGACCTTTTCCACAAACCCTGTGTTGTAGGTTCTGACAGTTCCCGTGCATGAGCCTCACAAGGCCATTGCAAAGCAGGTGCTGCTCTCATTACTGCCTTTGTAGGCCGGGAAACTGAGAATTTAAGAGGGTAAGCAACACCTCAAAGGAACAGGAACAGAAGGAACAGACAGTGACACATTTGAGACTTGAACCCAAGCCTTTCCAGTGCTGAAGCCTGTGTTTTTAACCACAGAGTGATAATACCTTACCCTTTTGCTTAACTCTTGATTGTAACCTGAACTGGAATATTACTGAATTTTTAGCTGGTGACATGGTGAATTTTGGTGAATTTTAACTGGTAAAAATTTTAATCCACATTTCTAGGGTCCGTTTTGTTTTTGTCTTTGTCCAGACTGGATGTTCTCCTTTGCTTGTTATGTTCAGCAGTAGATGGATCTTGTCAAGTTTCAACAGGAATATTTAATTTCACAACTTTAGAGATCACCCCTCTTTCATCCTCCTCTTATCTCTTCTGTGCTCTATAGCCATAATTATGTTCTGAAATGCAAAATCAATTCTGTCTCTCCCCTGCTTAAAACCTTGTAATGGTGTGTCATTACTTAGAAGAGAAATCCCAAGATCCTTTAAGCAGGCATGTGACTTTATCTTTTCATCCAAGCTTTTCTTTCCAGCCTCATTTCTCATTCCCACTCCAGAATAAGATCCAAGCATTTTAAACTGTCTGCAGCTGGTATAGTTTCTCTATGAAGGAGGACATGGAATGCTAAGAGTTTTGACTGAATGATTTTGTAAAAATATAACCACAGAATCAGAGATGTCCAAAAGGCCCCAAGTGTATCTCCATCTTGTTCCCCCTCAACCACCTGAAGTATCCCTAATGTGAGTTGTTGTTGAGACCGTTTCTTAAAAGGGGCGCCTGGGTGGCTCCGTTGGTTGAACGTCTGCCTTCAGCTCAGGTCATGGCTGGAGGGTCCTGGGATGGAGCCCCGCCCCCACATAGGGCTGCCTGCTCAGTGGGGAGTCTGTTCCTCTCTCTTTCCCTCTCCTTCTGCCCTTCCCCCTGCTCGTGTTCGCTCTCTCTCTCTCAAATAAATAAATAAAATCTTTAAAAAACGACTGTTTCTTAAAAATCCGGAGTCCCCAGTCATAAGTCTCAAGGCTTTTATTGGGTTTGGAGGCAATCAGGGGCTTTCAGCAAAACAGTGGGTTGTGTGTTTGTCCCACCAAGTGGGAAAGGGGACTGTTGTTTACCGGATTCTGAACATCTTGGAGGGGAAAGAAGCTGGGGAGGTAAAAAGGCTAGAATCAAGAAAAGCCATCTCCTCACTAGGGCTACGGAGGAAAGATGTAAAATCAGCCTCAATTCATTTATAGTCTGAGGTTTGGGGTCCTCGTGACCCCTCCGTCACCCCACAGACTGGACGGAGCTAGGATATAGACAGAACTTTCAGGTTGATTTGCAACCTAGTGTTGCCTCGCCACTTCATTAACAGCTTGCTAAATCAGTCCCCAGAGCCATTAAGAAAATTTCTGAAGGAGGGGACCAAATGAGAGCACGTATTGAATGTTACCTTGATGCCGCCCAGGATCCATTAACAGGACCTTTTTGCTTACTTTGATGTGTGATGTTCAGATATTTGCAGTCTGCAGACCCTAACATGTGAGCCCATTTTAGTGATACTGGTGAGCAAAAAAGAAAAAAAAATTAGATCCATCCAAGGCTTTCCTGAGATCAATACCATAATTACATTTTAGACCCTCCAGGTATTAATCTTCTACTTTCTTTCAGAAAAGCAATTCCATTTTCCTAGCATGGTCTCTTAGAAATAATACTACTTCTCTATGGGTATTTTGAAATTTGTTCCCCTGAGGGAGAAGGAAAGGCAAGCTTTTCCTTTTCACCTTTGCTTCTGCAGCGCTTCTCTCTTTTAAACTGAATGTTCACTGATGCTCTAAGAAGACTATGCACAGTAAAAGGGCTGATGTGAAAATGTTTTATAATATTAACAGCTTGAATGTAAGCTGTTTTCCGTGCTTTCTGACACTGCTTGCTTTCATTATCTTATTTAACAAATATTAATTGTACTGTCAGAAAATAATGCTAGTAATATTTGTTGAACACTTGTTAGGGGCTAATGATTGTTCTAAGTGCTTGACATGAAATGACTGATTTAAATCTCATTAGAACTTTGTAAAATAGGTACTGTTTACACATTAAGACTCCAATGCATAGAGTTTGGAACCTTTGCCCAAAGGCCCACTGCTAGTAGGGGCGGAACTAAGATTTGATCCCAGGCAGTCTCATTGCAGCACCTGTTTGCTCAACCAGTAAGCTATATCTAGCTGAATCTGTTTGTTCCTCACACTGAGCCAGGCTCCTGGAAGGCTATAAAAAATGAGACACAACTGGTGCCTCTACTGGGTTGAATACTGTTGCCCCCAAGTTCGTGTCCACTTAGAACCTCAGAATGGACCTTATTTGGAAATAGGCTCTTTACAAGTATAATTAGTTAAGATGAAGTCATACTGGATGAAGATGGGCCTTATGAGGTGGCCTTATAAGGAGAAGGAGATCTGTAGACAGACACACAGAGGGAGGAAGTTCATGTGAAGATGGAGGCAGAGACTGGAGTGATGCAGCTACAAGCCAAGAAACGCCCAGGACTGCCAGCCACGAGCAGAAGCTAGGAAGAGGCAAGGAAGGACGCTTCCCTAGAGCTTTCAGAGGAAACATGGCCCTGTTGACACCTCCATTTCATGTTTTCAGCCACCAGAGCTGTGAGAGAACACATTTCTGTTGTCTTAAGCCACCAGCTTGTGATGATTTGTTACAACAGCCCCAGGAAACTAATATAGTGCCCTTGAAAGTTTCATAGGGGAAATGGATGAGGAAATGAATAATTTAAAATATTATGATAAAAATCTAAAAATAAATATATCAAATATACATATTATGTATCCAGCATGATAGTTGTGTATATGCAACTGTATATAAATGTATATCCAACATGATAATTTTTTATATTGAAGAAGCAATAGACTGTGGTGACGAAGAGCATGGATTGTGCAGAAAGACTGAGTTTGAATCTTGGCTGTGACATTTTATAAGCTGTGTGCCCTCTGCAAGTTACTTTACCTCTCTGTGTCCCACTTTCCTTTTCAATAGAACAGTTTTTGGATATCTTTGACATTCGTGGTTTTATTTTATTCTTACAGCAGCCTTGAAAGGTGGGTAGGTGCAGCAAGTATCGTCATCTTCATTCTTTAGAGCTGGATTTACCTCTCTGACAGTAACCAATCCCTTAACTGTGCTAGGTTTCAGTTTCCTTACCCATAAAATGATGATGATGATCATGGTGGTGGTTATCATACACCGAAGGCCTGCTCTATGCTAGGCTTTCTAATGGGAAACCATTATTCTTCTCCATTACATTACAGGAGAATAAACTGAGGCTATGGGAGAAACTTGCCCAAGGCCACAATTCCTATGATCACAGGACAATCTGGCAGAATTTATGTGCAGATGATTTGTAAACTGTACTGGTGTTGCACAAATGTTAATTATATACAGTAAAAGTCCTCCTAACAACTTCCTCCTACTGGCCCTGATTATGCCTTATACTTAAACTTTTTCAACACTTAAATCAGGAAAATGTTTTCCTTTCTGTATTAGGTCAGAGTGAAATAATAAAAACTCTCTTGTCCCCTTTTACCCAAGAAGTTTGTTCAGACTGTCTCTCGATATGTCTTCTTTTATTTACTTTTCACTTGTAGGCTTTTTAATGTTTAGATGATAATTTAAAATTACAATAGAATAAAATAAAAATAAAATTACAATAGTTACAGTAGACCACACAAGAATAGACTCCATTCATAAGTGATAGGTTCAGGATGACATCATTAGTGAAATAAAACATTAATTAAAGGTGGGTAGGAAAGGAAATGAGAACGAATATTTATTCATTACCCATTAAGCGGCAGATACCAATTTAGTCTTTACCTACAATTGTATGAGGTAGACATTATTATGTTCTATTTTACAGTATCTTTAGCACTGGGACATTAAAGCTTTGCCTAAGGACACCTTACAAATATGAGACAGAGGGAGAATTTGAACTCAGATCTGATTCCACAAACTGTGCCTTTACAACCATGCCACCTGCCTTCTAGAAGAATGGGCAAATAATCACATGGAAGTAGAGTAATATAAAGGAAAGAAACTGCCCTTTCTAACTTTCTCTACCAGGGATACATGGAAAAAAGTGCATGGGAGTACTTAGAAAGGAACCAGGATAGAATTCAGGGCATTTTGGTTTCTGAGCCCAAAGTTACATTAACATGTGGTGTGATATAGAGTCTGTCACTTTAACGCTCTGGGTCTTGGTCCTGTTAAGGTATGATATTAATAGTCAAATAACAGATAAGCATTAAATTTGAATTGTGATCTGTCATAAAAATTATCTGAAACTTGGAAATAGACCAAAAAAAAAAAAATAGGTTGCAGGTACTCTTTCAGTGCAGTGCTAGGCTTGACATTGTATAGTCTGGCCTATTTTACCACTCTGTAGAGGCAGAGGTGAACTTGTAGAATTTTGTCCAGTAGAAGTGTGAATAATTTCTGTCTAAAGAAGAAATAATCCCAAAGGTTACTGGTTGTGGACCTGTTGGACATTAACTGGCTGTGTGTCTAACTCTGGAAACTTATCCTGGCGATGCTTGTAAATACTTAACTTCCCAAATGCTCTTTGGACTGGTTTTAACATTTTACTGTTTTTTTATCAGTTATTAAGTGAAATTAATTTTTGACATGTGTTAATTTTATATTTGCCTGAGCGTCATGATTTTATCTTTTTGAAAATTATGCTTTAAGAATATTTAGCTACAAAGCCTCAAATCTACAACATTTTCTGAAATCTGTGCCTCTGCTTTCTCTCAGAGACACAATGATAGAACTGGAAGTTGAGACTACTGCCTGGCATTTTGGGCTCCTTGTGCCAGCAGACAGAGAAGGGGGTTACTGTACTAGCTGGGGTGACTGATCCTGACTACCAAGGGGAAATTGAGTTGCTACTACATAACGGAGGTAAAGGGAAATATGTTTGAAATGCCTGAGATCCCCTGGGGTACCTCTCAGAAACCCCATGTCTTAGAAGGCCCCCATCTTCTGATAAAAGTTAATGGGAAACTACAAAAACTCCATTCAGGAAGGATGGCTAATATCCCAGACCCTTAAGGGTCTGTAGAAATAGGGTTTTTCAGAACACACTTTGGAAAATGCTAATCTAGTACAATTTCTTCATCGTTACAAACCCAAAACCTGCTTGAGTTTTGAAAGCAATTTTTATCTAACTGGCTGGTAGTAGGTTGCTTACTTCCATCTCCAAGCCTCCCATGCAAACACTCAATTAACTCCTTAATAAGTATTAACTATTCAATATTCATTGAACAAATACTATATTGATTGAACACCTACTAAGTGCCAAGCACAGATCTAGAATCAGGGAATACAACAATGTGTATCCCTGTGTTTCTACTTTCTCACATGAAACTGTCCTTCAAGTATGTGTGCATGCCAATAAACACATAGAAGCATCAATTGGGAAGTGACAAATGCTATGCAAAACATAAGGCATGAATGAGTAATAGAGTATAATGGTTGGAGGGTACTAGTTTATATAGGATGGTCAGAGAAGCCTTCTCTGATAGAGAGACATTTGAGCTGAGGCCTGAATTAAATGAGTGAGTAAGCCCTGTATGTATCTAGAGCACGTGTTGGTCAAGTACTGCCTGTGGGGCAAATCTGGCTTGCCACTTGTTTTTGTAAATAAAGTTTTATTGGGACACAGCTACACTCATTTGTTGACATATTGACTATGATTGCTTTCATACCACAGTAGCAGAGTTGAATAGTAGCAGCAGAGATTGTATGGTTTGCAAAGCCTAAACAATTTACTGTCTGGCCTTTAAAAAGTTTCGCAACTCCTGGTCTAAGCAAGGGGGTGCCGGGCAGAGGAAACAGCTAATGCAATACTCTGAAGTAGAAGTGTGGTTGGTATGTTTAAGCACCTGCCAGTATGCCTGGAGGGAGAGGGGATAGGAGAAGGTGATGGGAGAGAGGTAGGGAGCTGAGATCATGTGGCCATAATGAAGATTCTGGCTTATTCTCTCTGAGTCGGAAAGCCATTGGAGTGACATGATCTGATTTATGCCTTAAAAGGAACTTTCTGACTACTGTCTTCTTTGATCTCTTTTCCCTTTCTCTCTACCCTGCCTCTACATCTTTCTCCTTAGAAAGCAGGGGTAGCTCAGGAAATGATTATCTATTGGATTTGATGAAGTCTTGGTTAGTTCTGATCCTGGCACATGAAGGGTCTCCTAGCTCTTGATTCTATTATTTTTGGGGACCTGGAACCTCTCATGAGGCTTCAGTCTGCATGAGGACTGACCAAGCTGTCCATTTCATGACCAGCCCTGGGTCCTACCAGAAGGCCAGTGTTATACACACTTCAAAAGAGCACCCCAGAGCTTTGTTCTCCTCTTTGAAGACACATTCATCTATTTATGAATCATTTGTGCCAAGGTGATAATGTGCTTTCTAAATGCTGATTCATGGTCTAAAAGCATCACATACATACTACCTTCAGCTTGGGGGAAACTATATTACTTATTTATTTTTTTAAGATTTTATTTATTTTGAGAGAGAGCGTGCAAGCAGGGGGAGGGTTAGAGGCAGGAGAGAGAGAATCTCAAGCAGATTCCATGCTGAGCGCAGAGCCCAACACGGGCCTGATCCCACGACCCTGAGATCATGACCTGCGCCGAAATCAAGAGCCCAAAGCTTAGCCAACTGAGCCACCCAGGCGCCCTATATTACTTGCTATTTTTAATGTGTTTGCATCAAAGTAGGAATATTGCAGTTTTTTCTTACGTGGGGGCATGTGTGACAATGTGAAGGTCATTTTCCCTTTTTCAAGAATGGAAATAACACCTCTTAAATTGAGTTCTGTTGGTCTTTTGTCACCCCCAGTATCTTTTTGACCATCAATTGCATAAGCTATTACTCTCTGTGAGGATATTCTTAATGCTGTATGTAGTATTAATTTCTCTTAGGCATTTTCAACAGAAATCTTCTGTTATATGCCCTCCTTTACCAAATTATTTTGTCATCCATGAGAATGAGTCAGTGGTACTATGACTTTTTACTTTCTCAGCTTTTATTTTCCTAAACACAGTGTATATAGTGAACAGGTAGGAGTCTGAGGAGTTAGGAAACAAATTATGCTGGATGTTCAACCCCCAATATGACAGGTGACTTTGGGTGAGGCATTCAACTCATGGAGCTTCGGTTTATCTATTGACCATAGGATGGATATGATCCTTTGGATCTGACCACCTTGGACAATTATTAGAATTGAATGCTACGGGTGCCTGGGTGGCTCAGTTGGTTAAGCAACTGCCTTCGGCTCAGGTCATGATCCTGGAGTCCCGGGTTCGAGTCCCACATCGGGCTCCCTGCTCAGCAGGGAGTCTGCTTCTCCCTCTGACCCTCTTCCCTCTCGTGCTCTCTGGCTCTCATTCTCTCTCTCTCAAATAAATAAATAAAATCTTAAAAAAAAAGAATTGAATGCTATTGTGGACGTCAGAACATTCTGATATGTTGAAAGCACTGTATGAGTATGAGGTTGTGGTGTTATCTTTAGTTCTACTTTGTGATCTATGAAGAGCATGCATTACTTGAATCATTTAAATCATACTTAGGAAAACCCAAATTGGTGAAAATAAGAAAAAGTTTAAAGCAGAGGCTGAAAGATTAAAAAAAATATATCTGGCAGACATATGACTTATATTCATTCCACAAATTGGCTTCGGGCTTAAACTAGGAAATGCATAAATTAAAAAAAATTCTCAATAAAATTTTTCCCCCAAAACTGTGAATCTTATGATAGGGAATTTTGTGCTGTGTTTTGGATAGAACTTTCTTATTTGATATTAATTGACTAAGCATATTGTAAAATGATACTCATTTAATCTTTATTGGAAAATTTGGTTTCAGAATTTGGGAGTTCTGTTCAGCAGCACAAATGAGGAGCTTAATGCTAATACTGGAAGGATTTTAAAAAAATCTACAGCAAGCCTGGTTTGTAGTATCTGTTTGGGGCCAAGGTGTTTGAGAATGCAATAAAGAGTCTTAAGCCGTAAGTCATCTCGATCTGTTGTTAAAACCAAGTGGTAGGAATTCAAAAATATTTAAAAGACAAATCTCCCAGTAATCCATTATCTGAAAAATGGTAGCAGTTGTTGGTTACTTCATGTCATTGCTTTGATGGGAAAACCTTATATAACTTTGTCTATAGGCACATCATATCCTCCCTCACCAACTTTTTCCTAGCTGTAGTAATAATATTCAGTGGGCATTTGAGCTTTGGCAGGCAGTGCAGAGAACCCACGAAAACATAGCCACTTTCTTCCAGAAGCTTCCAATCTAATGAAAACTGGTAAGTTCTCTTCCTCAGATCCATGTTTTTATTCTTGAACTGTTTTCCTTCAAATACTATTATGAAAGAAAAATGTCCTAAATAAAATCTCCAATAACATTATAGGGGAGTTATCTATTTTGCCAGAGTATGCAGCTCAAAAATCTTTTCCCTGAGATTTTATCTTATTTATATAACTCAAATCAGCACACTGAAGAATTCTTTCCCCTGAATGTAGACTTGAATCAGAGATAAGTAAAGAATCCCTCTTGCCATCCAGGATGTCTTTGCCTACTTGAGTGGCTGGCAGATACGTTTAGAAGAGAATCTTTTGAAAATTATCTGATGTGGGGACCACACTCCCCCCAAAAATTATATGGTTCACACATTGATTAGATATGATCATTTAGCTTAGGATTATCCCCCAAGGTGCCTCCCCATCCCTCCATAAGCAACATCAGGGCTCTTCCTAAGATACTCATGGAGTCAGGCCCATGTTTGGAAGGCATTTTAGCCTCAGTTTACTACTTTTTAGTAGGAGGAAGAGAAATGAGACCAATCAAAGACTTTGCCTTATTTGTTTGGAAAGGAGTGAGCAATAGGACAGAAATGATGTTTTAGGAATGATACAAAAAACATAGCATTGATCTTGCCAAGGTAAGGAATTGTAAAGCTTCTTTCCCAGTGGATAACCAATACTATTCATGATAATAATAATTTTACTATTATCTATTAGTTATTGGAAATTTACTGTGTGTTAGACACTAAGCTAATGGCTTTACTTGCATTTTTCTCTTTTTATCCTCTTAAAACTCTATTTAAACAGGAGCTATTCAGGAAAAGTCAGGTAACTTATCCAAGATCACACTGTTGATAGGTGGCCAAGCTAGTCTTTCTATCTGCAAAATTCCCGCTTTTAGCCATTCTACAATATTCCTTTCTAGGGAAATGATTCAATATTTGAATAGGTTTAAAAGACCATAAACATCAACTTATAAATCTGCATCTTATCTGAAAATATTATGATGGATTTCTTTGGTTAAGGAAAATCTGCAAGGGGTTAAGGTGAATTTCCTCTACTTCACTGAGGTTTTCAGAGTTTTTTTCATCATAGAACTCCATTCCTGACAAAACCAGGATGGCTAGGTGGACAGATTGTTCTTTTAAATTTCTTTTCATTTTGGTATTTCATGATCCCTCAGTGTTCTTGGAACTTCCACAGAGCTCATACGAAGTATTCACTATTCATTTTGCCCACGGTGACTCCCAGTAGCTCCACATACCTGTTTCTCTGTTTCTGCAATGACAATAATATTTTTCCTTTCTTCCTGGGGACACTATAAAAGCAACTATTATATTAGGGCAGAACATCATAGCTATAAGTGCTTTAAGTTTGTGAGAAAGACCAGAAACAAAAATCCGAGTTACCATTGTCATCCAACTTACTTACATTGTGGTGCAAAAATGGCAAGGCTCTTAGGGAAGTTCTGTGGCACACTTAGCTTTATTGAAATTGAACAAATATTTTTAATAATCCCTTTGACAGCACATGTAAAATTTAAGTTTTTCATTATATTTTTACAGGTTGTCTTTTATCTGAGTAAGCAAAAATACGTCTTTTATTTATTTTTTCTTACTTAAAACATGTAGCCAGGATTCAAACCACGTAGCTCTGGTACCAAAAAGGCAACGGGTTATGAAAATCACAGTACAATTTTAAAATTCTTTAAGTTAGTTAAGGATATTTAAAACAATATTCACTTGATTGACAGTAGAAATCATGGGTCATTTGACATTAGGACTAGTAGTTACACCTACAATGAGAGCAGAAATGGAAAGTTCAAGCTAATATGAGCTACACCATTCAGGACACACCATCTCCATAAATACTGTGGCCGAGAGGTTGCAATGGCTAAGTCACACTTGAGCAGTTAAAGTCACACGTAGATATAGCTAAAGCGAAAAAAATACAGTGTGCTGGTCGGGATCTAAAATAAAATGGGCATTTATTTTTAAGAGGGTATACTATCAAATCAGTTACACGACACACAATTTAAACCCCCAAATTACATTTAGGAAAGAAAAATAATATTAAATTGCACACCTACACGGACAGTAAAGTAGAAATATGTTCTTTGTGGTTGGTGTTTATTTTCTGTTGTTTTTTTCTCAATAAATAGAAATAATTTACGACCCACAAAAGGATTTCTCAGGTGAAACACTAATTACAGACATTGTAAAGAACTGTAGCTCAGACTCTGTGGCTCAGAGTACTTGTTTTAAAAACGAGGCAGCATTTTCCTGAAAAATTTTGGTCCTTGACTCACTATAGGCTAGTCACTATGGTCAGATGGTAAGCATTTTCCGTGTGTGTGTGTGTGTGTGTGTGTGTGTGTGTGTGTGTGTGTGTGGTTTAAGCTAACTTTTCAGTACCAGAATTAGTCAAAACCAGACCAAACCAAAGACAAATAACTTTCGAGAACTTGACCTTGCATATCATGTCTAATTAATACATCATCTGAAAGAACAATGCTAAAGACTATAAAGGGAATTATGCTCACATGATTCTGCAACACCTTAATTTTGTGCAAACATTTTCCTTCATTGCCCAGATAACTTATCTTTATTCATGTAGGTGCCAGGAAACCTGCTCTCATAATCTTCCCGCCCCCCTCCCCCGGTCTCCTCCTCTGTCAAAGTGATATAAAGACAATTTCACTGTGTATTTACAAGCACAACAGTTAGGCAAGAAAGTCCAGGGTCTGAAGGGCACATCTATTTCTTGTGAACATCTTCATGCCGAATGATCTTGTATGTGATCCAGTAAAAGATGTTGAAAATGAGGAAGGCCAACGGGAAGGCAGCTCGAGATATTGTGTCAATCCTTTTTGCCCGGTCCACAAACTTCTTCTTGATGGCATCTGCATCTTTTGGGGGTTGTGGGAGCGGGTTGGCAGGTGTGGCCTTGACAGCTGTTCCATCTTTCACTTGGAGGCAGTGACCCATCCCATAACCACTGAAATTAAAACGACTTTCACGAGTAACGTCTTCTTCCTGGGAGAATAAAGACAGAGGAAGCACAGATTGGTTGTCAGTCAAATCAGATGGAAGATGCTTAAAATTCTTCAGAAGTAAAAGGATAAATCACAGTTAACTGGTAGTGTGGGAGGCTTTTGGAATGTGGAGTTCTCTTTCAAGTTCAACTCAATTATTCATGGAACAGATACAGTTTATTAACTTTCAGGCTGAGAAATTAAGAGTAAGAATAACGACTTTGTGGTCATTTTAATTAACAAACAAACCCATTATATTCAGCACTGACTTTCCCAAAATCTAGTTTATTAATCCATAACTTTGAATGGACTGTTGTAAAGCCAAGCCTCCAGATCCAAATATTATACTCTATATAGAAGACCATCTGTTCATTTACTCACTTACACATCGTTCATTCATTCAAAAAATCATTTACTGAATCCCTGCTGTGTACCTGGCCTTGAGCTAGGAAATTTTAGAAATTTTAGATTTTTCCTAAATTTAGGAAAATTTAGCTAGCAAATTTGTGGCCCATTCACAGCCTAGTTCCTTCCATTAACATTGGCTTTAATGTTAATGTTAGACCTAAGATTAAGCCCCTAAATGTACACCTGTTTCCCCTCCAGTCCTCTAGTTCATCTCAGCTATATATCAGAGATTAAACATTCACTATGTGGTGCTGAATATTTCTACCATGGCTAATTGTCTGGTGTCAGTTTTTTTTAGGCAATCTAATTTTTTAAATTGTTTTTTAAAGATTTTATTTATTTATTAGAGAGAGAGAGAGAGAGAGAGAGAGAAGGAGCAGGGGGAGGGGCAGAGGGAGAAGCAGACTCCCTGCTGAGCTCAATCCCAGGATCCCGGATCATGACCTGAGCTGAAGACAGATGCTTAACCAACTGAGCCACCCAGATGCCCTAATCAAGTGTTTTAGTTTATTTCCTGTATTGTGAACATGAAGTATTATATTAATGTCAAATGTGCAATACAGTGATTCAGCGATTTTCTACATTACTCAGTGCTCATCATGATAAGTGTACTTTTAATCCCCTTCACCTGTTTCACCCATCCCCCCACCCACCTCCCCTCTGGTAACCATCAGTTTGTTCTCTAGAGTTAAGTCTGTTTCTTGGTTTGTCTCTCTCTCTTTTTTTCCCTTTGCTCATTTGTTTTGTTTCTTAATTTCCACATATGAGTGAAATTATATGCTATTTGTCTTTCTCTGACTGACTTACTCACTTAGCATTATGCTTTCTAGCTTCATCCATGTCGTTGCAGATGGCAAGATTTCATTCTTTTTTATGGCTGAGTAATATTCCACTGTGTGTGTGTGTGTGTGTGTGTGTGTGTGTGTGTGTGTGTGTGTTTGTGTGTGTGTGTATCTATATATATATCACATTTTCTTTATCCATTCATCTATTGATGGACACTTGAGCTGCTTCCATAACTTGGTTATTGTAAATAATGCTGCTGTAAACATCAGCGTGCATGTGTCCCTTTGGATTAGTGTTTTTGTAATTTTGGGGGACATACCTAGTAGTGTGATTACTGGATCATGTGGTAGTTCTATTTTAACTTTTTGAGAAACCTCCATGCTATTTTCCACAGTGGCTGCACCAATTTGCCTTCCCACCAACAGTGCACGAGGGTTCCTTTTTTCTCCACATCCTCACCAACACTTGTTTTCTAGTGTCAATTTTTAACATTGATTGTTTTGTTAGTTATTTATCTCTACCATATTTAAACATGGGTCATTTTAACAGATGTCAATGGTATTTTATGTTGATTGTTTCTATGTGAATTAACTAAAACACTAAAAAACTGCAACCTCAGGGTAAAGTGCAAATAGCCTTAGTAGAATCAAATGTATGGGATCGTGGTGTGTGGTTGAGTAAAAATGGTGGAGTTGGAAAGGTGGGATTGAAATGAACTGCTTAATAAAAATTTAGTTCTAGGGGCGCCTGGGTGGCTCCGTCAGTTAAGTGACCAACTCCTGGTTTCGACTCAGGTCATGATCTCATGGGTCGTGAGATGGAGCCCTGTGTCAGGCCCGCGCTCAGTGCAGAGCCTGCTTGAGATTCTCTGTCCTTGTTCCTCCTCCCACTTGCTCATATTCTCACTCTTTGCCTCTCCCTCTCTCTCAAATAAATAAATAATAAAAATAAAAATTTAGTTCTAAATAACCATCGATTGAATCTTCTTTTGAAATGAGTTAACTGCCTTCCACAATACTGTTCAACCCCTGGGAGTTACCAAAAGCACTGCACTTTATTTTGCCAGATAATACCAAGGCTTATGTTTCCCAAAACACAAGAAAACTTGGTATGAATTTTATTTTATCAGTGTTTATTGCATATCAATTGTGCCTTCAGCCACATGTAAAAGATATCTTGAGTGAAGTACTTGAACATAGTATGAATGAGAGCCCAACTGTAATCCAAATGGTATAGCAAGGACAAATTTATGTCAGGAAAATCAGGCCAAAGCTCTTATAATAAAGTAACTATAAAGCTACTCCTTTATAAAATCATCTCCCTGGTACTTTTATTTATATAGGATTGTTCTATACAAGTTGGTTTAAGACACTCCATCTCATTTCTTAACAAAACATAATAAAGGATTTTTCATGCAACAATGAATTATTGAGTGTTGAGTCTATGGCAGGCATTTTGCTAGGTCCTCAGAAACAGTTGATGAAGTTGCACAAGAGCCCTACTTGCATGGAGCTTTCAGAACCCAGTGGAAGTGTTCAACCTAAAGACATTATCATATAAGGAAGCTGGCTAAGAAAACCCAGCCTGACATTAGAGTACTTTGATGTACCCAGCTATATAAGCTCAATAATGAAGACTTTAATTGGACTCAGATTCAAATATTGAATCTGTTTTCTTTGTCTTAAAATGTGAATGATATATTTTATAGATGCAAAAGTTTTAAATAAGTGAAGTATTTAAAAATGTGGAATAAACATATTAATTATTACAATCTTATCAGAAGATTTATTCAGTACTTAGCAAGAAAGGAAGCACACAGGTCATTAGGGGGAGGGGACTTGGGAGTCACATGGGTTATAGCTGTCTTGAACTTTCTATTACTAACTGGTAATTAGATCTCAACTACTGAGTAAGAGAAGTAGAAACAGTGCCAGTTGGTTTAGTAAACAGAGATACAGACTAGGAATTTGGATATTTGGGTTCTAGGTCAGGCTCCAAGTGTTGTAAGCTGTGTTGATCTTAAGCAAGTTATTTATTCTTCAAAGACCTCAGGGGGTCTCCTGGGTGGCTCAGTCTGTTAAGCATCCTACTCTTGATCTCAGCTCAGGTCTCAGTCTCAGGGTTGTGAGTTCAGGCCCCATGTTGGGCTCCACACTGGGCATGGAGCCTACTTAAAAAGAAATAAATGAATTAATTAAATAAAGACCTCAGGGACCTCATACCAAAAATGTCAAGGCTGGACTAGATCTGTGGGTCTCAGCTTTGACTGTTAGGGAACTTTTACAAGTATATGCATGCCTGCCTCCCCTCCAAACCCCTTCCAGACCAAATGAATTAGAATTTCTAGGGAGATTTAATATCCAGTGACTCAGGCGCCCGGCTAGCTCAGTCGGTAGAGCATGAGACTCTTAAAATCCAGTGACTCTAATGCAGAAGGTTGGAAACCAGTGACCTAGGTGAGCTTTAAGGTCCAGCTCTAAAATGCTGAACCTATTCTATATTATTAAGTCTAAAATTACTTTTCGAATGGGAACTATTCCTCAAAGTACATTTCCCCTTATCTGCCTAAACTTACTGTGCTGTTTTTCTTTTCCATATCTGGAGAATCTTGCAAATTGCTATTCTCACCTCTATAAACATTTAGAAACTCATGATTAAGCATATAGATCACTGCCTGAGTGAGATAAGATTCTTTTTAAATTCCTGGATCCCTGAAGAAATAGAAAAGGTAGTTAGCTGGTAACCTGCTTTAGAATGCAGAACAAAAGGAAACCTAAATACCCACATCCATGTTTCTTTTCAGACTGACTCATTCATTTAATTTCTATAGTTTTTCCTCACAGACTGTGAATGGACAGCCGAAGAGATTAACTCATTCAATTAAGTACAGAGCTAGAGCAGAATGATGCCAGGTTAGGTTATCATTAAGTTGTACATTGCCTGGCAAACTGTGGCAGCTTAATAAACGTTTGTTGAGTAATGAACAAAAGGGAATTTTAAGAGGGCTTTTTTTATTCTTGAAAATACTTTCTTCATTCATTCAACGGTACTTCAAATTATGCTTCTGAGCATAGTTAGAGCTAATTAAATCCATTCTTTAACATTCTCCACCACAAAAATAAGTTTGTCATAGGTAGAAATTATCCATTTAATTTTTTCACATGCAGAAGATATGAATGCTAGTTTAAGGACCTTCTTATTTACCATTACGACTCATTCAATGCATTTTAAACATAGAACCTTAAATTATCCACATCAAAGGGTATGGTTTTGATTCGGAAAACATAATTGCAACCAGTTTGAATTTTTGTGTTATAATGAAAGACTAATTGCCTTTATAGCAGGTTCAGAATAAAATGTTGTGGTAATATGGCAAGATTCCTATATGAGGGTAAAATGGAGATGAGCTTGAGTCATGGTTAAGCTGAAGCTAAAAGAAAGAACAATCTGTAGGCACAGCTTAGTTGAACATATTAACAGGGAGAATCAGATCTTCCCAGTAAGCAATGAATTTTAGACATATGTTCTCCACTTCTTCTAATTAGCCGGGAAACCAATTAGTTAAGTATTGCTGCTGACCCACCATCTTCAGGAACTTTGAACAGTAAATACTTCTAGATCCCTCTGTTTTGTTATTCAGTGATTAAATTTCCACAGAAAATGAATCATCCAAAGCTTCAATACGTTCAATTTCTATATCCCACTTTGAGAAAAATCTCCGTAAATCCTATCCTGCCATATGGAGCACTGTCATGGCACTATGTAATTCATTTGAGATTTATTTTATTTAATTCATGCCTCAGTTTTACTTGCTGTAAAATTAATTCATTCCTGTATTTGGAATAACTCTTGTCTAGATGTGAAATTAAACCTAAAGCTCACCAGAATTGCATTGTAGTGAATTATCTGTCACAAGTAAATGATTTCAATATAATTAAAGAACATGGTATTTATAAAATGAAAGATTTTAGGGGAGCCCATAGTTCCAATTTTTCTTCTATGCCCTAGAAAGGAGGAAAGAAAAAGATTCCTAAAATCTGGGGTAGGGAAAAATTCTTTCCATCACATTTCTCAACCAGATTCTTTGATTGGATTGAGTGTCTCTTCTGTATGAATAGGAACTCAAGGTTGTTGTGAGCCTCAGTCAGTGCAAGGATGTAATGGAGTCTCTGGCCCTCCTTAGGAAACAGTGTGAGCCCATGGCGGGGGAGGGGGGGCACCTGCGTGGCTCAGTCGATGGAGCAATCGACTCTTGATTTTGGCTCAGGTCATGGTCTCAGGGTTGTGAGGTCTAGCCCTGCATCGGGCTCCAACGCTGGGCACAGAGCCTGCTTAAAATTCTCTCTCCCTCTGCCCCCCTGCCCTTCTCCCACCTCTTAAAAAAAAAGGAAACACTGTGAGTCCAAACACAGTAGGTTTCCCCCTCCGAAAAAGACCCCTGGTCAAATGAAGGCTGGATAATATTTAATTGTAAGGCCTGCTGATTTCTATCACCTGGACTTGGGGAGGAGCGATGGCCTTGAGAAATTCTCAATTCTTGTGGCCTCAGTTTTCTCCTTTATGTCACAGGGGCTTGGGGATCGATATGAATAATAAATAGTAATCATTTATTGATTATAACTATGTACTAAGCCCTTAAAACTACAGTAAATCCTTTCACTAAACTGACTGTGGAAATCACATGCTTTCAGGGAAAATTGAGACTGAGAGAAGTTATGTGGCTTTCCAAAGTTATATTGCTAATAAATGTTGAAGCTGAGATTCAAATTCAGGTCTGTCTGATCCCAAAACTGTCTGATTCCAAAGACTCTGAAAGTTTGTGATTGTTATGAATTTGTCCCTATCAAATCCCAAATAGCTTCATTGAAGATTATGGATGAAGAATCTGACTGAACTTTGTAGAACAACAAATTGGCAGTAAAGTAAACCAAATATAACCCCCTTTGTTGTTTAATGACATCTTGTAAAATGAATTAAAACTGTCAAAGTGTCATTCTAGGCAAACAGTAAATAGCAATTTTTCCCAAAGGAAAGCTTATCATTGGAGCAGCTCTTTTTCAATGCAGGATATCATTCATGTTAATTTTTGCACAAGGAACTTCTGATATTCATTTCTTGAGCACTTGCTATTTATATATTTGTATTTCCAACAAAGATTCGTCGAGGACTTGTTATGTGCCGCTTGTGTGGTATGGTAGGGATACAGCAGTAAACAAGAAGACAAAGTTTCTGCTTTTTTGGAGTTTACATTCTATTGGGGAAAACAGATAGTAACAAGTAAAGAAACTATGCTCCCACACACACAAACACTTCTACATACACACACATATATACATATGTGTATTCACACACACGATACTCCCACACACTTAGGCAGACACATGCACACACAAATAATGATGAATGCTTTGAAGAAAAATAATCAAGGTAAGCAACTTAAGAGAGATGTGTGGCAGAGAAATGGATATTTCAGATTGAGTAGTCACAGAATGCCTAAGCAGATGCCAGGCACTGAGACATTTGTGAGGGATCCATTGGTAAGCAAAACAGATCAAGTTCTTGCCTTTAAAGAATTCACAATCCTGAGATGAAGGCAAACATAAATTAGAATAATCACAAGAATACATAGTTGCTAACTATGATAAGGGCTCTGGAGGAAAGTTATAGGGTGCCATGTGAGCTTATTAATGGGAGTCCTGGTCTCATCTGGCAGATAGGAGAAGCTTTTCCTGGAGGAAGTGATGTTTCGTTAGAGACTTGAAAAAGCAAAGGCATTAAAGAGGTGAAGGCAGAGTGGGGAGATGTCTAAGATGGGAAGGTCTGCTGCAATGGACAGATGGTGAGATGGCTCCCGGAATGTGGGGGCAAAGTGGGGTGAGACAGGTTTCACAAGTGAGCAGGGGCTGGATCACATAGGGCCTTGCAAACCATGCCGCCTGCTTAGAGCTTTATTTTCAGAACCATGGGAAACAAAAGATGAATAAGACCTTGGGTTTTTGGGGGGCGGGACATAGAGAATAATACAAGACACATCCTTGAGCTATGTACAAAGGTGTATTGGTGGTCAGATGCGCCTAGAGTCTCCAGAATTGGTGAGGGTATCCACGGTAATATAGCTGAGATACACAAGGCAATGCGCAAATCATCTATGATTGCCCCCATCTGGAAAAGACTCTTTAGCGACCTATTGGTTTTTAGACTACATTCTCCATTTTCCTTTTTATTGTTATTTTAAAATTTTTGTTTCCCAATTAAAAACTGGGTAGTCAGGAACTCTGAATTTTGATAGCTGATTTCCATTATTGTCTTCGTTCACTGGAGGGTAAGCTCCTGAGAGTGTGCTAAAGTCATCTCTGGAGCCCTATTCCCTGGTACAGTGCTGGTCCTGTGAGTTATTCAATAACTGTGCCTGCCCTGATCCTCTTGATTCTGAGTAAAAGCTCAGAAAGGATACGCTCCCTGGGAGAGAGAAGGGGGTAGTGACCGTCTCTTAGTTGATCTCCCTCTCTTTGCCAGTTGCAGTCCTTTCTGCAGCCTCTAAGAACTTCCATCCCTATCCCTCTCACTACAGACACAATAGCCTTGATATTGCAGAGGAGCAGAGGAAAACGCTGGAACCAAATCTGAAAGACTTTGGTTGAATTCACGTCTTTACTGTCTCCTAAATGTGTGGGTTTAGGAGAGCCCCTAAGACTTTTTGCTCTCCCATTTCCTCATTTTTTTTTTTTAAGATTTTATTTATTTGACAGAGACACAGCGAGAGAGAGGGAACACAAGCAGGGCAATGGGGGAGAGAGAGGCAGGCTCCCCGCCGAGCAGGGAGCCCGATGCGGGGCTCGATCCCAGGACCCTGGGATCATGACCTGAGCCGAAGGCAGACGCTTAACCGACTGAGCCACTCAGGTGCCCCTCCCATTTCCTCATTTTTAAAAGGAGGAAATTAGTCATTTGACCATCTTCTGAGTTTCAGTATAGGACTATAATGCTGGCTAGTATGTTGCCTTAAAACTGATCTCTAGCTGGTCGATACGTTTAGGAGTTATCTTCGCAACCAGAGCCTAGAGAGTATGTCAATGAGGGTCTTAATGTCTTCTTCCTAGCCCTGCCCTGATAGTTTCTGCTAAGGTTGGCTTCATGGGCATGCATACTGTGCAGTCACACCCGGGCCCAGTGCTTAGAAGGGTCCATACTTGGTTTCATGCTTTGCTAGAGGCATCTTAAAATTCATAATATTTTTGAACAAGGGTCCCACATTTTCATTTTGCACCGGGCCCCACAGATTTCGAAGCCAGCCCTGCTTTCTGCTGTCGTAGGTTTGAAGGAATGCCATTGGCCCACTGCTTCTATTCCCAGACTTCATAGTTTTCAACAGTTTCATCTCCTTAATGACCACTCCCAAGCTCCTTTTTGTGTGACATTCAAGGTCCCCTATGTCCTGCCTTATACCTACTTCTCTCATGGGGTTCCATGATCTGTGATTTTAGCCAACTGCTTCCCTTTGCGTTAAATACCCCTCACCTCTCTTCACCTGGTGAGCTCCCGCATATCCTTCAAGACCTCACTCTGCCGTCATCCCATTCAGGATGCCTATTTTTGACCCCTGAGCCTGGGTCATGTGTTTCTCCTCAGAAGCAGCTGGTACATGCTTCCATAACGGAACCTGCTTCATCGTATTAAAATCAGCTGTTTACATGTCAGCCTCCTTGATGACCTTCAAGTATAGGGATGCAGTTTCTCATATCTTGGTAGCCCCAGTACCTAGAACAATACTTGGCTGAAGCTTCCTATGTCAAATATATATATATATATATATATATATGTATATATATATATAAAGGAAATGCTTCTTAAATGAATAGTAGAAAAAAAGTCTTTTGTAATACGAAAAATGCTTTCTTTGCTTACTTATCATGTTGCTTATTTTTGCATATTGAATTGACATAAAATTAGGGCAAATTTAAACTTAACAATGCCACTCGAGGACTGAGGTGTTTATGGTCTATTTTTGAAACACTGTCCATTTTTTTGGTCCACTGTTAAGCTAGTGAGCAGCCCAGATAGTGTGAAAATACATAAATTTAGATCAAACTCATTAACAACCTTAGCAAAAAATGTACACTCATTTGCAAAGAAAATAAATGGCATAGACAAACATGCCAGAATACAAAGTAACAATTTTCATTTATGCATCTATTTGCAAGTCAAAATAATAATGCTAGGTAAATGAAAAGACAATACATATTAGTATATGCAAATATTTCACCAAATAAATTAGACCTTATCAGTTATTACCCATAGCAAAGACTAAAGAGTATTTGCATAATGTTAGGGGTATCTGAGCTCACATGCCGCCCATCTGGGTGTGGTGAACAGAATATAGTTCCTGTAAATCTATGGTCATCACCAAACATTGGTTTTATGTCATAAAATTCTAATTAATGGAACATTTGCTTCACAAATCTCTTAAAACAAACGAATGCATGCCCTGTGGTGCTGTGCATCGTTTAGCTATCATTTCACAAAACCTCCTTCCTTGCCTGGGTCACATGTTATTTTTGCATGTCTCCATGTGAACATAAAAGCCCACAGCTCCTCTTATGCAGGACAAAGCTCACCTCCAGTAACAGGGGCGGAAATATGTGGGCGAGGAGGTCAGACGGGACTCAGTTGTGGTATGAGCTGGCATTCCAGGACTGAGCCTACCACAGTCTCCAAATGCCTTGCAGGGGTTGGGGCCCAGGAATGGCGTTGGGCTAAGACTCCTGGTTATCTACAAAAACCCATCTCTCTCTCTTGTTCCAGTGGTGGATCTTCCTTTAGCTCGGGGTTTTTTAACTGTAGCACTACTGACATTTAGGACCAGGTGGTTATTTGTTGTAGGGAACTGTGTTGTATGTTTTAGGATATTTAGCAGCATCTCTGGCTGCTATCCACTAGATGCAAGTAGCACCCTTCCTTCCAAGTTGTGATAATGAAAAAATGTCTCCAGACATTGCCAGACATTGTAAAATCGCCCCTACTGAAGAGGCCCTGTTTCAGCCGGTCACACATGTTGCACATGGGGAGACTGCATTTTCTGGCCTCCCTTGCGCCCGTGTGGGGCTAGGCAACACATCAAGTACCTAGCAAGTCCAGTCAGCCCCATCTCCAAACCAGAATCTAGTCACTTTTAACTACCTCCAGTGCTGCATGCTGGTCTGAGTCGCCCAACTGTGGCTCATCAGAATCATTCCCACCAGAATTACTCTAATAGTCTTCTACCTGGTCCCCTGGCTTCTAGGTCCTCCCTCCCAACAGTAATGTCAATTTTTAGGACCCCAACTCGAGGGATCCTGTTAAAATGTGAGTCAAGGGAGATCCTCATCAATTCAAAATTCTCCAGTGGATCTCACCTCACTCAGTAAAAGACAAGTCCTTACTATGTCCCCTTTACCTCTCAGGCCTTAACTCCTGCTGCTCTCCTTCCAGCCCAGGTGTCAGCATACCTTTTCTGTGAAGGGCCAGATAGTAAATATCTTAGACGTCATGGGCCCTGCAGTCTTTGAAGTATACGTCCTTTCAATGAACATGTGGAATGTAATTCTCTAAAGTGACATATAAACTTGACTCTACTTTGGACCACACCTCACCAGCAGCAACACGTTTTTAATGGACTGGAAGTCATTATTTAAAAGTAATTGTTTGACTTCTGGCTCAATATCTATAAAGCAGAAATGTTTTCACTTCATGTCAGCTGCAGTCCTAGGGTGTAGTTTAGAAGTTGATAACATGCTTCTGAGGCTTCGATTCCTCAAGAGCGAAGCAATGCCTTGTGTCTGGAAATTCTTTCCTAGTAATCTCTGTCAATTCTGGCCTAGCGAGAATGCTCAGAAGACACCCGAAATTCTAAGAGGCATGAAGGGGAACATCTTCCATCTGGAGTATGAGCTGTTCGATTATTAACATAGTTTGCCATCTGTTCCGGGTGCAAACAAAGTGAACATTGCGACTGTCTGCAGAGCGCAAACTGAAGGGGATGGGTGATCAGAGTATGAGCCCTCTGCCAAACTAAAAACAAGAACAGCAGCAGCAACAAAATCACATTTACTTCCTTTCTAACTTGGATGATCGTGACTGCCAAATTCTCTGGACCGTTATCGGCTCCTGTGTGTGTGTGTGTGTGTGTGTGTGTGTGTGTGTGTGTGTGCGCGCGCGCGCGTGCGCGCGCGTGCATGCACATATACACATTTGGTGTCAAAAAGTGGCTTGTTAGGCTAACACATAGCTCTTGTTAGAATTAGCTGTCGTTTTCCTGGCACTGCCATTCCTGCTGAAGAGCCTGCCTTAAGGCTGGGAAAAACTACACTTCCCACAATTCCCTTCTTGATTGGTTCCATGTTAAGGTTTGTCAGGGAGAAGAATTTGAGAGATTTCAAAGGTGGAAAAGAGGCAGAGGCTATTCTATTTGGGAGTCTGTGGATGTCAGATGAGGCTGCTTTGTTAGACATAGTGGGATTCCAGATCTTTCAGTGGGCTCCCATTTTATGATCTCACTTTCCAGACTGGCTATGGTGGCTTCTCAGATTTCCCTGTGAACACCTGCTTTTCCACCCAGAGCTTCAAGTGAAAGTCCTCTCTTCTGGCTATAGCCTTGCAGACCTTCGTTCCTGTAGTTACTCTCATATTCATATAAACCCTGATTTCTATATTAAACCCCTTAATATGGCAGTATGTTTAGTGTCTCTGTTTTCCTGACTAAACCCAGACAGATACAGATAATAGAGGTACTTCAGGCTTACAAGTACAAAACACCATGTTAATGCAAGTTACTGTAGTTTTATTCAATTAAGACTTATTAAGCATCATAATGTCCCAAACATGGAAAAGAAATGAGGATGAAAAAGACAGAGTCCTGTCCTTGAAGTTAGCGGGGGTTTGGGGTTAGGGGTTTAGAACATGTAGACCCGTGGCTCCCAACCAAGAGTGATTTTACCCACCAGGGGATATCGGGCAATGTCTGGAGACATTTTTGGTTGTCATAATGGAAGAGATGGTGCTATTGGCATCTAGGGGGTAGAGGCCAGGATACTGCTAAACATTCTACAATGCACAGGATACTCCACCACAGCAAAGCATGAATTATCTAGCTTGAAATCTTTTTTTAATTTAATTTTATTATGTTATGTTAATCACCACACATTACGTCATTAGTTTTTGATGCAGTGTTCCATGATTCATTGTTTGCGTGTAATACCCAGTGCTCCATTCAATACGTGCCCTCTTTAATACCCATCACCAGGCTAACCCATCCCCCACCCTCTCCCCTCTAGAACCCTCAGTTTGTTTCTCAGAGTCCATAGTCTCTCATGGTTCATCTCCTCCTCTGATTTCCCGCCCCCTTCATTTTTCCCTTCCTCTAGCTTGAAATCTTAATAGTGCTGAGGTTGGGAAACACTGACATAGACAAATGATTCCAATAGAATGTGATGTGTGCTATGGTAAAGGAATGTACAGACCAGTAGGATCCTAGGGAGGGGGTAATGTTAGGCTGGCGTAACGAAGGAGAAGCTAGATGGCATCCTTTCTCTATTAGCACCATGAAATGCACTGCCTCTGGAAGATATACATGAGTGTTACAGATACGTTACAGAAAAGTGAGCCATGTCAAGAGGCAGCCTCATTGCATCAACTGAGCCTACTTTTTAGGGCACCTACACAGCAGCGCAAAGGCACTTGTCTGTGCCTTTTGGCCAGGAGTCAGTATCTTCTAATATTCCTATATTTTAATCAGGGAGGATTGTTACAAAAGACAGAAATCTACTTCACAGTTGCTTAAATAAATGGGGAATTTCTTCAAGAAATTACTGTAAAAATATTGTAAGAAAATATCATGAGTCTCCAAGGATCCAGAAGCGGTGCCCTGTAAAGGAAAGAAGCCTGGGCTCTGGATCCAGAACTCCTGGTTTCAAATCTTGGCCCTGCCACTAACCAGTGTGGGAGCTGGCTAAGTCACTCAGTCCTCTGCGTGCCTCAGTCTCTTCTGCAGTAAGAGAGAAATAGTGACAACATCCTTTAGGATTTTTGAAGGGATTCAGTGAGATAGTGCACATTAAGGGCTTTTAACAGTGCCTGGTATATAGTATATATTCAATAAATGTTAGTAATGATGGGGATATTGATGATGGTGTGAGCAGGGCTCCCCAGCCCAGGAACTCCAGTGAGCAAGTCAGGAAATGAGATTATTCTCAATCTCTCATGGCCATTATCCTCTCCCATTTTCGGCTCTTTTCCTTTCAGTTTCCTTTATTTATGCATGTTCCAGCTGGGCCAACCCAGCCTCAACCCTGTGGGGACCTTTTCAACTCAAGTCCTTGTTATCATCTATCATCTAATTAATTAGAATACTCTTCCTTCAAATTCTTGAAAGAGAGAATTTCATAGATATTCCAGCTTATAGACTGTTGTGCTTGGGTCATTGGATAGGAAAAGGGGTAAGAAATATGGAATAGCCTGAGGACGGGGTAAGGTGCAAGTGTGCTGAATGTCCCTGAACGAATACCACTTGAGGAACCACCATAGAAGGAACAAGAGAGGCTGGCCTTGGAAACAGATGAGCCTGGCTCATATGACAGGTGCTTTCAAAAGAGTGAAGAGCAGTTGTATTAATGGCTCCCAGGTTGCTAATCAGAAACAATTGGTTGACATTACAGGGAGACAAAAGTCAACTCACCATGAGGAAGAACTTTTAACAACTCTCTGACTGGACGTGGAGCACAACACCTTGGAAGGTAATGAATTCCTTGTTGATAGAGATGCTTAAGCCATTTAATCATTTGTTGGAGATGTTGGGTATTGGCGCGTAACATGACGGTTAGGCAACTAGATGCCCATTTCTGTACCTACTAATTGTGGTCATCTCTGATCATATGGAAATTACTAAGGTCAGAAGTCTAGGAGGGCAAAACACATGGAAGGTGCTGACCCATGTGCAGGAAAGATGTATTCGATAAGCTGTGCCCTGCTATGACTCTCCTTGACCTCTTGGAGATTTCTAGTCATTCTGATCTCATTTTGAGAAACCCTGCCATAATATAATCAGCCCCACAGAAACAGTTTGGTTCAGGTGTATTTTCTTTCAGTTATCTTTGACTTGCACAGTATTTCATTTCATTATTTCTAAGGGTTTCATTTAAGCAACAAGTCCCTTGCTACTATTATAATTTTGAAAAAGATTCTAATATAGAATATATAAAATATAGACTATAGAATAATGAAACCCCCCCAAATAGTAACGTATAACCTCACATTATATGAAGAATTAGGCCCTGAATGCGTGTATCTCTGGAGGTCAACACACCATATTCATGGAACCCTATCTTTATTCAGTTTTGAAATCTAGAGGCCACAAGCAATAATATCAGCCTTCTAAGTAACCACCTCTTCTCTTCCCTCCCACTGCTCAATTTCTACTGAAAGGAGCTCAGAGGGAGAGGAGGCAATGCTGTGGGCCGTCAGGGTTTGGTGAGCTGGTTGCTGGTGCAGGAAGCTCGGTAAAACTCAAGAACTGAGAACTCAATCAGTAGGACTGGATCTCTGGTCTTGCCCTGGATCCCCTTCTCCCCACTTTGAAGAGACAGGTTAATGTCATGATGGCATCACCCAGGTGTGACTTGGAGAAGCATTAGGAGGCTCTGACAGAGGGGCAGTGAGGCATAGCCTGAGGAAAGAGACATCTGTGGGCCATCGCCTCATCTTCCAAAGCTGCACAACAAACATTTTCTGCAGGTGAACAACTAGAAACCTGCTTTCTCTGGCCAATCGTTAGTTCCTTCTGAATTTGAATGATCCCGATAAGCTAGGTCTTCTCAAATGAATACAGAGTGTACGTTCTGTTTTAAAATTAGCAGTTACTGAAGCATATGAGCACTGTAAACCACGAGGAGGCACTTTTGTAGCGCTTCTCCCAAGGACATTCAAAGCAGTGAAGTGAACCAGAAACACAATCTATACTCCGTTATTCTGGATTATTATTCGGTTTTGCAGATCATCTATGTCCTAGCTCTCTTCTACTTTCCCTGCAACCATTGGCTCACTAGCACTTTGACTATAGCTTCTTGCAAACAACTCTTGCCAAAAGAAAAAAAAAATAGAAGAAAGAAAATGGAAAATAATAGATAAAACGAGGTTTGTTTGTTTCCTGGAGTATCTGTAGCGGATTTCCAAGATCTCCCCTTTTCTCTGCTTCATTACTGTGGTTACCAGATTTAAGATTTCAGACAGAAACTTGCCTGTAGGCCCAGAGGGAAGATTGATTGCAGTAAACACAGAAGACAGAGATCAGGCCCAACTTGAAAATAATACCACTCTCTGTTGAGCTAACTGTTAACCAGTTGAGTTTCTGGGTCATAAAGTGTGTGCAGGTATGTAGCACCGTACTTGGCATATACCGGGGAATCTGCCTCCTTTTCTTTTTCAAAGATGTCAGTGCAACAGTCATAATCAAAGGCAAAGAGTTAACCTCATGTGGTTATAAGAAAACATATTTTCATAGAAAACAGACTTAAGTTCTGGGCGGGTGCCTTTTCTCCCCTCAGTCTGTGCCTCCTGATAAGGCCGATGTCACACCCCACTGAGGGTGCCGCGGCTCTCACACTGCAGGCACAGTTACTGCAGGATGAACGCACAGGGCCACAGGCATCACAGTGCTCGGGTAGGGGATGGGTGTGTGCTGGTAAGACAAGGGCCAGCGGCTGGGGGCGGTGCACTAGTGAGTGCAAGGGCCACCTCCTGTCCCTTCCGTCATAGCAACCAAATAAGGACCCCTGCTACTCGATCTGTGACTGATTCCTAAGTGTGTCTGTGAAGATTTAAACCAGAAAAGCTCTGGTGAACTCGTCTGCTTGGCCTGATGCAGGCTGAAGGCACTTCTTCGCCATGACCCAAGGTAGGAAACCTATTTCCTATTGCCAGCCAGGATATACACATACACACACTCCCACATACGTGAGTATATCTAACAGAAACCAAAGTTTCACAAAGTGCTGTTGACTTTTCCAAAACAGAGTGCACTCTGATATTTTCTCAGTTTTTCCCCCTAATTTGTATTTTTCCAAAGAGCTGGTGTTGAGCCACTGGGCTGGCTTCATGACCCACAAGTCAGTCCTACCCCGTGGTTTGAAAAGTACGTGTTGCATGGTCTTAATTGGTTCCTTCACTGTCAGCTGTCATTCGTCAAGTATTTACTGAACATCTACCATATGATAGGCATGTGCCAGTCATGGGGAAATCTAAAAGAGAGCCTTCTAAATAAATACACAGGAGAGTCCTGACAAAGAGTCAACTCTTCTGTTCAAACTCCCTGTAGCGGTCGTGCATCACGCTGAAGAAGGTGCCGGGCTTTCACAGGAGATCTGAGAGATGGCCTACCATGTATCAGGCCCTTTACGTGTCCCCTTCTTTCTGTCCAGGCGTTCTCTTTGACTTTTGTCTGCCTGCTGGATGACCATTCAACCTTCCATCCTTAGCTCAAATTATAGCTCCCTCCAGAAGGTTCTTGCCTCTTGCTTCTTTGCCACCCATTTAGCAGGAACCACACCTTTTTTCTATTCTCTCCTAAATGCTTGTATTTATGAGGTTGGATTTTAATAATACAATTGTGAGTCTTTTGTGCACTAAACAGTGGGCAATTAATCAAAGTAATACATAGGATCATTTTAAAGAGTCAGAGGACATTTTACATGAACAGGAGAAGATAACGTTACATAAAGAACTCAATTATGCTATTGCAGGTAGCTGGCCGTTCCTTTTCCCGTGGATTTGTGCCTTGGGCTAGATGTGAGATGCCAGTGGGCTGGATTCTTAAGAAGGATGTAGCTATCTACATCTGCCACGCACCATATAAGAAATGGCATGACTTCTGATGACTTAGTGCTGGCTAGTTTTCCACTTTCAGACCACTGAGCTACAAGCCCTGAGTAGAAACCAGTAATTCATTCCACAGATATTTCTCAAGTACCGAGTATGTACCGGACGACATGACAGGCCCCTCAGATCGAAAGATGAATGATGAACAGCCTCTGCTTTTTAGATGTCTGATAACATTTTCCTGAGGGTTTTTTAAAAAACAGGCAAAGGGAAGAGAAAGGAAATATTTGATGAGTGTTGGCTGTGTGCAAGGCACTGTTGTTACATGCATAATCTTGTTTACTTCTGATAGTAATTCCATGAGAAAGGGCTTTATTAGACCCTTTTTACGGATGAAGAAACCAAGACCCAGAGTGATTTGATCATGGCTCCAAATCACCCAGCAACTAGAGTACCAGCCAGGATCTGAATTCAGCCAGCTGGACTCCTGGCAGAAACTCATTTCACTACGCCATGCTTCTCTCTCACCTCTTTCTTTGTAGGATTTGAAGAGAAAAATGTATATATTTTTTGAGGGCAGAAATTCACATGGTAGAATTATTCCAGAAAAGGGTGCTCTAATGAAACATGCTGACAGGGTACTTGGCCAGGATGAAGCAAGCTGGCTTTGTGACAGAGATTTTTATGGGTTTTTTCCCCCCCTTATATCAGTCTGTCCTAAAAGACAGGAAGTGTGAAAGAGCATTCGATGATTCAATGACGAATTAAGGCATCTCAGGTCTGGCAGTCAGGAATTGGCTGTCGACATTTAACAAACCTCCTAAATTCCCTAGGAAAGTCTCACCGCCAGACTACTTTAATTTGAAGCATTTTGTGCTTCCCAGAATAAAGTTGTGTGACTATTTAGAACAATTGTTTTACCACGATACACGTGAGCACAGTTCAGTGCTGTTAACTAAGGTGACACTTTTCAGCCTGGCATGGATTCTACTGGCTGGCATTTCATACTGTCTCCTCGTGCATGTGCACACGGAGCTGAGAGACCACCTTCTCACTTACAGGGAAAGAAAGGTGTTGCCTCGGGTTCTCACTGGGTTCCCAATACCAGAAGGATCATCTCAGGCCACCAAATAGCTAGTGCTACTCTTAAGAAAACCAAAAAAAAACCCCCCCCCAAAAAACCAAAAAACCCAAACAAAACAACCCCCTCCACAACATAGGATTAAATTATTCTATGTGATGAAGAGCTTTCATAATTAAAATAGTTAAGATTTACTGAAAAACATAAGCCACCACAGTGATGAACTGAACATTTCTCGTCAAGGGAAAATTCATTTTACCTTGAGCTTTGGGGCATTTCCCCATGCCTTGTTTTCGACTGTACATATTGCAATATGCGTACATTTTTTAAATTGACTATTTGCAATATGTTCAGAGCAGCACTTCTCAAGTTTTCAGTGTGCTTGTGAATTTCCTGGGGATCCTGCTCTACTGAAGATTCTGATTCTGGTAGTCTGGGTGGGGCCTGAGGGGCTGCATCTCTAACAAGCTCCAGGTGATGCCACTGCTCCTGGTCAACAGGTGATACTCTAAAAAAACGAGCCTCTAGAACAGTGGTTCTCAAAATTGGCTGCCCATTGACATCACCTGGGAAGTCTTTACAAAATCAAGACGTCTTGATTTGTTTCCCACTCCCCAAAGATACTAACTTATTTGATCTGGGGTGGCATCTGGGCATGGAGAGCTTAAAAAACTCCCAGGTGAGATTAAGAACTTTGCTCTAGTGGATTACCTTGTCTCTAGAAAATATGAGGGCTCATTTCTGGTGTGACTTTTGTTGCTCTTGAATAAATCCAGCAGCAGAGTGAAACGAAGTGGGAAAATTCAATAACTTAACCTCCTGATGTTTACACTCATGTCAACTTCTTAAAAAGCAATTAAATTATACACCCAACAAAATTCATACGCCTCTCACCAGTGCAAAGAGCCATATTTTGGATCCACTTTTTACTGTCTGATGTAAATTAAAAAAAAAAAGCTTACATAAAGAGCTAACTTACTAAAGAGGAAATTCCTAATTAAAATGTTTTTCTAGCTGGATGATCTTTCGGGTTATACTAGCCTAATTACTCCGGACGGGAGTGGTATCATTGCTCGTAAGCAGGTTGCAGTCATGAAGCTAAACTTTCTTTTTTTTTTCTCTCTCAAAACCGCAGTCGTCTGCACGCACAGCATGTCTCTGTCCCTTAGATCGGGGTTTCTCAACCTTGGTACTGTTGACATTTGAACCTGATAATTCTTTGCTGTGGATGCTGTGTCTTGTACACTGTAGGAAGTTTAGCAGCATCCCCGGCCTCTAACCACTCAATGCCAATAGCACACACAGTCTCCCACCCACCCCCCAAGTTGTGAGGACCAAGAATGCCTCCAGACGTTGCCAGGTGTCCCCTGGGGCAAGGGAAAAGTAACCCTTGCTTAAGAACCACTGCCTTAGATCAAAGGAGGTTTCCACATCAGTGACTCTCCCTTTCATCTTGAACGTCTCAGTGTGGGAAGCTCTTGGGGTTCATCTGATGCAGATGAGAGGTAGATCATTGGCAAGGGAAGATGAGGCCATTTTCCGGTGAGCATTGACTGCTGCCTTATAGAGTGGAATTTTCATTGCCTGTTTAATTATTTAATTCTCTTTTATTTATTCACAATAACAAGATGAGGTTAGAATAATTCAGTTAACATTCCAAGACGAAACGAAGTTCAGAGATGCCCGTTCCTCCTTGAGGATAGCCCCTCCTCATCAGTACTTTCCCTGCCTAGGAATTGCCACAGTTCCACATGTAACTCTGTTAGGGTTCTTGACATTCTCTACCCCGTATTAGAAAAGTTTTGCACTTAATTTTTCTTATGGATCCCCACAGCTGCATGGAAACAGGTTTCAAGCAGTTTTCATATCCCCTCTTCCCCTTAGCTAAAACGGAACTCTGTACAAAGCAAGCATTCTAAAAAAAAATACCTGAATAAATGAACTCTAGGGTTTATCCAGCAACTTAGAGTGAGAACAAAGAAAATAAGGGCTATTTCCATATACGCACTTCTACACAGAGCCAGGATCATTTATTCTCTAAAAGGCTACACTTGCTTGTGATAATTCTTCTATCAGGTGGGAATAACTCCTGCTTAAGTGTTTCGTCCCCAAATGAGCTTGTTACAAAGAAAAATAATATTGATAAAAGACAGATTAAAACTGATTAGGGAAGCACCAAACTTCTCTCATTCCGTTTGATCTGCTTATGAGAGTCCAGTTATGTTTACATGTAACTACAGTTTGCATCACCATGGAGAATTTTATAGTAATTAAGAGCGAGACAGTAAAAGGAGAAGGATTAAGATATCTGCCATCCTCGCCTTTCTAAGATAGTAGTAGAGCTGAAGGCACAGGCTTGATTTCAGGGACGTAAGGAAATAGAATTGTATTATGAAACCCGTCAGGTTGCTTGGAATACCCAGTAGCACAAAATGTTTTATCAATGCCAACTGCAAGTTGCAACAGGTGGAATGCAATTGTTTTTCTCTAATTTGCAGAAATGACTATTCTGGTTTCAGGGATGCACTCATTGCTCCTTCCAGATCCTGAGCCGTCTATTTCCACACTTTAGGCACAAAACGTATTCCAGGGTCGGTTTGGTATCTAGTGAGGAGGCAGAGGATGGGGTTAAATGGGACTGTAATTGTCATCAGGCTCCTGGCATAAAAGGCATTGCACCTTCGTTTGCTTTTGTTCTCTCCAAAGCAACCCTGACACAATGATTTGTGTGCAAGTAGTTTACTGGGGACATAGTATGGGAAGTGCAGGGAGGGAGTGGGGAAACGGGACAGGGAAAGGAGGAAAGTCAAGGGTGTGTGAATGAGCAGCAGATTACTGTTGACAAATGGAGCTCAAACCTCTTAGAGACAGACTTGAACCAGGGCGTGAGGAAGCTTGGTAGTCAGCTACCCAGCCCCAGCTGTCATTGGTTGAGGGCCACTCCGGAGGCATTCACGTCCTGCCACTTCCAGCTGCTTTGAGTATGGATGGAATATACTAGAGTGGCCTGCAGACACTCTCAGACAGTCGCAGGAATTCATTGCTGTGTGTGGTGGTCAGAATAATGGCTACCAAAGACGTCTGTGTCCTAATCCCCAGAACTGTAAAAGTGTTACTTTACAGGGCAAGGGGAGTTAGCAGGTCTGATTAAGTGAAGGAATTAGAGGAGGAGGGAGGGCCCTAGATTACCCAGGTGAGTTTCGTTTAGTCACATGGCTCTTAAAAGTGGAAAACCTTGGGGCCCCTGGGTGGCTCAGTCGGTTAAGTGTGTGCCTTCGGCTCAGGTTGAGATCTCAAGGTCCTGGGATCGAGCCCCAAGTCGGGCTCCCTGCTCAGCCGGGAGTCTGCTTCTCCCTCACCCTCTCCCTCTGCCCCTTTTCCCGCTCTGCCCCTTTTCCCGCCCTGCCCCACTCATGTGCATGCTCTATCAAATTAAAAAAATCCTTAAAAAAATTGGAGAACCTTTCTCAGCTGTGGTCAGACGGAGATGTGACTATGGAAGAACGGTCAGAGACAACACTGAGGGCTTTGAAGAAAGGGGGCTGTAAGCCAAGGAACGTGGGTGGCCTTTAGAAGTGGGAAAAGGCAAGACATCAGCTTCTTCCCTAGAACTTTGTTACATAGTGAGATAGAGGTGCCACTACGTATTGGTCCCTGGGTTGTTTATTTCAGTGTGGGCTGAGACCTGTAGCTCCAAAGCCTGCTGGTGTCTCACTCAAATTTTACACATTGAATCATTTTTAAAATGGTCCAAACGAGCAGATCTTTAGCCACCTAAAGCCTGCCTGCTTTGCATACCTCATGAAACCGTGTTCAGCATCTGCTGATCAATGATAAGACAGAGCCTTGTGGTTATAAGACCCTCAGCTGCCATGCCTCTTGAAGCTCTCTGACACACACTTCCGCCTGCTGCTGAATGATGTCACCTAGACAGGTAGGCCTCCTCTCTGCTGGGAGTCCCTGTGCCCTCTTCCCTTCTGGGGGGCAGCGCCTTGTTGGAAGCCTCTAACCATCGCATGCCGCCCTGCCAAGCCCATCCCATACAGCTTGTCATGTGGTGCTTCCTCTCATGGGCGTGTCTTTTTCCTTGATCAGCCTCCAAATTGCAGAAACCCCCACAAAGCTTCAGAAGCAATGCATCCTTGCCCATACCTTCTGTTTTTTGCCCACCGAGGCCCATATTGGACTTCTGACCCCCATAACTGTTCCCTCAACCTGAACATCCCTCTTAGCCCCCTTTCACCTCTCCAACTCCTGCTCGTGTGTCAAGACCCAGATGAGTGGTCACTTCCCAGATGCTACGAAGTGGAGGACCTGCTCTATCCTTTGTCCTCACTGAATCTTGCACTTAAACCTCACCTGTAGCACAGTACATGGTTTCTGTATTGAAACCATTTGTCCACGAGTCTATCCATCCTAGGCAAAAAAAAACAAAAAAACAAAAAAAAACAAAAAAAAACCACAGACAACACAAAAAGACTAGTTGATAAAGTTTTTCTTCTCATTTTAACGTTGAATTCCCTTTTAAAATTTTGTGTAACAAGTCTCTTAAAAGGGTCTATATGCAAAACTGGAACTTCAGCTAAGTTTGATGATTATAGAAATATAAAGGATCATTGATGTTAAAGACCCGAAGTAACTGTTTTATCGCAAAGAAAAAAGTGGTGGTAACTCCTGTATTGTATTGGTCACATTTTCATTTATGTATAAAGTGTCCTCCTTTCATTGTTATTCTTCTCCTCTTTACATTATATAGCCATTGCTACCCCCTCCTGGACCATCACATGAGCCATACTTTTGTCTCCCCTTTGCCTTGAGGAGGAAGTGCAACCTTCTTAGCCTGGGGCAGAGCTTTTCCTTGCCTGGCACCTGCTCAGCTCTCTGGGCTCCTGTCTTATTAGTTAACTCTGAGGGAGCCCAGTTGTTGGTTCGCTGCTTGTCTTAGTTGGCTTTTTCTAGAAGGCCCTGAGACAAGGATTTGAATACATATAGTTTATTTGGGAGTTGATCTCAGGAGGCACCAGTAGAGAGTGGGAAAGTGAGGCAGGGAAAGAAACCACATCAATTCAAGGTATATTGGTAAGCAGGTTAGAGTGTGGGTGACGGGCTCAGTCCCACTGGGAATCACTGGGAGCCAGTATAGAACATACTACAGAGGGACAAGGAAGCTGGGATATTTATCTGTAGTCCCCAACCGTTATTGGCAGAGAGCTGTTCCTGGAGTGAGTACTCAGTATTTCTAGCTCGCCCTGCACAAGTTGAGCATGATTCTGGGGCCCAAGATCCCTCCTCTCCACACCATGGCAGAGCAGAGCTTATAGCGGGAAGCCATCATTGTATATAGAAAGGAGGAGTGGCACCGGGATTATGGGTAGAGCATTGACAGCGTTTAGCACCGGGCCCCTCCGGCGTGTTCCCATAGCAGTCCTCTGGCCTCTAGCCCAATACATGTCCGATGTACATGGAAGGTGTGTCTGCTTATCAGTCTGTCTCTCCCTGGACTGTGAGCATCCCCAGGGCAGAGTCCATTGGACTTTGTGCAGGGCTTATAGTAGGTGTGCACTACGTTTACATTGAGTGCCTGAATGAATGAATGGGTAAAATGAGATAGTCTGAAGAGAGGACGCTGAGGATAAGGGAAAGAGAAAAGGATGAAGACAAGCAGGGACAGAAAAACAGGATCTAGTAGGAAGGAAGGCAAAGAAAATAGAACGGTAAACAGGCTGGGATGAAAGAAAGGATTGGAGATACTAAAAAGACAGGGATTTCACCTGCAAGGCCACTTCCTCACATCATTTCGCATCCTGAAAAAGAGCATTCTATACCGTAAGCCCTAAAATAAGACTGTCATAATACCTAGCAAAGTGGAACAAACTAGGAAGAAAAGCACCTTATGAACATTTCAGGCCTCTGTGTCCCTGACAAGTACCAGCTCTTCACGCCCGTGGTCTAGGGGAATTGCAAAGTACCATGACATTTATTTATTCTGGCTGGCTTTCACAATTAAGTCCAAACTCCTAATCCACACAGGTCCGTTAAAGCTTCATCTAAACTCCTCAACCTTTAAGACAAAAAACAAACATGTCTTCTACCTCCCTGGGGAAGTAGTTACAACCTTTTCAACATCCTGCTTGCTAAGGAAGCAGTTGTTACCTTAATTAATGATCTACAAAATCCTCTTTAAACACCGTGTGCAAACATGTGGCAGAATATAGGGGGAAATGCTAAAGGACAAGAAAGAACACACACCGTTTCACTGTATTCTTGAAAGAAAAAAAAAAAAAGCTAAGATGATGGAGTTTCCTTCCCAAGGACAAGGAGAAAGGAGCCCTGTCAGGATTTCTAGTCTTAAAATGTCTTTAAAAAGTACTTTATTTTCTGTTTGGTAATGGTTCATGGCTAGTTTTTCAACACGGAATCACTGGGGTTAATGTCCTTGACATGATTACGGATACATCAGTAGCAAAAGTATGAAGTAATGATAACATTTTCACTACTGAAGGCAGTTGTAGGGGTTCTTTGGACCCTTAGTACTCAGTGTGGCTCTCGAGACTAGCAGCATCAGCATCACCTGTACCTGGCACATACTTGTCGGAAATGTCTCAGACTCTGAGTCAAGCTCGGGGCTGCATTCCAGGACTCTGTTGGACCTAGGCCTCCAGGTGATTCTTCTGTGTACCATAGTTAGAGAAGGACTGATCTAGAGCAGGTCAAGAGGTAGCCCATACTCCAGCAGTAGTCTGCAAGTGGACAAGTGTGTTTGTCATTGGTTCTTCTCAATTCCTGTGCCTCTTGCTGGTCCAAGTAGTAAGGATTCTTATATGCATTCTCACAGTTTTAGTAACCTACCCAATTCAAGAGTTCCCTCTAGATTCTTTCTAGAATGGATGAAATCGTGGGTCTCTTTAACATTGTCCTACTGCCCTCACTTTCTCTTTAACACTAAACATCATTGTGTGCACCTCTTGAACCACACACATTCAGGGGTTAAACTTAAAAATAAGCTTTTGTTATGACTGTTAACACCACTGAGCATTCCCTAAATAGGTGTGATAAATAACTTAATTTTTTCCTACCCACATACAAGTATCTTCATCTCCCAGAATTTGGATATTCAGAGTGTGAACTTAATAGTTCCCATATAGGGGCCCTGCCTTACCTCCTACATGAAGCTATGCATAGCATCATAGACTTGTTTTCTTAGGGTGTGTGGTGTGCAGATCCATATGATTTATGTTTCAATGAAGCCAATCAGATGGAGTTTTCCTTCATACTCAACTGAGTGTGCATTTGAATAAATCAAATTTTCAAAGATAGGCTGCTGGATAGAACTTGCCTTTTTCTAATGTAAGGGAAAGAACTGGCCATCACCTAATGAGCCCCACCCACATATGAATCATGGAGGAATTTACTCTGAGGTTTGCAGAACTGAAAGTGCTCTCCTGACTTCGTGGGCAGATGTATGCCAACTGTGTCACCCTTGCAAACAAGAAATAGGAAATAATTAGGGTATACTTTTCAATATGAAACAGTCCTAACTGTTCTAAACCAGGGTTTTCTCTACCATGGCACTATCAACATTTAGGGCTGAGTAATTTTTCATTTTATGGTTGGGGGGGCAACCCTGTACATGGTAGGAAATTTAACAGCACCCTGACCTCTACAGACTAGATGCCAATAGCACCCTTCCCTTAGATGGGACAACCAAGCCTATCTCCAGACATTGCCACATGTCCCTAGGGGGGCAAAACTGCTCTGGCTGAGAACCACTACTCTAAGCCTTTGGAGTGGAAAATGAGAGACCTTATGCAAGATTCTCAAAGGCTGATCCTATTCGACTTACAGTTCAGTGGATTCATTTGCTTCGATCTGTGGGGTTGATTAGGCTTCGTGATAGTATCATTTGCATTTCAATAGTCGCCTTTCAGAGTCAGTTTACATCCTAATTGGGTTAGAAGGGTCTTCATGGGTTCTCACCTTTGGAAAAAGTGCCCTGGTACTTAGGAAGTTTAGCCACAGCCCCATAACTGTGGGGGATAAAATGGAAGAGTTCAGCTTGCCCCTAATTCTTCCCACTTCTCTTGTTTAGACACTATAGAGTAGAAGCACGAACTCATTATTTCAATCCTATGATTATAAAAATCACTGTACATGGGTCACATCTTGCTGTGCAATCTAATTTTCCTTTGTGCAAGAAAGACAAGAGGAATGCAAATGGGGGAGGGGAAATGAAGCTATTTAAAATGTTTGATTTTAATCTGTAGAATATGCTCCCCATTAAATTGAACAAAAGCTTTATGACCCAGAGAGAAAGTAGATATGAAAATGAACAATCACTAAACATAGAATTTACCATGTGCCATTTTTTTTTTTTTTATTCTATGAGCTTTACTCATAGGAACTCATTTTATTCTCACCACAGCCCTATGAGGGGAATACTATTAACTCCATTTTACAGATGAGAAAACTGAGGCACAGAGAGGTTTTTGTGGGGTTTTTTTGTTTTGTTTTTAAGTAACCTACCAAGGTCACAGGACTGGTCAATTACAGTGCCTGCATTTGAATGTTTAGGCCCCTCATTTTTGGAGAGGAAGCCCACAACTCCAAAACTTGAATCCCTCACAGGATACTCACCTCAGACAAGGCTAGACTGAGAACCTGACAGAGTCAGACAAAACAAGGCTACTTCATAACTTTGTCTAAGCACAAAAAAAAAAAAAACAATGTCACTATGCTACCCACAAAATACTCATCATCCAGCTCTTGGTTAAAGGAAGTGACTACTCTTTCTTTAATGACTATTGTTTTATCCACACATGAGTCTGCCCTTCTATAGATACGTTATTGAGATGCCCAATTATAGAATTTACCCTGCCTTTTTTTTAGTGAGAGGGAAAGGGGTTGGGGGGGGCAGAGGGAGAGGGAGAGAAAGAACCTTAACCAACCTCAATGCCCAGTGGAGCCTGATATGGAGCTCGATCTCACAACCCTGAGATCATGACCTGAGCTGAAATCAAGAGTCAGACGTTTAACTGACTTGAGTCACCCAGTCACCCCAAATTTCCCCCTGCTTTCTGATAGCACCCACTCTAGAGCAAAACCCCTGCTTCCTTAGGTTTTCCTCCCAAATTACCCAATTTACAGAGGACCTTCTTCCACTGCTCCCTGTGGTGTGTGTTCTTCCTCACTGCAGAGTAGTAAACCCACCTTGTTTAACTACAGCCTTGTTTCTGGTGGTGTTTGGCTGAAGAGTGTTGACACTACTTGTCAGTGTTACAAAGCTAAAAGTGGTAGCTAATTCCAGATGACTAAATCAGTATCAAAAAATTAATATAATCTAGAAAATGGGCCAAATCCAATGAAGTGATAATTTACAGCAATAAAATTAACCTAAATAAATTATTTAGGTTAGAAAAAAGTCAAGCACTTAAAAGGAGATAACTTGATAGCTATTCATATTAATAATAGGAAAAGAAAGACTTGGGAAATTAACAAGCATTAACAAGGTCAAAAAGAGCCAATTTTGGAATAGGATGACTTAAAAGCACTACTGTAATTTAATGCTCTATTAACAACTGCAGATAAAGAGGGGACATTACTGCTCCTTTGTGTTACATGTTGATTATGCCTGGGCTATCTTTCAAATTCTGTGACTCATACTTCAAGATGCCCACTAGCAAACCACAAAAGGGTAATCAGTGTGCTGCATGGCTATAAGCCACATCATAGGAAGAACTAGGTCTGTTTAGTTCAAAAATTTGAGAAGACCTGCCAGCTCACCATCCTTAAGTGTTTGAAGGGATGCCTCCAGGAAAAGAGGAAGGAGATTTTTACTCCTAATGAGGAGGAGGGCTGGTCTGACTGGGGACATTCCAGGACTCCATGGATTTAGATAAGCCACTCCGAGATGACCATTTGCTCTGGGTCCTTGTCTTCTGGCTTTCACCAGTGGGGTCTCATGTCCCATTGGAATGGGAAAATCTAAGGCCCTTGGAAGAGTGGGGAGGAGATAGCGCAGGGCTTCTGGGCCTGCTGGGTGGAGGGACAAGGGCTTCTTCTAAGTTGTTTCCCTCCTGGGGGCATTGCATTCAGGTTTGAAGCTAAAGCCTGGATAAAAATAGTTTATTGTCCTTGGAGGTTTATTTCCATTCAGTAGGGCAATGAGAAGATGATTGGTTGAGAACAAGATTCAGGTATTTCTAGGTAAAGTGTCCTAAATAATATCTACCAATATCTTTCCAATCTTCTATTCTTCTGTAAACATGCGTCCCTTTCTACCCATCGTTGTACACGTTTATCAAAAAGAACAAATTGGTTACTAAGGGTGCTTGAAACAGTGGGATTATTTCAGCCCTGTAGGACCAGGAAATGATCTTTTGAGGAATTAGCAAGTTAGCTAAGAGTTAAAGGATAGATGGGGGGAGGGCAGAAAAGCACAACAAAATGAGTACTGAATTCTTACTTTGCCAACTTACTATCATCTGAGACGTTTTGATCAGGGCCTCACATTCTCACCCTGTTGTCTGGTCAGGTTGAAGCCCCTTATTTTCTTCCTGGGAGGTTGAAGTCTGAATAACGTGTTAACATTCCTTTTAAAAGGCAGCTTATGATGATGAGCACCAGGTGTTGGATGAAAGTGTTGAATGGCTATATTGTCCACCTGAAGCTAATATAACACTGTAGGTTAACTGGATTTAAAATGAACACTTTAAAACAAAGATCTTATCATTAGGTGGCCTAAAAACCATAACTATGTTCTCAAGCAGCCATAATTTCTGTTTTGTCATGGAAAATAAAGAAATCAGGGCTCCGTGGGCAACTGGAAAGATCTGAAACCCGGCCCAATGCCAAAAGTCAGGTGTGGTGCAGCCAGATAATAAAAAGAAAGGAAACAACAAAAGAAAGGGAGAAACTCAGGTGAGGCTTTAAAGTTCTTGTGGGGAAACTGTTATAAACATCACATGGTATGAAAACTTCTTATTGGAGCTGAGGAGGTAACATAAAAATAGGATTTTACCACACAGACCCGGGGCGTCAGCATCTAATAGACTGGGGTTGGCCCAACCGTCGGGATTTACAAGTTCTGTCCGTTGAAGATCTGGGCTTGATTGTTTCTGAGAAACTCTGCTTTGGTAAAATTGACAGTGGCTGCTTTGTGAGATGTAGAACAGATAATCGAAGCAAATCACAAACTGCCTGGCCCCTCCTTGAAAGTGACCCCACTTCATAACTTCGTTGTTTAGTGAGCAGCAGACTTTCTTCCCATGCAAGTAAATGTAATCTCTCAATAAATATCTTCCTTGAATAAATCTTAATGCCAGTGTCACTTTGGAAAATGATTTGCTCTTGGTTTTTTTCTTATACCTTCTAAATAATCAGCCTGTATTGTGCTGCAGAGGTCAGTTCCCCAATGACTTTTTTTCACTGGGAATATTGAACTTTTTAAAAAATGATGTTTTTAGGGGTATCTGGGTGGCTCAGTCAGTTAAGCATCTGCTTCAGCTCAAGTCATGATTCTGGAGTCACTGGATCGAGTCCTGCGTGGGGCTCCCTGCTCAGCAGGGAGTCTGCTTCTCTCTCTCCCGCTGCCCCTCTCTGCTCCTGCTCATTCTCTCTCTCTCTCTCTCTCTCGCTTGCTCACTCTCTCTCAAATAAATAAATAAAATCTTAAAAAAATAAAAATAAAAATGGTGTTTTTAACTCAGGCCACAACCTATTAGAGTCTGTGAGAATTTAGTGGTTCATGACTAGCTGGGCCTGAACTAGGGCATGGTAAGTAAGGCCTCAGGTGCAAAATGTAAGGTGGTGCCACAACCCCAGTGCTCCAGGTCAATATTTTAATGCAAAAACTTCATTGTTAGTGCAAAAAATCCAAGGTGAACAAAATATCAAAATTTCAAATAAAAACAGCATCTGACCCTGTACTCGTGTGCTCACCTCACTTGCCTTACCCTAATCACATCTGCATTTAAAAAGCAGAATAGAGCTTTAGAGTGCATTAGAGGTGTTTGTTTCAAGTATGTCTGTGTCTCAGAGGGAGAGACTGGATCATAATGTAAGATCTAAAATGTGAAGTTCGCGCAATAGCAGTTAAGGTCAGGGACTCTGGAGCCAGACTTCCTGCGTGTGTGGCTTTGGGCATTTTGCTTAACCTCTCTTTGCTTTAGTTTTCTCATCTGTAAGATGGCGATAAGAATACTGCCTTCATTATTGATAGGAAGACCACATAATTTATCCCAACAAGGGCAATTTTGAGAGTGGAAAATGACACTAACAGACAATACAACTCTCTGATGTTATTACAAAATAAAAATGCATTATCAAACAAATTATCCTGCAAAAAATGACAACATTCAGTCCTGAACTATCAGATGCTCAACAGCAAGACTGCTCAGCCTCTGTTTTGTTTTTTGTCCACTGAACCTATGATTTTCCATGTGTTCCAGCTAAGTGGTGGCCTAGTGGTGTCATGGATTTTGTATGCCATGTCATGGACCAAGGCTGGCACCCCAAATGGCCAGCAGGATAGTAGTGTCCCCCCACTGACAGAGGCCAAAAGAAAGGCTCCTTTATCCCTAGTCTCTTGTGTCCAAGTGCACTTCATTTTGATATCAGCAAGCTCCCTTTGAGCTATCCTGGAAAGAGAGTGATATGACATTGCTTCTGGAAAGGGTCAAGAAAAGAAGCCAGGGATAGTGATGGTTATTTTTTAGATTTGACTACATGTTAAAATGAGAACTCGTCCACTGTACGTGTATGCTCCCACCCCAGAAGATGACCAAACCCACTTCATTTTGTTTTAATGCAAATATTAATAATTTGTTTAAAATGAATAATCTATAGCAAATGCTAAATTACACCAAGGCATCAGGACAATATGCAAGACCAGGACTTCCCATAGTAAGCTGGGCGGTATGACCACACTATTCACCTAGTTGTTGTGGGGATTAAGTCAATTACTATATGGAAAGTGCCTAAAACAATGCCCGGTATATAGTAAGCCCTCAATCAATGTTAGCTCTTATTACCATTATTTTTCTTACCATGGTTCAGACTTAAAAAAACTTAAAGTACTGCCTTAGAGAAAAAGACGCCATTTTCTAAGGGACACATAATTGGAAATGCCTCCTAATCTTTTTTTTTCCTCCAAAATTTACTTGTCAATGAAAATAATAGCCTTGACTGCAAAGGTCCAAACATGATTTGTTTTGTTCCCCACCTCCTTCTCACGTCTTAAATTTGTTAATTAAGCTTTGTTTTTTGAATGGCCATTTTGAGATGCATCGTCAAACTCCAGAACAGCTCCATGCAAAACATCTAAACTTGGATTTCTCAGTTTTTTTGACAAAGCAGTGACTACCAACGCCAACTGGCATCTCTAAGGAGTCTCCCCTTAATGCCCGCCACTGTCAGCCTCTCAGGTGTCCTTCTTGATCCTCTCTGCAGTGCCCAAACTATCTTGCTTTCTTCCTTATTTAACCCCAGCTCCTCTGGAGCCTCTGAAGTTGAGTTCATTCGACTTCATCACTGGTCTCCTTTATCACTGCTGTCATCTGCCAGCCTCCAGCCCTTAGTAGTTGATGACTTTAGGAACTCTTTCATTATCAGCTCAATACCCATGAATGCCATCTTTCGTGGAGGGTCTTCAATAACCAAATGGACAACTGGCCCCATCCTTGGCCTTTCAATTCCTGGAATGCCTCGCTGTCAATTTTTCCTCTGCTGGACCTTAGCCAAATACTCATGTTCATACCCTTACCCTTGTCTTTACATCCTGTGAAATCTTGATTTTTGAACTTTTCTTTCCCCCGCTCACCACTGGTTTTTGTCCTTCCAGCGCAGTTATTTTAATATTCTTATTTCAGCATTTCATTGACCTCAGTGAAATGGCCAATCCATGAGTAGCCAGTGTATCCTTCATGTTCTCACTTTACCTACTTTAGAGTCCCTGGTTCATCACTACTGGTCCCTTGCAAGCACCCTTAACTCCCCTGCTCTCCCTCCCACTTTCCCTTCCTCTCCTCCAACTCCTCCGTTGTCTTTTTTAAAGCTACAGTGTTTTATTAGTTTTAAATGTACAACATAGTAATTCAATTCCATATATCACCTGGTGCTCATCATGACAAGTGCACTCCTTAATCCCCATCACCTATTTCACCCATCCCCCCGCCCACCTCCCCTCTGGTAACCACCAGTTTGTTCTCTGTAATTGAGTCTGTTTCCTGCTTGGTCTATCTCTGTTTTTCCTTTGCTTGTTTGTTGTTTCTTAAATTTCTTATATGAGTGAAATCATATGGTATTTGTCTTTCTCTGACTTATTTCACTTAGCATAATACTCTGTAGCTCCATCCATATTGTTGCAAATGACAAGATTTTGTTATTTTTTATGGATGAATAATATTCTATTATACACACACACACACACACACACACTACCTCTTTTTTATCCATTCATCAATAATGGACACTTGGACTGCTTCCATATCTTGGCTATTGTAAATCATGCCGCTATAAACATCAGGGTGCATGTATCCCTTTAAGTTAGTGTTTTTGTATTCTTTGGGTAAATACCCAGCTGTGCAATTGATGGACAGTAGGGTAGTTCTGTCTTTAACTTTTTGAGGAACTTCCATACTGTTTTTCACAGTGGCTGTACCCATTTGCAGTCCCACCAACAGTGCTCCAGTGTTCCTTTTTCTCCACGTCCTTGCCAACACCTGTTTGTTTCTTGTGTTGCTGAATACCTATTCTTTTCAAACTATTCCAAAAATAGAAAGGGAAGGAAAGTTTCCAAATTCATTCTATGAGGCCAGTATTACCTGGATACCAAAACCAGATAATAACACCACTAAAAAAGAGAACTATAGGCCAATATCCCTGGTGAACATAGATGTAAAAATCCTCAATAAAATACTAGCAAACTGAATTCAACAATACATTAAAAAAATCATTCACCATGATCAAGTGGGATTTAATTTTGGGTTGCAAGAGTGGTTCAATATTTGCAAATCAATCAATGTTATACATCAATAAGAGAAAGGATAAGAACCATATGATCATTTCAATAGATGGAGAAAAAGCATTTGACAAGGCACAACATCCATTCATGATAAAATCCCCCAACAAAGTATGTTTAGAGGGAACATACCTCAACCTAATATAGGCCATCTATGAAAACCCACAGCTGACATCATCCTCAATGTGGAAAAACTAAGAGCTTTTCCCCTAAGGTCAGGAACAAGACAAGGATGTCTACTCTCACCAGTTTTATTCAGCACAGTACTAGATGTCCTAGCCACAGCAATCAGACAAGAAAAAGAAAGAAAAGGCATCCAAATCAGTAAGGAAGAAGTAAAAAGCAAAACTTTCACTATTTGCAGATGACATGATACTATATATAGAAAACCCGAAAGACTCCACGAAAAAAACTGCTAGAAGTGATAAACGAATTCAGTAAAGTCACAGGATACAAAATCCACGTACAGAAATCTGTTGCATTTCTATACACCAATAATGAAGCAGCGGAAAGTGAAATTAAGTAATCCCATTTACAACTGCACCAAAAATAATAAGATACCTAGGAATAAACCTAACCAAAGAGGTGGGAGATCTGTACTCTGAAAACCGTAAAACACTGATGAAAGAAATTGAAGATGACAAAGAAATAGAAAGATATTCCATGCTCCTGGGTTGGAAGATTTCTACAATAGCCTCCTAACTTATCTGCTGCTGCTATGCTTGACCCCATGGACCATCACTTGATACCCTGGTATTTGCTGTGTTGAAACTAATTTGTGGATTCCAGTCAGTTGGAATGAAATCCATTCCTTTATACTGACCTGCAAAGTCCTGTATGAATCTGAAATCACCTATTCCTCCAACCTCATCTTCTTTCCTCCTGCCTGCTCTAGTATTGCCCAGGTTTCTGCAGACTTAAAATATGACTCAGTTGGGACTCTTGTGAAATTCTCAGCGACCTCCCCTTGCAGACTCTGATTCATAGGTTTAGGAATCTGTACAAGAAACTACTTTTAACAAGCACTCCATGTGACTCTTATGATAAGATACAGATACAGCCTAAGAATCTTCCACATAGCATTCCAAGGAAGTCCTCCCAATTATTCAGAATTGGGAAGCAAAATGAAACTCGTTTTCCATTTCTGGTCTAGGAGAGTATGCAGTCAGTGGCCATCTACTATGCTAAGCCAGGGAATTCTGGGAATACAGTTTATGTGCTGGAATAACCTCACATTCCCGTAATTTCCTGGGTGGCACAGGTGCCATTTGTGCAGATTCCTGTGGCTGAGGATGAAGAAATCGTTATCATCAACAAGGAGGCAAGGAGGAGAAAGTTGAGAAAGGCTTGATACTCAACAGTATACAGCAAAGAGAATGTGTGTTTCCATAGGCTATGATAGGGCAAAATATTCCTAAGAGGTAGAGAAGAAAAACAGGGCAATCAGCCAGATACCAGTCTAGAGTATGTGCAGGAAACATTTTGGTAGATGAGGTCAGGACTCTGTGAGCTCATATGCATACGAGCTCCTCAACGTAACCAATATCCAAATCACAATAAATGTTTAGCTTTGCATCTAGGTATTTGGAAGCATTAAGATTGACAGTGAAACATTTTTGGCTTTCTTCCAACAGAGTAGTATATAACTATGGCTTTAATAGCAAGTTTAATTTCTTACATTTTAGGGGAGCAGATTTTGAAAAGTATCTGTCATTTCCTGTATGTAACATTTTAACTTCAGTCCTCTAGCGACTGGCACTAGGATCCTCCATATCAAAGGGCATGTTTCTCTCCCACAATCTGAAACTGAAAACAAGGGCAAGCCTCCTGGTGTCGCATATGAAATTGGATCATAAGCCAGAATAGTGCTTTTCCAACGTGTACACATGCTGAAATTCCCTGGGGGGAGCTTTAGAAATCCTCACTACTGTGCCCCATCCCAAGACTGGGATTTAATTGCTGTGGGGTGTGGCCAAGGTTTGGGATTTTGAAAGATCTGCAGGCTATTCTAAGGGGTAGGCAAGTTTAGGAACCACGGAGCTACTGATTTTGAGCATCTGTCTGAAACCTCAAACCTCTGGATGGTGTAGAATTTGGGTTTATGCATTAAAGTTTAAGTTGAGACAATGAGATCAGTTTGATTGGATTTATCAAGTTGTGACCAACCTGGGTAGGGACCTTATTTACATAAAACCAGAGCAATTGATGAGAAAGTCGAGGTAGCTATGTACACAAAGTCACATACACGCAAATTATTAATGTTCAAAACAACAGGATTTTAAAGCAATTTTGTCAAATTGAGTATAGATCTCCAATTAGAGTTGCCCGATAAAACACAGGGCTCCCAGTTAAATCTTAATTTCAGATCAACAAATAATTCATTAATATAAGTATCTCCCATGCAATACTTGGGACATCTTTATACCAAATGCTGTTTGTTGATTTAAACTTCAAGTTTAACTGCATGCCTTGTGCTTTTATTTGCTAAATGCGACAACCCTGCCCCAATTTTAAAGGACTGACCTGAGCACTAATTCAGTCTAGTAGGACACCTCAGGACCAAAATTAACCTTAGCCTCTTGCTCATTATGTATTCTATTTTCTGAATTGCACTGCCTGGGTAACTACCTCAAGCTCTACCCGACTTTGTCTGCGCTGAGGGTCAACTGTACCTTATTCTGTCTCTTCTGTCTTCTCCGGAGCCGCAGGAGCTCCTTGTGTTGTCTGGAGACAAAGTTCACGGCCGCGTACTCGAGTAAGGCAGCAAACACAAACAGAAGGCACACCGCCATCCAGATGTCAATCGCTTTCACGTAGGAGACCTGAAAGAGAGAGAGAGAGAGAGAGAGACAGAGGAGGGGGGCACTGTGAAAACTCATGGAGAAATCGGGTTCCTCGTGTTGTGAGAAGCAGAACACCTCATTTTCCTTCATCAAGGATTTTCTCTCCTTTCCTTAAGAGAGAGCTTAAGCATTTTCCTTTCCACTTTGCAGACTCGGGCTGAGCAGTGAAAATGACATGCCCTTTGCCCCAGGCCTTTTGTTCTGTCTCTCTCAGTATAAGCCCATCTGCTCAAGTAGCCTCGTCCCTGAGACCAGCTCCAAAGATGACTACGAGAATTTCCTTAATGGAAAAAAAAAAAAAAAGAAAAGAAAAAACAAAATTTTGAAGCTGCTTATTTCCTTCCATTTTTTCTTAATATTTAAAAACTAGTATAATTAAGATCATTCCAAAACCTTGGATGAGAAAGAAGCTATCTATGTGTGGCTTTGGACCCTTCAAAAACCCATTTGTAATTTCCATCAATCTCTTGATCCTGACAATTAAAACACATTTCTAAATGGTTTTAAATTATCACAATTCAAAAATATTCAACCTAGGTAAAACATCAGGGCTCGGTCTTGGGAAGGGATCTGGTTAAAAAGGAAATTTTTAACACTTCAATGGTTGGCTGAGTGTTCAGTATCCCTTAAAATTTGAGAAATCAGATTCTGAAAGCAAATAGTTTTTACTTGCAATGGAAAGTGCCCCTCATCTCATCTCATTCCCACTTATTTTTTTTAAAATAACTAGATGGTGTTGTAACCTACTGGACCCCAGACTACAAAAGATACTTATCAAACTGCTGGCTGAGTGTGTACTATCTAACTCTAAGTTTTAATAAAAGGATTTATCTATTTATTTGAGAGAGAGAGAGGGAGGGAGAGGGAGAGCACACCAGCAATGGAGGGGCAGAGGGACAGGGAGAAAAGCAGACTTCCTGCTGAGGGGGAGCCTGCGGGGCTCGATCCCAGGACCCTGAGATCATGACCTGAGCCAAAATCAAGAGTCAGACACTTAACCGACTGAGCCACCCAGGCACCTCACTGTAACTTTTTTTTAAAGACTTATTTATGTGAGAGAGAGCAAGCGCGAGAGCATGCGTTGGGGGTGGGCAGAGGGAGAGGGAGAGAGAGAATCTCTAGTACACTCTCCCCTGAGTGTGGAGTCCGATGTGGGGCTCAATCCCATGACCCTGAGATCATGACCTGAGCCACAATCAAGATGCTTAGCCAGCTGAGCCACCCAGGCGCCCCTAGCTCTAACTTTTAAATAGGGTTTCCAATTATTTTGATATCAGACACTGAGTGTTTACCAGCCAGTACCATAAGTATTTTACGTGCATTTTCTAACCATCACAACAACTGTATTACCCCCATTTTCTGATGAGGAAACTGGAGAAGGGTTAAATTATTACTCAAGGTCACAGAGCTAGCTAAATGACAGAGCTAAGATTGGAATTGGATTCCAGTCTGACTGGTGGATTTACACACACACACACACACAAACATGCTACTAGGATTATACAGTTTGTATCTTACATTTCTCTTTGATCTTTAGAGTGAACATTTCTTACATCATTTAACTGTCTTCTAAATCATGCTTGCATAATGGTCCAGACCACGATGAATCATTTTGTATTACAGGGCATCTAGGTGATTTGAAGTTCTATTGTTCGCTACTATAAACTTTGGGGCTATGAACATCCTTCCCCTAAAATATTTGGCTGTATCTCTAATTATTTGTCAGATCAGTTTTTAGAGTGGGATTATGGGAATAAATTATAGGAAAACCAGCTTCTGACTGAGAAAGTTAAGAGCAACACAGTGGATGAAAAAGCAGAGGCTCCAGAGTGAGATGCCCCAAGCAGAAAAGAGCGCCCTGTTCCTGACTAACTCTATCATTTTGCCAAATAGTTAAACCTCTTTCTGCCTCCCATCCTTGTCTGTGTAATAGGGACAATAATACCTATCTCAGAGTTACGTGGCGAAGATCACTTAATATATGCAAAGTGCTTAGAATAGTGTCTGGCACAGAATAAGTGCTATATAAATGTTTGCAATTATTCGTCTACATAAGGGTGTGATTTTGTTAATGGAGAAATTTTGGAAGAGAGAGAAAGATCAAGGAAAATAAAAAAAAAATCACCCATGATCCTAATATATTCCAATTCTTATTTTTAAGGTTACCACCTGCTTTATACTGTTCGTCTCGGTCAACCTGATCTACTCGTCAGTCCCACATATGTTGTGACAATGTGGTCCAGTACTTTGTCATCTCCAGCACTTTGAATAGATCACCCTTCCTACCTGGGATGCTTATTCTCATTCTTTCTGATTCACAGACTCCTCAGAATCCTTCAGGACTTGACTCAGATGTCGGCTCACCTGGGAGGCCTCCCCAACCTTCCTGCTTTCTGCCTTCTGGGTTAGGAGCCACTTTTCTTTGCTCTCTCATCATTCTCTATTGAACTTGTCCGTTCTTACTCCATGAACTTCCCTGATCCCACCACTAGACTATAAGCAGTTTTTTTTTTTTTTTTTTTTTTTTTTTTGGACAGGCTCTGTATTATTAATCTCTGTATCACCAGCACAGGACCTAGGAAATAGTAAGCATTGGATATGTGGGATGGATGGATGGATAAATCAGTGATTGAATGACAGAAGGAATGATGGAAATATCAGGCCATCTTTCCATCTTTGTATTAAATTTCAACAATTCTACGCTATGTAACATTACTCACAGTTGCATGTATTTGATACTTCTAGGAGTGGACTGTTAGTGCATTTTAATTCTCTCAGCACCCTTAGCATGCCTGGAATGTTTCTTCCCTTAATAAGCAATCATTTGTCTTGTGTTTGCTCTTCTGGAGCAATCCTGTTCCACTGTAATTTGTCTTATAGTTGCTCTTGTGGAGCAATCCTGTTCTCCTGTAATAATAGAACATTACCAATCACAGCATTCCCAGTTATATATTATTCAGAAGGCCCGTAAATGTTTTAAGACCCAATAATGAGAGGAATTTGTCAGTGCCTGAGATATGTCCATACCACAAGCTAAGTCCAATAGAACTGACCATCATTCCTCCCCTTCCTGGTGTTTATAGCATTTAGTAATTTGTAAACCTTTCCCCCATCTCGTTCTGGTCATCAGCAGGCCAAGCACGTATTTGGCTTCTCTTATAACTGCTCATAAATGAGTCCTTTCAGTCTCTTAATCATTTTGGTTGGTCTCTGAGTTTCCTCCAAATTATGAACATCTTTCCAGCACTGAAGTGCTGGCATTAAATGCATTATTCACACGGATTTAGAGGGTGTTGTGAGACAACTATTACATGTGATGTGATGTCCCTTGGTGCTAGTCTCTGAGGATTGAAATGCCTTTTTGTTGCTTTTACCCAGCTCTGATGTCAGATTCCCTCTCTTTGGCTGCTAATCCCTAGATGTTGTTAGCTCACATCTTCCCCTGTCACATTCTTTTTATGATTCTTGGGCTTACATGATTGCTTCCTGAACTACTTTACTACAGTCTTGCAAAAAATAGTTTTCAAAGGTAATTAAGCTCTCAAAATGCTATTATGACTCACTGAGTTGGTATCTTTCCAGGCATATTTAATTCAGGAAAATAAACATTGAGGGCCTACTGTGTGGAAGGCACTGTACTAGGTGGTGGTGGGAGGTAGGGCAAAAAATACAAGGATAACTAAGATGCACATTGATACTTTCCAGATTATACTTCAGAGGACCCCGTTCACACTGTGCTCCAGAAAGTGACATTCCCATACATCACAGAGAAGCAAATCAGGGCTTACGGATCAAATTTGGCCCACCACATGTTTTAGAAATAAAGTTTTATTGGGACACAGCCATACTCCTTCATTTACATATTGTCTATGGCTGCTTTTACACTAAAATGGCACAGTTGAATAGTTGTGACAGAGCCCATATGGCCTGCAAAAACCTCAAATACTTACTATGAGGTCCTTTACAGAAAACATCTGCTATCCCCTGACCTAGACTGTAGCGTTGTCTGGTTTGTCCCGGGGTTATACATCACAGTAGCACTGCCTGATGCTTGAGAAACTCCTGGTCTACTGAGGGACAAAGTCAAGTGAACATATAACTGATACACAGTAGATGGTCCCCTGTGTCAAGGTAGAAGAAAAACCAAAAGGCTGTTGGAATATGGGGAGGTTGATGTTGACAGGGAAGATCAGAAAAGGCTTCATTCTTCAGTGATGTGACATTTGACTCAGGGTTTGTGGAAAGCTGGGACTTTGGTGGGTGGAAACAGCTATAGAAGCAAAGCCATGAAGATGGGAGAGTAGGTTGGCTCAGGGATCGCGAACAGCCTCGTAACCAGGATATGCTAGGTACCTGGGAAGTGCATGGTGGAGTGTGAACAGATAGGCTGGGCCAGCACACTGAAGGCCAGGCCAAGGGGTTTGGGTGTCGGACTGCTCTTAAAAATAAGCTAATGTGGTTTTGAGGTGGGTATAGATGTGTAAGACCTTTTCTAATTATCCTGGTGTTTTTTGTCTTCAAAAGCCAGAGTCTTAGCAAAAGCAGACATTTTCCCTCCTTACCGAAATTTGCCTTCCTTCCTCTTGCCACTTTCAACTCTACACGAGGCCTGTTCTCTTCCGAGCATTCTAACAACATCTCTGAATCCTTTGCTGGATCTTCTTCTATTTGTAATTTGTGTTCCTTGAGCTCTACCTCTTTGATTTTTCCTTCTGTCTTCATGTCCTCAATGAATCCATCCACTCCTATAGTTTTCTTCTTGTTCGTGTGTGTGTGTGTGTGTGTGTGTGTGTGTGCCCATGTCTGTGTCCGTCCTATAGCAGAGATTGGCCAAGTTCTCATGAATCCCACTTCCTTTTCCTGGACCACCAGTAAGATAAATTTGCCACTTTAGTTGGATCCCCCATGCAATGTGGGCAGAAGTGCTATATGCAGTTCAGGGCCTCTAAAATCTCCCATGAGATCCTTATGATTCAACCCTTCTGCAACCACCTTGGATGTCACTCATTTCAGATGGCAGTGCCCAGAGATGGAAGAAGCCTGGATCCCTAGAAGACCCAGGGCCACCCACTCTGGCATTTTTTTGAATGAGAAACTTTCATTATATTAGGCCACAGAGATTTCAGAATTTTGGGTTTTCAACACTTGCAAATTCATCATTCAGTAGTGACTTCTCACCTCTCATTCCTGTGCTAATTCTAAAATGCCTGCAGTTACTATTTGCAAAATCAAACTCATTAAATGCCCCTCCTTCCCTATCATTTGATTTTAATCTTTCTTTCCACTAGCAAATGTAGTTTCACCATTGGTTCTTTACTCACCTTTATCTCTATTATTCAATCTGTTGTGAAAACTCAACATTTCTTTTTCTATTTTTTTAAAGATTTTATTTATTTGAGAGACAGTGAAAGCGAGAGATCACAGAGCTCTGGAGAGGGAGAAGCAGACTTGCCGCTGAGTGGAGAGCCTGATGTGGGGCTCAATTCCAGGACCCTGGGATCATGACCCGAGCCAGAGGCAGTTGCTTAACCGACTGAGCCACCCAGGTGCCCCAAAACTCAACATTTCTTTCTGCAGAGCACCCTTGGGTTTACTCTTTTCTCTCCATTTTAAAGATGTCACTACAACCCTGGCCATCTGTACTGAAACCTGGTTATTATGACTTCCTGACCGAGCCCCCTGCTCCCTGTATTCAGTTCTTCTCCATGGCACTTTATCCTTTTGTTTCTGTGAGATTAAATTTAAAATGCCAATTACATTTTGCAACACATCTGCTTAAGAACTGCCAAGGCTGGGGCACCTGGGTGGCTCAGTCGTTAAGCATCTGCCTTCAGCTCAGGTCATGATCCCAGGGTCCTGGGATCGAGGCCCACATCGGGCTCCCTGCTCCTCGGGAAGTTTGCTTCTCCCTCTGCCAAGGCTGCCTATTGTAGGCTCTAGTATCCAAGATCTTTCACTGCATGTATCCACCCTAGTTAATCAATCTTCTTCCGCTCTTTCCTAACATGAAACTTGTACTTTGTTTAAGCAATTCTGTTTATCCCTGAGGGGGCCAAGTCCAGTCCTACTGAGAACTCCAGTGGTTCATAAATGGGTGTGATTTTGCACCCCAGGGGACATGTGGCAATGTCTGTGTCACACACACACACAGTGGGTTTTCCCAACCAGGGGGAGGGAGGTGCTACTGGTGTCTGGGATGTTGAGATCAGGGATGCTGCTAACTATCCTATAATGCACAGAACAACCCTCACAATGAAGAATTATCCAACCCAAAATGTCAATAATTCTGAGGTTGATAAACTGTGAGATGGAGAAAGCAAAAACTCCCCAAGCCCAGGCATCTATACCTAGTCCAGTGGGTCTCCACTGGGGACGATGTTCTGAGAAGACATTTGGCAATTCCTGAAGATGTTTTTGGTTGTCCCAACTGGAAGGTGGGGTTTTGCCACTGGCTTCTAGTGGCTAGAGGCCAAGGATACTGCTATAAATGCCCAACAAGGCATAACACCCTCCCCATGACCTAGAATTCCCCGGCTCCAAATGTTAATAGTGTTAAGGTTGAGAAAATCTGGCCTATATATTGCTGCCAGCATAGAAACTCTTCCTGCCTTTCCTCTACCTGTTTATTTCCAGAGAATTCCTCAAGGAGTAGCTCAAACTCCATCTCCAGAGTGATGCTTTCTCTGCCCATTCTAGTCCACGGTGGTCTTGCCCATCTTTAGGATTTGTATTACACTTACAGTTAGGATCATACAGTTTAGTCTTTGCTTCATGTATGCATGTTTTATCCACCCAAGTAAAGTATATGATACTGGATACTGGATAAAGACCCAGTAATGTCTTTTGTATCTATGCCACCAAGGACAAGTCTTTGAGCATACCATAAGTGCACCATAGTTTCTGTTGATTGGCAAGTTATCCAAGCCATATATAATTTCAGATTCCTTTCACAATCAATGCTTTAGATGAAGGATCAGCTACCAAAACAAAAATGAGAACAACAAAAACTAAAAGGAAAAAATTCGCTTTGGTCTTTATAGATGATGATATCCAGATTACTTTTTATTTATTTGCATTAAGGGAGAGAAGCATACTTATTATTTTCATGACTTTACAATTTATGTAGTTTGCACACCTATCTGGTAAGAAAGTAGAGCCAGCCAAATGGATTAGATTTTTGTGGCACTAAATAAATGTTGGTCTGGTATTCAAACACATCAGTTAGATGGTAGAGTTTAGCTCATTGCTCAGTTGTTTTGGCATCATGTTGACATTTCTTAGAGATATTTTGCATCACTGTTCTTTTCAAGACTGTTTTGGCATTTTTTTGAAAACTTAGGCAAGTTTTCTTGAGTTACATTTTTTATTAATCATCTACTCAGATCCATTTCAAAAGGGAAAATCAAGCCATGAATTTATTTACTTTAGTCCCATAATTTGTTTTGTTTGTATTCAAAAACTACACCATATTCCATGTCATGAAGCTGGTTGTTTACGGGTTGGGCCATTTTCTACCCAGGGTTTATCCTCTGCACAGAAGAGTGAATCATCATTGTAGGAGGTTTGCCTGAATGTCCTTACAGCTTGGATGCCCTCTCCATCCTTCATGGGCAGGTCACTCGCCTGTGACAATTTGTCAGCAAAAATATATCCACCTTCTCAGCTTCTGGGCTGACCTCAGAGAGCTGTGACATTCCTCCGGCAGACAAGCAAGGAGGGTAAGTTATGAACACATATGGAGAGAAGTTCTCTACAGTAGAGAAAAATCACAAATGACTATGATCGACCAAGTAGTATTTTTTTTTTTTTAAAGTAGGCTCCATGCCCAGTGTGCAGCCCAACTTAGGGCTTAACTCACCCTGAGATCAAGACCTGAGCTGACATCAAGAGTCAGACGCTTAACCCACTGAGCCTATTTTTTAATGGAAAAAAAGACAAAATGGATTCATAGGGCAATCTCAAAATACTAAGATATTTTTCTTTCTTTAAGTGGAATGGTCTCTCACACCCACCTGCCTGAGTCAATGTTTATTCTCAAACTATACATACAAACCATTGATAAACCAGAATAGAAGCTTTTCTCCTATGTATAGTACAATTGCTTCTTACCTAATTTAGAAGGCAAATTTTTAATTAACCCTTGTTAATGCAGCTGTTGAAATGAAGGATACCTGTTGGTCACAGTAGCCTGACTTGTGCTTTCATTACATGGAACAGAAGCCTTTAGCAACTCCAATGAACTTGTCTTTCATTCAGTGCCATGAAATATATCACCACTCTCTCCATCCCCATTTTATGGGGGAAAAATAATTTTATCAAATGCACATCTAAATCTTATACAGCTGGTAATCAACAATAGAGGAAATGAGAATCCTGGTTTTTATTTTCTGTTTTGACTCTTACCTACATTCATTCACTGTAAAAATGTCATCAGAAAAAATATAGATAGTTGAATTAATCCTAGTGCCAAAGATTCATGGCGTTGTACAATTTTATCTTTATAATTTCACTGCCAAGTTGCCATTTTTATTGCCTAATTAAAGAGCTCACATCTGCTGTTTAATGCCAGGAAAATCAGATTTCCTTGGCAGAGAGGGATGGAGGCAGCACCGAGTACCTGGCCCATCCCAGTGTCACTACCCCTGCCCCATTTTCTCTTTACGTCTTATGCTCTTGCGGGGGTCTGGGTAGAATATTGAGTCAACACTCTCGTGAAGGTGCTATTTGCAGAAACAGCCATTGGGTGGCAGTGCCTCCAAGCCTGGTATCTGCAGGAGGCAACTAGAAAAAATGGTAGTCCTTAAATCACAAAACTTTCATAAGGACAAACCTGAACGACATGCAGGGACCAATTCGTTTGTTGGGTGGCACACAGGCCTAGAAAGCTGGATTATTTCCAAAGATGAATAAGTTTCTCTCCATTATGGTGGTCAGCAAACTGTTCAAAGTAGCTTGCCAAAACCTACTACCTACGTGAGTTTTTATGGGTGGAGAGGTTAAGAGAAGGGTAGAACTGCCAGCCCCAGAATATACAAGGACTATTAGATGGTAATCCACTTTTACAGGCACCAGAGGGACACCCTGTGGCAAGGGACCCCTAAGTCTCTCAGCCTTCTGAAAAGGTAGGCATCTGGGGAGGATGCCAGTGCTGAGTAGGTGTAGGCTTTTCATCGTTCCACAGCAATCATGATGGCAGACTCCTGATTCATGCCCGCGTCTGAGACGATCAGTAGGTAAGAGCGGTGAGGAATGGGTGATTCTGGACTGTAAAATGGTGGCAGTCTGAGAAACCCAGTTCAACCCACAATTATAGAGAAGCCATTTCCTCAAGAACACCTAGAATCCTTTCATGACTTCGGAGTATAAGAGACTTCTCCCCATGCTGACCTTCCCCACAATATACCTGAATCCTCTGAGCACTGGGATGCTACATCCTGGGGATAAAGAAAAGTATTCTTTTGGTAGAGGGACAAAGACTATTTCACAGCTGAGGACATAGTGTGAGATGATAATTGAATGTCAGAATGTGTGGTAGCTGAGAAGTTTACCACCCAACTCCTGGCTTCTGTCCCGGTTTAACATCAGCTTTGTACTTGCATGTGAGCTCATGTGGAGGCCGCAGGCCAGTGAGGATGTCTCCATGATAGAACCTTAACAGAAACCTTCCCTTCTTGGCTTGACACTCTGAGCACTGCTGCCTGGTGCATGCTAATCTAAAGCTCCTGAAGCTATTCAGCTGCCTACTGTTTCATACCATTCAAAGTAAAACTGAAATGGAAAAATCTCAGGCCCCCATCAAATTCCAGGTTACACGTGTGGAGGAGAAAACAAGAAAAGGAGCTACAGGTCCATCTGGGATTGAGAATTAACTGATACAAAAGCCACTGGCTGGGCTGGTGATTTCAATTTTTGTTACTGTAAATTACCAAAGAGCTGGCCTCTACTGTATCTATTTCCTGTAGCCTAGCACCATTTTTTTTTAAGATTTCATTTATTTATTTTGACAGAGAGAGACAGCGAGAGAGGGAACACAAGCAGGGGGAGTGGGAGAGGGAGAAGCAGACTCCCCGCTGAGCAGGGAGCCCGACGTGGGGCTCAATCCCAGGACCCTGGGATCATGACCTGAGCTGAAGGCAGGCGCTTAACGACTGAGCCGCCCAGGCGCCCCAGTAGCCTAGCAGCATTTTGATGCAAGTCAGCTCTATGACTCTCACCTCACCGCTAAAACCAGAAGCACAAATCACCAGCTAATAATTAGATACTTATTTGCAATAGATACTAGCCTGCAGGAGTCTGTCAGTAATGAAAAAAGAAATCCTACAGCCTCTTGAATAAAATGACAAAAATAGATGGGTAAGCTCTTTGAAGAAATAAAAAGATAAAGTCCCCACCATCAGGAAGCATTATTATTACATTTCAATATGGAAATGTACAGATGAGTAAAAACAATAAATTGTAAATGTGAAAAGATTTTGGTAGAACTCACTGAGTACACCAGTTTCTAATATATCAGTTGTATATATCTGCTTCCGAGAGTTACGATCAATCTCAGTCCCTGGCAATCAATCCTGTAGGATTATAGAAACTAAGAGGAGGTAACAGAGCTGTGATGGAGAGAACAATGAGAAGATGCCAAGGATGTGGGTTTTGGCTTTGCCACTGGCTGGCTTTGCAAACTGGATCACATGACTTCACCTTTCTGGGCCTCGGGTTCCTTCTAGAAATAGAAAAGGCTTGGACGATGCCTTAAAGTTAAAATCTTTAAGGTTTCTGCTATTCTATGCTTCTGGGACTCAAGGGAAAGAGAGAGTGATGAGAGAGGAAACCAAGTCAATAGCAGGATGGAGTCCCAGTCTCAAGGTAGCCTTCTGACCCTCTGCTCTGCTTTCTTACCACCTTCAATGTCACCCATCCAATAATGCATATTCATTGAGCTCTTCCGTGTGCCAGGCAGAACTTGCCTAAGATGGTGACTTCCTTGCTTAGAAACAAATTGCACTGATGGAAAATATTTACACATGTTAAGACCGTGTGTGGCAGATGCACTAAATTCACCTGCCATTTCAGTGGAAAATTCTCCTGTAAATGGTCAGCAACTTACCTCGAGCCCCTGAACCTCTCAGCTTTTCTGCCTAAGAGATTTTCCTGGTGCTTTAATAACTTTTTTCTACTTGTATGCAAGGAAGCCTAGAACACTCCTAGGGGCAGCTCTCAACCATGGAGGAATGGGATTTGAGTTGGTAGATAAAGACCTCAGATTTCCCATTATTGGTGGGACAAGCCCAGTGAAAATCCTGTATGGTTTTTTCAGAGGATCCCCAGCAGAACTGAGCTCTAGTTGCCCTCCATGATAACCAACTCACTAATACACTTTATTGGCTTTTCCCTTTCCTTGTTTACACTCCCCACGCTCTCATTTGTCCTTCCTGAGACCACCTCCCAAATGAACTATCTGCATCCAAATACTTGTTATAGGGCCCACGGTTTACTGAAACAAATGACCCAAACCTAAAACTAGATCAGGGAAACCTGACACAAATATGATGCCTGCCACATCAGGCACTATTTAGAACCAGGATGGCAAACAAACTAACCACACCTCCTCCTGAAAATTCCTTTCTTATCGACAAAAGCCCTATATCTGGCTGGTTTGTACATCGTCAATAGGAATGGAGTGTCAACATGGTTCAAAAACCAATCTGGAGAAGTATCAAATCAATTTGGGATCTATTACCCATATAATTTAACACCCATCACTTCCCTTTTTGTTCTACACAGCTAGTTTTGAACTGATCAAATTAGAATTGTGTATCTATAACAAAAACTAATACTTTCTATCAATAATATGCAAGAGTTATTCAGCATATACTAACCCTCTTGGGGTCAGGGAAATAATGAGAACACCTTATTTGCAGAAATATAATCTGTTCCATGTTAGGTATGATGTTTGTTAGGGAGATTTGAGTCACAGCTATATTCTGACCCTATAAGGATGTACATATTATGAAGGTACAAATTAGTCCTGTTGACAGGGCATCAATTAAAAATGTTAACATCAATAAATATGTTAACAACATTACATTAAAAGACCAATGAAGACTTAGTTTTAATAGCAGCTCCCAATGGTTCTTGCCTCCTGGTATTATAACCCTCTCCCCTTGACTGTGAACTGGACCTAGCAACTTGCTTCTAACAAATACATTATGGCAAAAGTGATGGGTTGTTACTTTCATTATTAGGTTATAAAAGATAGACTTCCATCTTGCCTGTATTTTCTTTCTTGCTGGCATGCTCTCTCTGGCTCCTTTCATGTGCTGGCCTTGGTGGACAGGGCTCCTGGCAAGGAACTGAGGGTGGCACTCAGCCAACAGTCAGTGAGGAACTGAGGCCTCTGTCCAACAACCCAGAAGGAACTGAATCCTGCCAGCAACCACATGAGTTGGCTTGGAAGTGGATCCTTCTCTAGTTGGGCCTTCATGTAAGACTGCAGTCCTGGCTGACACCTTGATTTCAGCCTCCTGAGAGACCCTGAAACAGAGGTCCCAGCTGTTTTGCCTGGATTCCTGATCCATAGAAAGTAAAGCTTAAAATGTTGTTTAAGCCACTAAATTTGGTGGTGGTGGTGTATGTGTGTTGGGGGGGAGTAATTTGTTATGTGGTGATAGTTAACTAATACATGGTGTCTTCAGGAGAGAGCAAGAGGGAGAAGAGAGAAGGAAAGGGAGATAAGTTGGCTATTTTGGGCCTCACAAAGTCAGAATTTGGTAAGATTTTGTGGCTTAGTTTTGGACTTTTTAAAGAGGAAAGTTTAGTTAAAAATAATAGCCAAGGTATCCAGAAGGATATAATTAATTAGCATATGAGAACAAGAACCATAACACATTCATTTTTAATCTATTCATTCAAGCAGGCTCCCTGCTTAAACATATATAAAATAGCTATTCAAAATCAATTTACCTGTGCTGGAGTCCAGGGGTCACCAACTACTGCCCATGAGTTAAATCTGTCCTGTTATTTTCCTTTGTAAATAAAGTTTAATTAGAATGCAGCCATACCCATTCATTTACATATTGTGTGTGGCTCTCTATTTACTACTTACAATGGTACAGTTGAGTACCATTGTAATAGAGCTCTAACAGCTCAGAATGCCTAATTTATTTACTCTCTAGCCCTTTACAGAAAAAAAATTTTGTCGTGAATTCCTGAACTAATCATATATTGTAATTCAAGTAAATACCCAGGGTAGTCTGAGTTAATAAATTTTCTCTATGGTTTGATCAACATAGAAGGTAAAACTGGATAATTCATACCCAAACATCCCATTGTAAGGGTTTTTTTTTTTTTCTGGAATCACTTAAATTCGCATCTCAATTTCTTGTTGTTGTCGTGTATACAGATATAGGATCCCAAAATGAATTACATATTTTTAGCAGTCAGTCAACAAATCCTTGTAAATTGTTGAAGAGTTGATGGCCATGCACTCTATCCATGCTATGTTGGCATGGTGCTAAAGCCCATTTGCACCAGTTTTTGACTTTGAGGGTCCAAATCAGGCCTTGCCTCTTTCTAGCTATACATACACTTTGGGCAAGATAACTTAATCACTCTGTGCCTTCGATTTCTCAGCTGAGAAATGGGGACAATAATGGAGCTGATCTCATAGGTTTGCTGTAACAATTGAGATATACATGAACTAACAAGGGGGTAGTGCTTACAACTGGGCCTGGTACTTTGTAAATGCTCAAACATGTTAACTCTGATCATCACGGTGGAGCTGACCTCTGGTACTCCCATCCTGCCACTAGAGTCAGTGCCTTGAGTACTGCAAATTAGTTAGATTAATTAATAGTTTCATCCAATTTAGGACCTTCATTAAAATTAAATGTGGGAGTCAGTCTCGTGTGACTCCTTCCTGGATGGAAGCACTTAAGAGATTTTGGGCAACTGCTGTATCTTGAAGTCAATGCTATCAGTGAATGGCTAATTTTCCTGCCACTATTCTTGTTTTAGAATGACCTTTTGGCCTAAAATGGCCCAGTTTTACCTTTAAATCCCCAACTGTTTATTTTTAGAAAACTGGGCAAAATTATTCTTGTGGAATTTAGATAAACAGAATGCAAACTGTATATTTGCACAAACCCTATTTAGAGATTCATTTATGCTTCTATAATTCATAATTGAATTTAATCTTTTCCATAAACTTTTGTTGAGCCTTATCCAATATTACGACTCATGGTGGTAATATTGAAGGCATTTATGAGTAATATTATAAGAATACAAAGTTTGTGTAATTTTGCCCAGTTTTCTCTAACATTCTGAAGAATATTATCACCATGAAAAATTAGTATTATATATGTTGTGTAGTATACATTGATCTTTCAAAAATGTTTCAATATACAATTCATTCTCTCTCTACATACTATAGCTTTGCAGATACTGAGGTCAGAGAGCTTGAGAGATTTCCCTAATGTCAAAGAACCAGTTAAGAGCAAAGCCAGGCCTGGAACAGGATTCTTAGTCCAGCCTGATTTCCACTGTGACATCACATATTCATTCTAGTTTTAACATTTGGAATATTTTTATTGTACTCTAAGTCTTTTGGCATTGTGCAATTAACTGGAATATTTGATTAATCAGAATGCTTCCTACAATGCATCTTTCCAGGAATTTTATGCCTATGGAAAAGGTTTGGCCCAGATTGTATCTTAGATTCTTCCTTATTCTTTTATTTGTCTTTGCTCATTGATAACAGATTTTTGTGTTATTCACTGTTCAGATATTTGTGTCATGCCTCAGTGATGTGGATAGTCAAAGACTGACTACTATCCCCTCCCCCAATTTGAGGATTGATCAGGTTCAATATTTGCCTTTCTTGTCTTTACTAATTCTCCAGTGGTGACTGAGGTTATTTAGAGTAATTTGCAAGGACTAGATAACAGAACACCAATCATAGAATTTTAGAGCTGAGACAACTTTCTAGATGAGCTAACTGAATTCCCTCATTTTCCAGATGAGGAATGGAAATGAAAAGGGCAAGATTGCCTATGAGTGCCTGCTTTAAACTATGCTGATCCCATGCATTCCGAAAGCATAATTAAGCATGGAGGTGAAGGTGCTATTCAGAAGAGATAAACAGCAACTAACTCAAGATGTATTTGGATTAGCAGGCTCCCATTTGGGGATGAACATATGTCCTGAAAAATTAAGTTATAGAGTCAGTCACAACTCATTGCAAATTACTTTAATATAATCAGTACTTAACTGAGACTGGCCTAATTGGCTGGAATTTACATTGCAGAAGAGATAAAAAGGACTGAGGAGGTTTCTGAATGTTGGAACTAGATCAGTCATGTGAGATTAGTGGCTTCTTCAAGGGCTGGGTACAGAATAAGAGTAGAAATGATGAACACTGGCCACTTCGCCATTTTTTCTGATGTACTTGGGCTCTTGGTGTACCCAGACCACATCTGGGTACCAGCACTGGAGGCTGCCAATGTCTGGATGGGAATCATAGGACTTATTTAGAATATTATCTACTTGCCAGACACCTTCAATCTATCCTTAATATTTTCTTCCCAGTATCTCGCTCCCTCTCCCTAGTCTTCTTCTGTAAGAGGAATTCTAAAGAAGAGAAAGCTATGGAGATACTCATCCATTCATTCCACAAATGATTCTGAGGATCGTCTATGTGCCAAGTGCTGTCAGGTCCTGAGGATTTAACAATGTACAAGACATGCTCCCTGTTCTCAAGGACCTTGAATGTGTTGACAAGTAGATAAGCAGTTATAATACAGGGTAAGAATTGTGAAAATAGCAGGAAGTGCAGGTGCTAAATGAGCAGAGAGGAAAGGAGCCCATCTGGGCTTAGGGTGTGCATGGTTTGAAAACCTGTGTCAGAGGAAATGTCCAGGAAGTTGAGACTTGAAGTGAGCCTGAATGGAAGACCTAATAACGTAATTAATGAGGAAGATCTAACTGACATTTTTGAGCTCTCTAAAGAATATGTCTTCTTTGCACATACCCATAGAGTGTTCACAAAAATCAACCGTGTACTAGACTGCAAAGACCATTTCTATAAATTTCAAAAATTGGAAATAGTACAGCAAGCATTTTCTCATAATACGGCAAAACTAGAAATAAACAAAAACAAGAACAGTGAAGTCCAGAAAATAAGACCTTTCTTTTTGGGGTAAAATGCATTTCTCTTAATCCTTAAACCAAAGAGGAAATATAAACCAATACTGCATATTGTCTAGAAAATAGTAAGAAGATATGTACTGTAATTTATAAGGCCTATCTAGTGCAGTACTCAGAATGATATTTATATTGAATATTGTATCAGTAAACAAAATAGACTATAAGAAAGTAGAAGGGAGGGCTTAAAAGTTGTCTTTTATAAGCAGGAATTAATGAGTTAGGAAAAGGAAATCATTTGAAAAATAAATACAGTAAAAAACTAGCTTTTTATAATAAAACAACAAGATAAACTGCTAGCTGGACTAACAAAAAAAAAGAGAAAATATCATTTCTTATTTTATATGGTTATAATGGTCAAAAAACAGAAAAAGAAAATTAAGACTACTAAGAGACTACTTTGTTCAACCTAAACATATTTCAAAACCTGGATGAAATGGACAATACTGTAGAAAAATACAATTTACTTAAAATGATCCCAGAAGAAATTGTTTAAAAATCGGAGTAACCATTTTCCTAGAAGCAATAGAGACATTTATTCAAGGGCTACCTTTTCAGCATATAGATAACCACAGGATTTCTCTCCTTACATAAATTAATATGAAGTACTTTAGCAATAGATTTTCTTAGAGCAAATTATCATTGCATTCTTTAATAAATCTCATTTGGTTATAACTTATTTGTTAATGCCTTGCTGAATTGTTTGCGACGTAGAATTATTGCATCCATTTTTCTAAGTAAGTCTTGTCTGCAATATAGAGTGTATGTGTGTGTGTGTGTGTGTGTGTGTGTGTGTGTGTGTGTAATCTTTTTGCGGAATTCTGGTGTCAATGTTTGCTTTATGATTTAGAAGTTTCTCTTTCATACATTAGGTTCTGGAATTGACAAACAGATTAGAATTATTCTCTTTCAAGGTATATTAGAAGTCCTCCATGAAGCCATCTGGGCCCAGAATCTAATGTGAGAAATTATAAGGTCATCTTTTGATATGCTAAACAGATATTTGTAAAATTCAACATAAATTCTTGATAAAATATTCAATAATATTAAGTTGAAAACTATGTATGCAAAAGCCAGAACTGTGTTTAACAAAGGAAACACTGGTACAATTAAAACTAGTGTCAAGAACAAGGCAGGGATGCCCACATTACTCTCATTGTGCAACACTGTACTAGAGGTAGACATTAAGGCAATTAGCCAAAGAACTTAACTAGAGCTATAAAAATTAGAAAGGAGGTGGTAATAAAACTGCTTGTGAATCATATAACAATCTACCTGGAAAACCCAAGAGAATTAGCTGAAAAGTCTCCAAGTGTTAAAATAATTCACTAAGGTGGTAAAGGACAAAATTAATATATAGAAATCAAAAACTTTTATTCATATAAAAGTATAATAAAATAACTTATTCACCATAACAATAGAAAAAGAATAAATGTTTATGAATACACTTAGGAAATGTGCAAGAACACAAAAGTTGATTTAGGTATCAAATGAAAAGACATTCTGTGTACTTGCATAAGAAGGCTCGCAATACCATATAAGTTCTAATCTTTTTATAGATTAAATTTGTAACTGTACGTGTTCCTGATAAATATGTGAAATGTTTACCTGTTGAGAGGGATACAAACTTAGGAAGTGGGCCTGTGGAAGATGGAGTCAGGGAAGACTTCTTTTTAGTACCTTACCTGGGCATTCATATAAATGTATTGTCTGTTCAGAAAATTAAATAAACATTTTTATAAATCAGGTGTAGCTAAACCTCTAAAGCCTGAACATTCATATACTTTTTTTTTTTTGGCCCTGGAATTCTTACCAGGATAATTTCTCTATTTTTTAAAATCATTATCTTGAAAAATCATTTCAAGATAAACTACAAGGCTGTAGGAACCAAAACAGTACGGTACTGGCCCAAAAAGAGACACATAGATCAATGGAACAGGATAGAGAGCCCAGAAATAAACCTACATATACATGGTCATCTGAAATACAGTTTTTTCCCCCTATAGTAACACAAAATTTTTTATTCCTTTTGGATTAGAACTTTGATAGTTTTTTTAATTTAAATTCCATTAATTAACATATAGTGTATTATTAGTTTCAGAGGTAGACTTCAGTGATTCATCAATTGCATATAACACCCAGTGCTCTTTACATCACGTGCCCTCCTTAATGCTCATCACCCAGTTACCCCATTCCCCCACGCTTGCCCCTCCAGCAACCCTCAGTTTGTTTCCTAGAGTTAAGAGTCTTTTACAGTTTGTCTCCGTCTCTGATTTCATCTTATTTTTCCCTCCCTTCCGCTATGCTCCTCTGTTTCTTAAATTCCACATATGTGTGAAACATAATATAATTATAATTTTATAATTGTCTTTCTCTGATTGACTTATGAAATACAGTTTTGAAAGTTAGCTTAAGTGAATTGTGTTGCCCTTTTTTTGTGCAGTAAAATAGAACCTGAAGTTAATGTGAAAAAATATGAAATCGCGTCATATCTGCCCCTTTAAGTAAAATTGTCTTATTGATTGTGAATCTTCATTAAGTCTTTGTGTGAGTCGTTGTGTGTGTATGTGTGGTGTGTGTGCGTAAGTGTGTGTGTTTTGTTCTGCTTCATGAATTTTAAAGAGACAGAGATCTTAGGATGTGTAATTCATCTTCATTTATCATAAGTCAACAAAAGGAGTTATAGTGACAAACTGGAGAGTATTCAGGGAAATAATAAATCCCAGATGTCCTTGCATTTCAGTTCTACCCATCTAACTATTCCATCCCCTTTAAAAAATATAATCTGGAAATTAAAAGTGATAAAATAACTCATATTAGTATTGTATTCATCTGGATAGAGTTTCAAATTTTAATAAATCATAGGCTTGAGATATTATTCAGATCAAAAATTAGGTAATCTGGGAAAATATACTTAATTCTTAGACTGGATGATATTGACAAATCTATTTTAAAATTAAGTTTTAGCAAAGTTATCTACTTTTTAGATTTATTATATTTCTCTTGGCACAATTTTTAACTACAGAATTTTCCCCAGATGGGTGAATTTTCCTGCCCTTTTTCTTTGGAATTCATTTTCTCTGATCATCCAGCTTGTTCAGAAATTGACAACTCTTCTTTGATCAATCTGAGTCATTCTTTTATATCAAGAATAACAAGAATTAGGACTGCCAATGTATTTATGTCTTCATACAACTAAAATGATGATAATGACTGCCTGCTGCTAAATTTGAAGGTCATATGTGATCTTTTACCATGATAACCCACGTGAACATTGCTTCCTAGATACTATTAAAGGTAAATGGAACAATTTGAGGTCTTCTCTCTTCCACAGAAGGAAAATATTCCTTTCTCAAAGTGTGTGAATTGGTCTCACTAATGTATCTGTTCATTTACCTATTCATTCATTCCATTCATTCATTCGTTCATGCAGCATCTTTGAATATCAGTAAAATACAGTGTTATCCATTTGCGCTCATGACACCATAGTAAGGACTAGAGATTAAAAGATGAATGAGAAAGGGTCCTGCCATCAAAGAATATACAGAAACAAAGAAATGCCACGAGCTATATTTTAATCAATAAAATTTTCATCTCTAACCAGAACCTTCTATTAACTCCACACTTGTGTATGTAAGCCAACTCAGTAACTCTACTTTGATGTCTCATGGACATCTATACTAACCTGCTCTACCTGTAATCTTTCCAATGGTCATATTAGTTGGTACTTCCATTCTAGTTGCTATGCTAAAAAGTTTAACTACTTTTTTTCATTTAAATTCTATATCCAATCCATCAGGAAGTTCTGTTGGCTCTAACCCAATATACATCCAGCAGAATGAGACCATTTCTTGTCTCTCCACTGCCAGCCACTGGTCCCACTCTCCATCATCTCTCATTTGAATAACTACAGTGGCCTCCTAACTAGTAGTATCTCAGCTCCTTCCCTTGTTCTCCCAGAATCTATCATCAGCAAAGTAGCTGCAGTAATCTTTTTAAAACATGAATCATATCATGTTGCTTCTCTGTTCAAAAAATTCCACTGCCCATATTTCACTCAGAATATAAGCTGAAATCCTTCCATTGGTCAACAAGGACCATAGTTATTTTGACTACATCTACTAATTTCCCCTTCATTCTCTACTCCAGACACACTGTCCTCTTTGTTGTGCTCCCTGTGCCTGGAATGTTCTTTCCTAGATACCTGTGTGCCTTTCTCCTCACTTTATCCAGTCTTTGCTCAATATCTTCTTCTCAATGAGGAGAAGTGTTGAGGAAAAGTCTACTCTGATGACACCATTTAAAATTGTATCCTTCCATTTGTGCTCTCAATCTCCCATCGAACTTTTTTAATCCCACGGCCCATATCTTCTTCTAAAGTACCATATAATTTACTTTTTTATTATATGTGTTGTTTATTATCTGTCTTCTGCTGCAATGTAATATATAAAAGCATGGGGGGGTCATTTTCATTCATAAATCCAAATAGAACTTGGCACATAGTAGATACTCCATAAGTAATTCTCGAATGAATTTACTGAGTGAAAAACTTGTCAGAACCCAACTTGCAACAGATAAATTTATTGAATGACCAATTTACCATTTTTAATAAATTTGTCAAGTTATCAAATTACTTTAAAACTATTTGTGATGAATTGGCCTATTTCCAGCCAACTGTTAAGCTGTGCTATGAGATCTTATTCTAGAGCTGGAGTCAGCAAACATTTTCTGCAAAGTGTCATACAGTAATTATTTTAGGTTTTGCATTCTCTGTCACAACTACTCAGTTCTGCCTTTGTAGTGCAAAAGCAGCTGTAGAAACTATGTAAATGAATGACAGTGACTACATTCTAATAGAACTTTATTTATAAAACCAGATAGTGAGCTGAATTTGGCCCATGGGCCATAGCTTGCTAACCTCTATTTTAGAGGACACTGGAGTCCTTAAGGGAGATTGAAGGGATTAGGTCATGTACCCAGTGTCTGATCTGGCTAAACTTGAGGGCTTTTATCTATTCAGACTGGACTCAAATTCTGGATCTCTATTTATTTACCTTATCAGATTGGGCAAATGAGTTACCCCTCCTTTTTTTTCATCTTAAAGTGGCAAAAACTGTCACTATTCACGGACAACATGATTCTATACATAGAAAATTATAAAGATTCCACCAAAAAACTACTAGAAGTAATAAACAAATTCAGTGAAGTGGTAGGATACAAAATTAATACCCAGAAATTGGTAGCGTTTCTATACACTAACAACAAAATTGCAGAAAGAGAAATTAAAAAAAAAAATACCATTTACAATTGCATCAAAAGTAATAAAATACCTAGGAATAAACTGAACCAAAGAAATAAAAGACCTGTCCTCTGAAAACTATAAAACACTGATGAAAGAAATTGAAGATGACACAAACAAATGGAAAGATCTTCCGTACTCATGGATTGAAAGAACAAATACTGTTAAAATGTCCATACCACCCACAGCAATCTACAGATTCATTGCAATCCCTGTCAAAATATCAACAGAATTTCTTACAGAACTAGAACAAACAATACTAAAATGTTTATGGAACCACAAAAGACCCTGAATAGCCAAAGCCGTCCTGAGAAAGAAGAACAAAGCTGGAGGTATCACAGTTCCAGATTTCAAGATAAACTACAAGGCTGTAGGAACCAAAACAGTACGGTACTGGCCCAAAAAGAGACACATAGATCAATGGAACAGGATAGAGAGCCCAGAAATAAACCTACATATACATGGTCAGTTAATCTCCAACAAAGGAGGAAAGAATATACAGGGAGGAAAAGACTTTTCAGTGAATGGTGTTGGGAAAACTGGACAGCTACGTGCAAAAGAATGACACTGTACCACTTTCAAACACCATACACAAAAATAAACTCAAAATGGATTAAAGGCCTAAACATGAGACCTGAAACCATAAAAATCCTAGAAGAGAGCACAGGCAGTAATTTCTCTGACATCAGCTATAGCAACATTTTTCTAGATATGTTGCCTAAGGGAAGGGAAATAAAAGCAAAAATAACCTAGCAGGACTTCATCAAAATAAAAAGCTTTTTTTTGCACAACAAAACAAAAAGGCAATCTACCGAATGGGAGAAGATATTTGTAAATGATATATCTGATAAGGGGTTAATATCCAAAATGTATAAAGGACTCCTACAACTCAACACCCCCCCAAAAAAAATCTGATTAAAAAACAGGCAGAGAACCTGAATAGCCATTCTTCCGAAGAAGACATGCCGTTGGCCAACAGGCACATGAAAAGATGTTCAACATCACTCATAATCAGGGAAATGCAAATCAAAACCACAGTGAGATATCACCTTATGCCTATTAGAATGGCTAAAATTAAGAAGACAAGAAACAACAAGTGTTGACAAGGATGTGGAGAAAAAGGAATGTAAATTGGTATAAATTGGTATAGCCATTGTGGAAAACAGCATGGAGATTCCTCAAAAAAATTAAAAATAGAAGTACCATATGATCCAATAATTCCACTATGGGGTATTTACCCAGGGAAAATGAGAACACTTAACTCAAAAAGATATATGCACCCCTGGGGCGCCTGAGTGGCTCAGTCAGTTGGGTGTTTGCCTTTGGCTCGGGTCATGATCCCAGGGTCCTGGGATCGAGCCCTACATCCAGCTCCCTGCTTGGTGGGAAGCCTGCTTCTCCCTCTCCCACTCCCCCTGCTTGTGTTCCTGCTCTCGCTCTCTTTCTCTCTCTGTGTCAAATAAATAAATAAAATCTTTAAAAAAAGATATATGCACTGCTATGCTTATGGCAGCATTATTTACAATAGCGGAGATATGGAGGCAACCTAAGTATTCATCAATAGACGGATGGATAAGGAAAATGTGGTATATATACACAATGGAATATTACATAACCATAAAAAGGATGAGATCGTGCCATTTGAGACAACACGGATGGACCTCAAAGGTATTATGCTAAGTGAAATAAGTCAGACAAAGACAAATACCATATAATTCACTCATGAATGGAGTCTAAAAATGAGTAAACAAAAAGCAGAATCAGAACTATAAATACAGAGAACAAACTGATGGTTGCTGGGGTGGTGGGGGCAGAGTTGGGCGAAATGGGTGAAGGGAAGAGGGAGATACAGACCTCCAGTTACGGAATGAGTAATTCATGGGAATGAAAAGCAGAGCATAAGGAATGCAGCCAATGGCATTGTAATAGTGATGTAGTGGGACAGATGGTAGCTATACTTGTGATGAACATAGCATAATGCATAAACTTGTCAAATCACTAAATTGTACACCTGAAACTAACATAACCTTGTGTGTCAACTATACTCAGAAAAAAATCAAAAAGACATAGATAGGGTGACTGAATGGATAAAAATAACAAGATCCATCTGTGTGCTGCTTATAAGAGATTCACTTGAGACCTAAAGACACATAGAGAGCAAAAGTGAAGGGTTGGGGAAACGAGTGGCAAAGATTTAAACCCATCTCAGAGGTGATAATAAATTGAGGAAGTATATGTGACAAGGCGAAAATATATAAACACATGGACGGCCATCGTCTTCTCTTTTCTTTTTTCCCGTGCCACTAAGGCTGCTGCCTCTGTGGTGAGGTCAGGTGATTGAGCACCCATCCTCTTGGCTATGTAGAATTCAAGCCGAAGTGAAAGAAAGAAGCCTAAAACAGTAGACCGATTTATCCTGGAAAAGGTACAGAGCTTCTCTAGAGAGAGAAAAAAAAACTGGATTCGGAAAGAAGGGGGAGTTGGGAGGGAGGGAGAGAGGGAAGAAAGGCTATCCTGGGATGGGTTTTTAGGGAGAGAGTTCTAGAAGTTTGTAAGAAATGGGATTGGAGGCAGCTCTCATGCACTGCTTTGTAGGCCACAGAGATGGTGAGGGGAAGGGGGGGGGGGAGAGAAGGATTCTAAGAAGTATTGCTCTGTGTGATGAATGTAATTCTCCTTCTGGAGTGTTTAGAGAGAATGCAATCAGGACGAAAACTACAATATAATTTTACAGTGTAGGACTTGGAATAAAACCATTTCACTGCCTGGCCAGGAGGCAGCCTAATTTTATGAGGGTTACATAAGTACAGCATTAAACACAGAGTCTGACACAGAATAAGGATTTAACATTGTAATGATACAGTTTTTGCTATAGTATTTATACCTGATGAGGGGGAGATAAGGGAAAGCTACATGGAGAGTAGACTCCAATTGAATTTTGTAGGATAAGCAGGTGTTTGTCAAGCAGGGAAGCTATATGACTATGAGCTCAGGCTGTGGAACCAGAAAGTCTAGAGTGTGAGGCCTGTCTTGGCCACTTCTTGTATGCCTTTGGACAAGTTGCTTAATCTCTATGTGACTCAGGCTCCTGGGAATGCACACGACAATAACTAATGCATAAGGGGATTTTGGGGATCAAATTTGATAACACATGTAATGAACTTAGAGATTAAATCAAATTAACTTTATCTTGTGTTAGTCAGTGTTATTATTATGAATATTTAACCTGCACTACTAGAGCTAAGTATCATGTGAAAAAGAGGAGACCTATCATGGATACGTTAATCATCATCATCATCATCAAGAGTTGTTTCTTTGGGAGCTTATATTTTAACTTGAAGATTTGCCATTAAGACTCCTATAATCGGAACACAGATCTCTAAACCCTAGATGGACTTTGGTGATTGAACTGTAGAAATAAAACCATGACATCTGAAAAAAAATGGTTTAAGAAGCAAGACAGCAACAAAATAATGGTGTTCTGCTTCTTACCTGGAACCAGAGATGCATATCGCCTGGAACTAGAGCTAAATTCCAGCTCTCAGAAAGCCAGGCCTCTGATTCTGGCTTGCTGAGCAGTTCACAGAGCTTTGATAAGAGACAAAAGCCAGAGAGTGCGTCACTGGACCTTTTCATCACACAAGAGAGCTGGGAGTACATCCATGGAACTCGAGGCACTGTCTAGAGCAGGAAATATTACCTCTGTTTGTGTTTGGGAACACAGTCCCGCAGATTCCAAAGTAAAATATTCATATATTGAAAAATGAAGAAGTTCAGCCAATGATGATAATGCTCTGGTTTTTTGTTTGCTTGTTTGTTTTGTTTTTACTTTGCTGCTGCCTCAAATATTAGATATTTTTACCTTCAGGTAATTTATGTTTCCCATAAATGCACTATAGCTTTGATAGTTACAAGTCTCCAGTAAATCGACCTGGTCCGTTAAAGCCATAGACTAGTGACATCCACAAAGGATCCTGCTGCAGCCACCCTTGCCTTATGTCTACCCCTAACTACTCCTAGCTTGGCTCCGCCTCAGGGATTGTATTCTTACAGGCTGTCTCCCTATGTTTGCCTGGCTGGCTGCTTCCATCATTCAAGCCTCTGCTCAAATGTCCCCTTCTCACAGACCTCTTCTCTGATCACCCAGCTACGTTGCTCTCCCCACACAATTTACCACTCTCCATCATCACTTTACTGTGCTCTATTTTTCTTCTTAGTACTGACCACTACCTATGTGTCTATTCTTTATACTTTTGTTTATTTGCTTGTTTGTTGTTCCTATCACATTATAATACAAGTTCTATGAGGACAAGAGCTTTTCCTGTCTTGGTTATTTTTCACTGTATCCTCAGTGCCTGGAAGAGTACCTGGAACAGAATAGATGCTTATAAATATTGAATGAGTGACTGAATAACTACTAGAATAGCAAGTCATTCACATTTGATTGACAAAGAAATGGGCTTTGTAACAAGTTCAGTGATCTGCTCAAGGTCAAAGACATCATGTCTTCTAGGGCTAGGACATAAATCCTAGTAATCTCTCTCCTGCTTTCGTACCCCATCAACCACGAACGTGTAAGTGAGTAACCACCATATGCTAAGCCCTGCACAAAGGGAAACTCGGAGGACACAAAAAATAAAAGATTTGGCCTTCAGGGATCTTCCAGTCTAACACTGAGTATACAACCTGCACAGCCAAAAGGATACAAATCTTACCTGACAGTGCTTATTCTAGAGTAGTGTTTCTCAGCTGTGGTTGCCCTTTAAAATAGATATGAAACCTAAAAATAATACCCATATCAGGGCCCCATATCAAGCCAATTAGAATCTTTAGGAGTCGGATCTAACTTTGGTGGTTGGTTTTTTTTAAGTTCTCCATGTGTGTAATGTATAGCCCCTGCTTCAGAAACCAGGGCTGTAGCCCAATGTGTCTCAAATTATAATGTGCTCATGAATCACCTAGAGATCTTGTTACATTGCAGATTATGATGCATTAGGTCTGGGACACGGCCTGAGATCCTACATTTCTAACAAGCTCCCAGGTGATGGCGATACCACTGGTCCTCGAGTTCAGTACAGAGGTTCCCAGATGCAAGAAGTGATCGGTGTTCGAAAATAGACTATATATAGTTATGAAATAAACACACAGAGTGCCGTGTTCTAACACAGGTGGATCTGTGGCATAGACCCCATATTTCAGAGTGAAATGCCATTATATCTGGGGAAACAATTGAAAAACAACAATGTACAAAGGCAAGCAACTGAGCCCCGTATAAAATGCAGCCAGTAGGAATTGGGAGGATGCCAAGGGAGGCAATTAAGAAAATATCCTAAGAACTGAAAATAAATACTAAGCTATAGAAACCTCCTTCTGGACTGATTCTGAGAATGGCACAGATCCAAAAGTGCAGCTGCAGAAGCCTCCTTCAGATTCCTCCAGGGAATAGTGGCCATCAAAGAGTCAGGAGGGGTTTTATACAGGAACCTTCGGTTCAGATTATTGTCACCAAGAATAACAGACTTCTCATGAGAATCTGATCTGGTCATCACCTGTTCAGGTCTATGGCAGGGAGTAAATCAGGAGTGGCTGAAAAAAAATGAAGAGAGGCCCATTCCAGGTGTCCTTGCCTGGAGTACAGGAGGGAGAGAGGGAATCCACCACTGCGAGAGTAATAGAGAACCTTGGCACTCGCTCAGCTCCCTGCCCCACAGATGCCCCACACAACCCAGATTGGCTCTGAGCTCAACCTGGTTTGTTTTTACCCAGCTTCTCCTATTTCCAAAATGAAACTTCGCGATTCTGGGATTTACCCAACTAAGCACTTACTTTCCTCTCTAGAGAATTCCCCACGTGTAAGTAGCCCCTGTGCACTGTGGACATCACACCTGGCTCATTTGTTTCCATCCAAACAGCTCTCACGCTCCTCCATTTTGGAATACCTTGAAAATCCAGGGTAGCATGTCCTTCACCCCCAAATATTTTTAGCTTTTATCATGCTTAGGGCACTGAGTGTAAATGTAAGTTCACCAGAGGTGGATGCTGATTTCAAAGACTAAAAATGTGTTAGAGATAGAAATGCCCACATGCTATCTGTGTGTGGAAAGAAAACTCGGAGCACAGAGCAGTGTTTCTCTCCTCCTCAAGGACATCAGGATGACTCTCTGTCCTCATTTATGTCCAGTAATCCCTGGTTCGATTTCTGCTCAGGCAAGTGAAGCAGGGCCGGCCTAGATGACGGCCTTGAGAAAGCACGCTAAGTAAAATTAGTCGCATATGTTCCAAGTTAGGTTTGTTCTTTGGAGCCTTATACTTAAACACACCTGATTTTACTGTGGGATCTCTGAATACAGTAACACGCAGTTAAGCTATAATTGGATGGTAGATATTCTAAAAATAAAACATAAATTTATATTTTAATATGTTACATATTTTATATTTGAATATTATAATACAGTTTTATATGATTACAATATCAGGCATGATTTGACTTTGAAATCTCTCAACACACAGATCCTTACATCTCAAAAAGCGCATTGCGCCCTATCCACAGGTTTAGAATTACAAAGTGTGAGAAAAACAGTTCTCTGGAATTATGTAAAAGCTCCTGCTTGAACTTCATTTATTAGCAGATTCTTCTCTCATGAAACAGTAATACCACTTTCGGAAATGATTAAGGTCTTGCTGTTCTTCAAATTCAACAGGAGAAGAATAAAGAATATATTCACATTTGCATGCAAGTATTTCAGAGATGGCATGCTCTCCAGTGAATACTACTCTGTCATTGTTGAATTGTTGACACATATCTTCTGGAATATAGTGTTACTGATATCATGTTGATACTAAGCAAAAAGGTATAGGAAAAATTCTTTCTTCTACCTTCTATCCGAGAACGCGCTTCTCAGCATCCGCATTCCACAAAAGGATATTCTTTTGATTTTTAGTTAAGCGATATAGGAGAGGGCCCTCCATTCACTTACTCTAGTTTCTAAGCGGACATTGATGAAGTCACTAAAACAGTAAAATCCCATGTCAAAGACTCAAGCCTGGGATGCCACTGATAAGCTTCCTCCAGCCTTACAAACACAGGCACACTTTGGTCTTCCTGACTTCTCTTTTGGAGAAGCAAATGAAAATGAGACCCTTGTGTACCTGAGGCCATTGGGGTGGAGATGAGGAGATTGTGATGAAGTGGAAAGCAAAGGACTAGGCGGCCTTTATTATGGTAATAATAAAAAAAAGTGATGCACAAGCTGTGTTTTTGTGGGTCCATGCTGAACAGATTGCTACTAGAATTCCTTGGTGGGTAAAACAGAGTTGGGATCCACTCCTTGGGTCTCAGTGCCCAGGCTCCACTAGGGAGGAGGCTGCGGGGAGTGGAGGCTCTCTCTAATGAGACAGGAGACTTCTTTGTTTTCCCAGAGGTGAAAGGTACAAGGAACATTCAGACGTATTTTCCCTTCCTGCCATATTTACTCGATTAACATGTCACTAAAGAATAAAAGAACAGAAGGGAACAAGGGAACAGGGATTTTGTGTTTTTTTTTTTTTTAACAGAGCTTAATTTGCACACCAGGAAGAAAAATTGATCCTCTTCTTATGTCTGCTACTCTGTTGAGAATGTTCTATGCAGAAAATCAATTTTCTTGTCTCAAGTTGGTTTGCCTATTTAATTAACTTAGAGGCTTAATGGAGACAAACGTGATTAAAACACAGTTTGAGAAAGCTTTCAAAATTGTTGTTTATTATATATAATAATATTTCATCAGAGATTTTCCTGTAGTCATTATGGTGTGTTTAGATTTTGTTTTCCTTGCATCAGTGTTTTATTAGTTCTTGAAGGTGATTAGTGCAATGGTCCTGTGATAATCAGAAACTAAAATATTCCTATTATGCTTTAATATATGCAATACAGTACTGCCTGGGCTGGAATATTATGTTCTGTATGAATCCGTAACTTGATGTTTTATTTGGCTTATCTAGAATTCTTGTATTGAACAATCCCACTACATATTTGTCAACTAATTCAAAACAATGAAAAGTTTTAGAGATCAACTTTTAGGAAATCACTTTTCATATCTGTTTAACATTTTTTAGCTCTACTTTTTTTTCACGTAAGTGGTCAAAATCCACATATTTCTGATGAGAGAAGAAAACGCAGACAGGAGTATATCTGGGGAATCAGATTAGGCAGGTCAGAGACGATGTAAATATTAGGGAGAACGAAGACCTATTGCATCTTGGGCTTTATTTACTTTAAAAGTTCGTCGCTCAGCATTAAAAACAAAGTTTATTTAAGGTTGTCTAAAACTTTTTAAGTTATTAGGAGTGAACTTATTCTTCTCATTGTCCTCAAAGTTTTGCTGGCTGTTCTATATCTATGTTGCCAAAGTGTACAGCCATTAGGTACTACGCTTTCTTCTTTGTAGTGTTAATTTCGTCTTTCTTCTGCAGATAAATAAGGACCACCAGTCCTTCTACTCTACAAGTTCTGAGTATAGATATACTACAGCGTGCTTATTCATTCAGCTATTGATGGCCATTTGGGTCGTGTTCCATTTTAGAATATTGTGAAGAATGCTGCCATGCACATTTATACACAAGTCTGTGTGGACATGTATTTTAATTTCTTCTGGGTAAATACCTAGGAGAGGGATTGTTGCCTTATATGGTAAGTGTGTCTTTAATTTTATAAGACATAACAATGCCATATTGTTGGAAAATGCGCTTTAACATTTTGCATTTTTTTGCATTCCTACCAGCAATACATGAGGATTTCAAATGCTCCACATTCTCACCACCATTAGGTATAATCAGTCTTTTGAACTTAACCATTCCAGTGGGAGTATAATGGTGTCTTGTGATTTTATTTTGTATTACCCTAACGACTAATGACGCTATCTTTTCTCTACTGGCCATTTAAAGATCTTCTTTGTAGTATTTGTTGACACTCTTTGGCCCGTTGTTTTATTGGGTTGTTTCTCTTGTTATTATTGACTTGTAAGAGCCCTTTTTATATTTTGGATATAAGCTTTCTGTTCAGTTATATGTCTTGCAAATATTTTCTCTATTTCTCTAAAAGCAGTCTATGGCCTGCTTTTTCATTGACGTAAGTGTCATTTTAAATTTAGTAAGGTCCATGTTAGCATTTTCTCTTTTATGGTTTGTGATTTTTGTGATTTGTCTGAGAAAACTTTGTCTAATCCAATATCTCAAAGACTTTCTTCTATGTTTCCGTATTTCATAATTTTGGCTCCTACATTTAGATCTGTGGTTATTCAGGATTCATTTGTTCAATATTCATTTCCCCTGTGACTCTTCCTGGAAGAGCTCATCAAATCTTCCTTCGTACTTTCATGGCACCATATGTCCATTTACCTCAGAGTACCTAATTGTAATTATTTATTTAAATGTTCACTTTCCCCGCTAGGCTGTGAGCTTCAGTGCATAGTGATAAGTCTTGCTCATTTCTGAATACCAAATGCTTAGACCATTCCTGATGTGTAATGGGTCCTCAAATAATACTTGCGAAATGAATGAATGAATGAGTGAATGCAATTATATAATAATACTTAATTCATATTTTTACAAGGCCCTTGGGCATCAACATTTCATTAAAATCTCACAAGAAACCCATGAGGCTGACAGTGTGTTACCTCGATGTTTATAAATTATTATTGGTTCTCCAAAGCCTATATGACAATTAAGGATTAAGATCCAACTGTGTAGGCTGGCATTCAGAAGTGTCGGTGGTATTATCCAACCACCTGCCCCTGCCAGCTTTATTCTCTGCTCTTCCCTTTCACATATCCAGTGCAACATTGTTCTTCATTTATGCCATTGATTTCTGCTTTTTTACATTCATTCAAGTTGTCTCTCCCACTTTACAATTCTTTCCACCTCATCTCTGCCTGAAAGTCTTCTACCCATCTCAAAAACCACCACTTTTATGCACCTCCCATAGTCTGACCAGATCAATGACCAGGTAAATGTGAGTGCGCCTTCATGTGTATAGTCACAAACCTCAATCTGTCTCGCCTTAAAATAAATGGCGTTTGTCCTTAGCTTTTTACCATTTTTCTCTTAATATCTGTCTTCTGGCTGTGGCAGGCTCGCCTCTGTTAGTGGGTTCCGCCTGCTCCCCTGTTGCTCCTCTGTTCAGCCTCCTGTATCCTCAGACCAGTAGTCGTGGGATCCGGATTCCAACTCTAGCTCTGTTAGCCACTGACAGAGGGGCTAGGGCCCTTCGTTGTCTCCTTTGCGAAGGAGACCTAGCCCTGCCTACCTTCAAAGGCTGCTCTGGAAATTAAATAATGGGAAAATCACTTGTAAATTTAACATGCCGTGCCAATATAAACTATCACAATCATTACTGAAGTCAACCTTTAGCTTCAAACCATGCATCTCTCAGCCCCACAGTTGAAGACAAATGTGTTTGGGAGAAATGTTTTAGGTGTATTTTTGGTATTTCCTCAAAATGATCCTTGACTCCTAAGTGTCCCTCTGGCCAAGATAAGCCCAGAACACAGCCTTCTCATTCCTCACTGCATTTTGTTTTGTGTTTAATTATATGCTTTTGGATCCCTCTGTGCATTGCCCACATCTGTTCATACTTGCTCATGTCAGGCTTTCTACAGCTAATGTGAAGAGGAATAATGGCTTATTTTGCTTGATTTGCTCAGGTTTTTGCAGTTGTGAAAACCTGGCCCAGAGTGGCTCTTGCTGTCTTTTATGAAGTCCCAGGCATACAGACGTCAGGACAGGAAAACTGAAGCCTGGAGTAAAAATTACTTCCTCTTTTCAACACCATCAGAGGATCGTGCCTCCCTAGGCCAAGCTGAGGTTATGGCAATGGGGCTGCCCACCTTCCTCTGCTGACGGACCCTCCCCACCTTTGCTGAACCTTCCCCTAGGCACCATGTCACTCGCAGGCTTCTCTGGCATGTGTCTACCTGCACATCTCACTTATCCTCTTCCAAGCCCTCTGGATTTGTCTGAGACTGAGTCTGGCTCCCCAAATTAAGTTGACTTTTCCAACTCCCTCTCATTGGGAAGGTTCAAGTCAGTTATTTAGTGACAGAAGGAGAGGCCACAGTTAAAAGCACAGCCTCTGGTGAAGATTTTCTGAATTCAAATTCCAGTGCTTTGCCTTACTCCCTTTCTAATGATTGCAAGTTACTGAACTTCTCTTGCCTCAGTTTATAAAGGTGTCAAATGGGCTACTGAGAGCCCCTACCTCATTTGTTCTTTGATTAAATGAGTTAATTAAAGGGTTTAATGAGTTAATCACATAAACAATTCATTAGGGTATCCAGTACCAAGTAAATAGTCATTGCAAGTACAGTATGCCAATCAATTAGAGGAACTTAGACCAGAGCCGTAAAACACGTGGCTTCAGACTCTTAACTGTCTAGGTTCTAATCTTGCCTCTGCCATGCACTGGTCATATAATCTAAGTTGGTAGGCTGAATTTCTTCATCTATCTATAATAATAGTAACCTTACCATATAGGGTTGTATTAAGCTTTATATAACATGATGTGTATAAATCATTTTAGTACAGTGCCTGGTACATAATAAGCATGCAACTCAATTGGCTATTTTTTTCCCTTAGAATACTGGAATTCTCCTCCGTAATTATTGAATCATGGTCTTCTTGAGCCCTGTCCATTTGTCTCCACTCATTCCAGAGGGATGGCTTTAATGATATGTAGTCTTAAATTTGGGTTGGAAGGTAGAAAAGCTATTTTTGCATAGACTAGATTTGTGATACTTTTCAACTCACAGAGGATCAGTGGAGTTACTGTACAAGGAAAACAAGGGAACAGGCAAGCAAAGGGACAGTTTTAATTCACCCAAGGAACAAAAGCCCTTTAATTATTTTTCAAAGTACATCTATCTCACTCTGTGGGAAAACCAGCCATCTAATATTGCACCAGGTCTGGCAAGCCCCAAGTGGACTTTGCTCCAGAATCTGTGATGAGTTCTTATTCTAGTCTTTCCTTTAGGTTAATTACAAAGAGGCAAGATAATGGAATGAGAGCTGTGTTTTGTTTGGATCTCTGTTCAAAGTATTTTGCTTTGGAAAATGACTCTGCTATTTGCACATGTATTTGCACAGAGTGTCTAATTATGGGTTCAAAGAAGAAAAGACCAGAAAATAGAGTTTACAGTCACTTCTCCATATTTTTCTCAGTTTCGTATTGTTGAAAGTTTAAGTTAATTCCCATCCCTGAGGAAGAGACTGGAAAATAAAACGCAGTAAGAATAAGAAGCACATATGGCTATCAGGGATGGAGAAGAGAAAAATGAAGGCATCAATTAAGTGTTCACCTTCACTAGTGCCAGAAAAGGAAGAATATTTATTAGACAGTTTGATCTGTAGGCAAAGAGGGTCTATGGCCCAAATCAAGGAAAATATATATTATCCACCTTGCAGTTCTCTTTCATGTACCCACGCCAAATAATCAAAACATGAGCAGAAGAAGCAGAGAATTTGCTGTTCACCTTTACATAGCTATGCCATTACTATGGATCAGGGAAATAATATCAGTTGTATGAAATCAACACTTCTCATTAATGCCATATACAAAATTCATTCGGGCCATTTTTATTTATGCCACCACCAAAATTCTACTTCACTTGAAGATGAAGACTTAAGCGTTAACATATTTTTGAAGATTGAACAACGAACGGTATTTACAACACTCATTACAGTGCTGTGATTAGTACTAGAGGTTAGCACTAGAAAGGTATAGGATAAACAAGAAACGGATTGCTTTCATCAGACCATAAAACCAAAAGCCAATACTGAACTGAATTATCTTCTCTCATTTGTCCCTTTCCCTCGAATCAGCATTTAATTTCACAAGTAGGAATGTTTAAGGATAAAGCAATACTTTAAACAGTTTAGAACCACTCACTTAGGTAGGAAATAAAATTTATTGTTGGTAGACCAAGGAGCCTTCTAGTTTTTTTAAGCGTACTAATTAAAAAGATAAATCCATCTTCTGAAATCATATCTGCAAAAGAAACACTGTAAATTAGGATAATAAAACAAATTACCCGGATTTGATGCCCTGGGCTTTTCCTTTTGAGATTTTGGCTGTGGGGAATACCATACTTCTTTTCCTTGCTTAAACTAGAAGGCTTTGAATCTTCATTTCTTTCCACAATTAATTCCCTATTTTTTAGAAAGCTTAGAATATTATTTGAAAGAGAGATTTCCGAATAGCTAGATTGCCCCATTAGTTCATTAAAATCCATGACTCAGAATTTCTCTATTCCTAAAAAATTCCAGTTCATTTTCTTATCTGATTAGTCTATCTAAACTTCAGTTTTCTATCAACAGAGCAAGAGATGTGAGCTCTGATGAGGAGAGGACTCTGGATTCAGAAAGAAGAGTGTCATTTGGACATGTTTTCTTTTTGAAAACAATCCCTCATAAGAACAGGAAGGGCCGGAGAAAAAGGGTAAAGGATATCAGGAGTATATAGAAAATCCAGCAACATTGGTGGCACGCCTGGGGAAGCAGAAGCCGATGGGAGTGGTCCACGCCAGGGTAGAGGGACTTCAGAGCTGCTCCTAGAAACTGTAGGGGTGGATAAATGTATCCTTCTCTTAATAGCTTCTTGCTTTAGCTCTGTGTTAAACACACACAGGACCCATACTCCTGTCTTCTTTCTTTTCCAAGATTCCTGAATCAGCATATCATAGTTTCCTATAATTTTGGAAATTATTTTTATCACCACTTCATACCTTCCACTTATCTAACACCTTGTGACATCTGTGCTGGGTATGCTTTAATAATGGATTTTGTGATAATGATGATGTCAGCATGTTCCTGTTTCATTCATGGAGCTGTCATGGCATTCCTGACCTTGGCCATATTGCTACAGGAATGAGAACGAGCCCGTCTAAGTCAAGGAAGAAAGGGAAGCACAAAAACCAAAGTGACATTCCTGGCATGATTCAAATTTGAGGAAAAATGATTGTCACCTGGTCAACTCTCTTATGCTCCCACTGGAAGATACAATATTCTTTTCCTTATCCCAACTATAGTGTGATAATTACTGTGAGGATGGGGTTAATTGGGGCCTTTTCTTCTTGAGATGACCCCCTAATCTCTAATAATCTGAGTCAGTCCCTGGGTGTTTCACTGGCCTTTTAATTTTCTCTACTCAATCCTCATCTATTGTTTGGACATTTGAAAGAATGGCAAGAGAAGAAACCAGGTGGATTAGTTTTCTATTGTGTAACATATTACCATAAATCTAGTGGCTTACAACATCCATTTATTAGCTCATTTCTGTAGGTTGAAAGTTTGGCTCAGCATGGCTGTGTTCTGTCCATAGGGTCTCATAAGGTTGGAGTCAGGATGTCAGCCAGCTATGTTCTCATCTGGAGCCTGAATTCTTTTTCCAAGCTCATTTTTATTATTGGCAGAGTTCAGTTCCTTGTAGTTATAGGACTGAAATACCTGTTTCCTTGATCACTCTCAGCCAGAGGCCTCTCTCAGCTCCTTAAGGCGGCCTAAATCTCTTGTGGCCTCCTCCATCTTCAAGCCAGAATAGAATCTCTCTTGTGCTTCAAATCTCTCTGACTTTCTCTTCTGCAACCAACCAGAGAAAGCTTTCTGCTTTTAAGGACTCACGTGATTAGATCTGGCCCACCTGGATCATCTCCCTATATTAAGGTCAGTTATGCCATGCAACATAACAGGATCACAGCGGTGATATCTCATCACATTCACAGAATCTGGGGGGAAAGGGCATTTTTAGAATCCTGCCTACCATATCAGGTCAATGAACATATTTAAAGGGAGCCAGGACTGTCTTTCCTTTGAGCGAAATAATTCTCAAGAATAATTTTCTTAAAATCCATAATGTAGAAGGTTTAAAAAAACATAAGCAAAATAAAAACAATTGCTTGGTGGACATATTAATAGCGAAAAATCCATGTAGCCATAACCTGATGAATTGTGCAAAAAAAAAAAAATCATGACCAAGTGCAAATAATTGCATTCTTACATGAGCATTTTGGGGAAGCTAACATCCTGATGGCATTGGATAATAAAGAATGTGATTCCCTTCTGAATGTAATGATTCAACAGAGGAAGGACAGTCAGTCAGCACTGTCCTCTGTCCTCATTGCATCAAATGATGGGAGGAACTGGGTGACTGAACGATCATACCTGGTTGTGCCTTGGAAGGTCTCTTTCTTGAAAAATTATTTCTGACATGACACTGGCACATGTAAAAGGATAGAGATGAAGACTTAATTTTTCCAGTATTAGGAAAAACAGATTCTCATTAGTAGAAGATCTGCCAGACACCTAGCCTAGGCAGATGGACTTAATGAGAGAAAAAGCCCATGGCCCCCTTTAAGTTACTGACAGAGAGTAAGTGCTCTTACTTAGGCAGTTTCTCCCCTGCCACATTGACTTGTGCTTTCTGGCCACTTGGATGTCCTTGAATATATAACCTTTATCAGTGCACATTACAGATTTTACAAAATGATTCTTATGAAACCCAAGTTCCCATTTTTATTAAAGCATTCCTGTGTCTTGGGCTGCCTGGAAGGGGAGCTGCTATTTTTTTCCCTACATCTTTTAGTTCCTAGTCAGAGCCAGACTGAACAATTTACGAGTCATGCATATGTATAATTTGGCCTGGGCCCTCCTAACTCAGGCACCAATGGAGCTGTTAGGCATATGCTGGGTCCTCAAAGCCAAATGGACCAGAAAGAACATTTTCAACAGGCTTCAGTGATCATTTCAGTGGTCATTTCAAACGGCTTCACACCCAATTCACACCCAATCCCCCAGTTTTTGTTCAAGTGGTCCAGATCCACATGTGAATGCTTCCCCAATTCATTGGATAATGTTCTAATCTTCTCTTGATTAAACAGACACAGTGAGGGCCTAATCTGGCACTCTAAGTAATGTTATCAATAAACAGCACTTTCTGAAGGATTGCTATACACTACACATCACTCTAAGAGCTTTATGTGGGTTAACCCCAGTGCTCTCCCCAGCACTGAGGCAGGCAAGTCATGTCATGATCCCCATTATACAGATGAGGTATCAAAGGCATGTAAATATCACCAACATAATATGGCTTGAACCCAGATATCTTGGCTTCAGAGTCTATGCTCTGAACCACTAAACTGGGGGACGGTATCTCACTTCTGGTAACACGCAGAGGAGGAATCCTACCATATAGAATTTTACACTTGAAAAAAATAACCATTTTGAAATCACCACTTTTGAAAACACCACAGAGAACTTCTAAAAAGACAAAAATTATTACCCCTGAAAAACCTCACTAGATTGATTTATGAAAATTATGTATAATTCAACATACAGTACTCAGATAATAGAGTTCAAATAGAACATTGTGCTTGGTTGATAACATAATGGGCAAAAACTTGGAACAAGCACTTCACAAAAGAAGAGAAGTGGCCACTAAACTTATGACAAAGGTGCTCATCATCATTACTGATGAAGGGCATGCAAGTTAAAACCCAAATGAGCTACCTCCAAACACCATCTGAGTGGCCAGAATGAAGAAGACTAACATTGTTGATACAGATGTGGAGCCACTGGAACCCTCACACATTGCTGGGGAAGTGTAAATTGTTTTAACCACTTGGGAAAACTTCAGTATATACTGGAGCCAAGCATGCTCAGATGCTGTGGCCCAGCAATTCCACTCATAGATATATTCTCAAGATAAATGAGTGCATATGTTGATCAAAAATTATGTGTCAAATGTTCACAAGTTTAACACATCATAGACTAAAACCTGGACGTGATAGCCATCAATAGGAGAATGGTCAACAAAAAGGAACAAATTACAACTACACAGACAACACAGATACATTGCATAGATATCCAGTTCTGTGAGAAAAGGCAGTCATAAAAAAATACATAGTACAAAATTCCGTTTAAATGAAATACAAGAAGAGGCAAAACTAATCACTAGTTAAATACGTTAGAACAGTGGTTTCCTCTGGCAGGGGCAGGAATTGACTGTGAAGGAGAAATAAACTTACTGGGGGTACTGGAAATATTCTACATCTTGATCTGAGATGTATATATGTGTAAAAATTTGGGGGGTTGTACCCTTAACATTAGGGCATTTTATGCATTTTAATGTGTGTATTTTTTTACTCTAATAAAAGAAAAGATTTGTGCCTGGGAAATTTTTTTTCCTGTGATTAAACAGAATATTTTAGCTCTTTTTTCTTTCTTTTTCATTTCCATGACATTCCTTTCCTTTATGGTACAAGCAGTATACTTCTTGATTATTTTTTAAAGCATTTTTTAAAAAGATTTTATTTATTTATTTGACAGAGACAGAGCGAGAGAGGGAACACAAGCAGGGGGAGTGGGAGAGGGAGAAGCAGGCTTCCTGCAGAGCAGGGAGCCAGATGCAGGGCTCCAACCCAGGATTCTGGGATCATGACCTGAGCCAAAGGCAGACGCTTAATGACTGAGCCACCCAGGCACCCCTTGATTATTTTTTTTAAAGATTTTATTTATTTATTTATTTGAGAGAGTGAGAATGGAGAGAGAGCACTTGAGAGGGGGGAGGGTCAGAGGGAGAAGCAGACTCCCTGCTGAGTAGGGAGCCCGATGCGGGACTCGAACCCGGGACTCCAGGATCATGACCTGAGCCCAAGGCAGTCGCTTAACCAACTGAGCCACCCAGGCGCCCGCCCCTTGATTATTTTTTTAAATGATGAGTTTACCATGTAATTCTAGGCATCTTCCAAACAAAAATAATAAAAAGAGCAAATATAGCAAACAAACAAACGGGGAGCTACTTACATAGGATAAATCTCTCAAGTTTAGACCAATTTCAGTTCTTTTTGTGGGGTTTTCAGGCACTTATTAAGAATTTAGAGCAGCATTTGAGGAGTAGAAAGCAGAGGGGCATAGGGCCCAGACCTGGAGAGCTGGCTTTAACAATTGTCCCTGGGGTTCCCATACTGACACTGGAATAGAAGAGCATTGTCACTGAATAGAGAAAACCATAAATAATTGCAACACAGGAGGGAATTTCTTCTAAGAGTATTAAATCACCTAATTTAACTAATTAAATGTTGAGGATTTCCTTCCTTCTGATGTGGGATTTTCTCCAATGGAAAATTCCTAATCTTCCTTTAGTTATTCATTCACTAAATATATATATTGAGCACTTACTTCATACCAAGCTCTGTGCTATGCTGAGTACCCAACGGGTCTCTGCCTTCATGAGGTGTATGTTGTATTTCTATATGTCTACAGTGTCCTATTTCTCAGCATTGGAGATGTGATTCCCATTAAAAGTCACCTGGGAAAGAAAGTTTGGGTGACTTCCTAAGAAAGGCCAGCAGGACTTTGAAGGAGAAGAGAAGAGAACTACCTTTTATGGAATACACCGTGCAAGACTTTTACTTGTGGAGTGTGTCATGTCAGACCCCACAGCAGCCTTAAGAGGTACCTACTATGATAACTGGCTTGACCAAAGGCACTTAACAGCCAATAAGGGATTCAGGTCCAAGGAATATGAACCCTGGATGTTTTATCCTGCAGGAAGCTGCCTCACTTTCACCTTCCCAAGGATCCTTGGCAAACCTTCTTTTTCATAGTCCCCCAAACATCAAAGAAAGCACATATTAAGTGGCTTTGGTATGCTTTTCCCTACAGGCTCAAAGTGCCAGTTCAACAACCCCTTTCCATTTGAGACACAAAGCGCCAGAGTTCAAGGATATTGGATTAGTGGTTAGGAGACATGTAACTGGGACCCTACTGCTTCTCTAGTAAAATCTTCGCTGGATATGGATAAAATCTTATCAATAAAAGCAATAATAGTATTTGCCCTACTTATGTCCAAGACTTGTTTTGATAATTAAATAACAGAAGAGAGATTTGAAAGCTAAACATTATGTAAAAATAAGGTATTACCATTAATAGTTTATCCTCCCAAATGAGCATAGATATTATATATTTTTATTTCACTGTTTTAAAGGTTTTTTCTTTGTTTTCTTGTACGGTTTTTATTTTTGAGGCTCTTGTTTTCAGACCTACATAGAAATTGACATTCATGTTCTTCAGTATATGTACCATTATATATGTATCCCTTATATGAAACCCATGGGAACATTTAAGCACTGTAATTCAGAGTTTTTCAGATTTTATTAAGGTAATACTGTAACATGTTCAATTTATTACATATTACTTCCTCCTACTGGGGCTTGGGGAAGACCCTGTAATCAAACACATTAATATTTCTTTGGCAAACAGTGTGAATATTCACACTAAATGGGATATGTAGAATGTATAATTAGCCTCCCATCAGTTCAGGACAGGTTTGCTGCCAAATGAGCTATGGAAAACCTTTTGGTTTTCAGAGCTTTGAGGATTTCAGAAGTATGGATAAGGGATTTTGGACTCGTACATTTTCAGAAGTACTAAATATTTCTGTCTTATATTAAGTCTGCTTCTCCCCCCCCTACCCCCGCAATTTTAGATGTTTCATGGACATTCCTTTATCGGGTAGGAGCTACCTTGTCCTCCCCACTGCTCTCCACCCTGGGAGAAACTCCTTCTCTTCCTCCTCCTCTTCCTCTCCCCCCCCACAAGGGTAGGGTCTTTGGGCCATCATGTGCACACATATACCTGTTCCCTTAATGGCTACTGATTTGTCCAGGGCGAGCAAGCAACCTAAGCTAGGCTGATTGGAGTCCTTTCCCCAACCCTGTCTATCACAGCTGTTGGAATGGAGGTGAATCCTGTCCCAAAGCAGATAATCCTTCTCTCTGGGAATTTGGAATTGGGCCAGAAAGAGAACAGTCCCTGTTCAGGTACCTAGCCTACAACATGAACATTCTGGCACTGTCTATAGCCAGGTTTGCTACCCTGCGTGGATAAGAAGAGTGAGAGAGAGAATAGAACAAACTAGATCTCTTATTTGGAGACAGAGAAAGAGGATTCCCTTTGTTCTTTCCGTTGCTCTAGTCCAGTTTGGATGCCTAGGCACACACTGGATTCTAGAAGACATTTCAGTTGCTTTAAAATAGTACTTTTTAAAGTAACTTTAAAATAAGTTTAGAATAATAAACTTTAGAAAAAGTTTAGAATAATTCTAGATTTATAGGAAGTTGCAAAGACAGTACAGAGAGTTTCCATATAACCTATGCCAAGTTTTCCCTAATGTTAACATTTTCCTTTGGTCTGGCATATTTGTTGTACCTAATGAACCAACGTCGATACCTGAGTTTTTACGTAATTTTGTTGTTGTTGTTCAAGGATCCCATCCAGGATACCATATTACATTTGGTTTTTGTCTCTCTGCAGACTCCTTTTGGCTGTGACAGCTTCTCAGACTTCTCTTGTTTTTGATGACCTTGACAGTTTGGGGTAGTACTCGATAGGCATTTGGTAGAATGCCCCTCGACTGGGCACTGTCTGTTGTTTTTCACGTGATTAGACCAGGGTTATGGGTTTTGGGGAAGAAGACTACAGAGGTAAAGTTCTCCTCTCATCACATTGGATCAAGGTCACATGCTCTCAACATCACCTGTCACTGTTGGTGTTGATTTTGATCATCTGGCTGAGGTCAGGTTTGTCAGGTTTCTCTACTGTAAAGTTATTTTTTTTCCTCCTTTCTGTGCTATCCTCTTTGGAAGAAACTCACTACATACACCCTCCACTTAAGAAGTGGGGAATTATGCTCTATCTCCTTTAGGGTAGAATATCTACATAAATTGTTTGGAGTCCTTCTGCATGGGAGATTTATTTACTGTCCCCCAACCATTTTTATTCATTTATTTATATCAGTATGTACTCATGGATATTTACTTTATAATATAGGTTATAATCCAGTACCACTTTATTTCCTCTAAATTGTTCCAGCTTTGGCCACTGGGAACTCATTCATTCGGCTCCTGTGTCCTTCAGACATACCCCTAATGGTTCTCTGTGCATGTGTCCCAATTTCAGTGTGGCCAGGGAATCCCAGGAGTGGTGATTCTACCTGGACACAAAGGGGAGTATCTCTTTGCTCTCAATACAAACCACAGTACATTTGATCCCCACGACTTGGGGTTGGGAGACATAAACTCAAAACTCTTCCTTAGGAGTTGTTTCCAGTAGAGGTAACATGAGACACACATCTCACATGACCGAATTAACTGCACATGAAGAACAAATTAACACTTCTCTGGGGGCCTTCAAAGACCGTGACTGAATATGCACGAAAGAAATGCAAGAAATTGTCTTGCATTCTCATATTTTGACGTGTACATTATATCCTTATGATACAACCCATTTTCTTGTGAATAGTGACACAGATTTTGACCATAATACTTCTCTTGTTTGCTTCTTTACTAACAAGAGAAGGTTCCTACTCGTAAGCTACCACTTACCACGTAGTCTCACGACACACAGGTGTTATATGAACTGATCCTGCTGAGGGATGGCGTCACCATTGGCTCTCAGCCCCATGTGTGTAGTCAGAGTCCAGTTTTGCTGTCTCTTCATTTTCTCAGTGGACACAATAAAGCTGATTTATAATTCTGCACTTATTTACTCTCATTGCAATTCAGAAGGTTCATTTAAATGCTAACTGCTTGGTGCTTTTCTTTGAAGAACTGCTCAAAAACTGGGTCTCTGTGAAGCACTATGCATTTTACAAAATGATTTCTATGGAGATACTAGCAATTGCGGGAGGATTTGAGAACCTTTATCAGCTTTCCTGTCTTCTCATGTTAAACTTGCCATTGGCAATTTTGCCTGCTGATGCATGATTAACAGAACATATAGGATTTTTACTCATTTCCTAAGCTTTATTATTCATTTTAATACTACACTGACTTGATTTTAACCCATTTAAATTATTTATTCCAAATTTCATGGAAAAATATATTCAAACATAAAGATTAATTCACTTAATTAACCTTTTGATTAAAAAATAAAACCCCAGTACTTATCTATATGGATTTTCCCCCTTGAAATAGACTGGAGAATTGCAACTTAGAAGCTGTGTTTCAAGTGGCTACTAATTACGGTCAAATCTACATGGAAGAGGAATTAAAGGAATTAACCTATGCACGCTTGCATGATTTCTTCCCAAGACCCTTGTTGAAAAATAAAGGTGCTGCTGTTGTAACGAGTGAACATTTCTACCCCCTGTGAGTCAGCTAGTCTTTAAACTGTTTCTGCGGGACCTCAGAGTCTAGTTACTAAACCCAAATGGTGTGGGCTGAAGTGGATGGTTTCATTTATTAATCCCACAGATTTCTTTCCTCTGCTGTTGTGTCTCATCTCTGGCTAGAAACAGTGGAGATTCAAAGATGAACAATATATAATCATTGCCCTAAAGGTGAAGATTGTTTAGCAGAGGAATAATGAGAAGTGCAAAAATAACCATAATATAAGGCAGAATGAGATAAAGGACCAAGGAGAGGAGCTTAACCAGTCTACAGGAGGAAGAAATTTCTCTTGGGGACTGGGGAAGGTGCCCAGAGACCTTACATTTCCTTATTTTTCTACCTCACTCCTGAGTATAATCATCATTCTGGCTAAATAGGATGACTTCTCCCCCCAAATCTTCGGTGCTTACTCATCTCTGGTATTTATTTCAGGTCTTCTGTCATTTCTGCTTATTGTAATCCTATCTAATCTTAATACATGAAGTCAAATATTGCTGCCTCCATTAAATCATTCAGTTTTTACAAACCTGATATTAAGATATGTATCTCCCTTCTGTGACATCCCGTAGCACTTGCTTTTGGTCATCTTTGTATCTCTGCTTCTTCCTATGAGGTCAGGGTTTTTTTTATTGGAATATAGCCACACTCATTTGTTTATGTATGGTCTGTGACTGTCTTCATGCCATAGCTGGAGAGTTTAGTTGTGACAGAGACCTTATGGCCCACAATACCTAAAATCCTTACTATCTGGCCCTTTGCAGAGAGTAGTTGCTGACTCTTGTACTAGATCATAAATTCCTCAAGGGCGGAGACTATCTTACCATCTCTTTGACCTACTTAATGCCTAACATAGTAGGTGTGCCTTGAGTATTTATTGAATCAAATCAAGCCTAAATGAAGTAAATAATTATGTGATTTAGTGACTGCATCCACGGGGGGCAAGCAGGGACAATCAAGAGAAATTGACTTGTAGAGAGGAGTTGCCGAATGGGAGGTTAAGGCCCCCTCTTCCCAAAGCAGTCCAGAGTGTGTTATAAAGAAAGAGTCAAGAGTTATCAGTCAACTATAATCCTAAATATGTTGGAATATATCACTTTGAGGCACATCTTTTGATGAAACATTTTGTAGAGCAAAACCAATTTTCCCATTAGGATATTAATATTCATGCCCATACGTCCTAATTATTAATTTCTTTACAAAACATTTGTTCTCGGTCTTAGAGTTCATAGACCATGTGTTAATAAATGCAGTCTTCATTGACTAGAACCACTGCACTCTTAGCATTACAAGCTAATGCTTGTTCTGATAATTATTTCATTATCTAAATTGTCACATTCAATTTATTTACATCCCATGTCAAATTTTAAAAATAAATCATGGACTCAAAACCATCAGTGAGTTCCACTTAAGGCCAAGAGAGAATAAGAGGGACCAGATTTACCCTCCATCCTGAATCACTAAAAAACCTCTGGAGAAAACATGAAAGAAAATGGATTTCAAGGCACTAGACATCAGGCAAAAAGGATAGTGATCCTTAAAAGATGGAAAACAGATGCAGTCAGTCCAGCTATTGCTGCAGTGTACTGTTTTGAGAGACCTTTCAGGTCATGATGCAGAGAGGACGAACAAACTCCCAGAATTGAAGAGCTGAAGCTGAGGGTCTGGGAGTCCACGGAGTCTAGAGTTCACAGGGTAGAGTGCCAGAATGGAGAGAAGAGCCAAGGGAGACAGACAATGAGTTCCAGAGGTCTGAAGAAGGTTCCTCCAGAGCAGTCAGCAAAGTACTCCCGTGAGGAAAGTAAATAAGGCCAGGGAAAGAATAGCCATAAAGAACTAGAGGAAAGGGGATCTGGTGTTCTCACAGGGCCGAGGATAGCGCTTGTTCCCACAACCAGATTAGAAAACCTGATCATTCAGGGGGCATTGCAGTATTATCAGCCAATTACATACTCAATTTGTGTAACTCCAGTGGGATGTGGGCTCTCAGGAAGGCTGGGCACATGTATATCCTGCTTACTTCTATATGCCCAGTGCCAAGCATAGTGGCTGGCTCTAGAAGAAGTTCAGTACAGTGGTTCATTACACCTAAGATGCCAGTATTGGAAGATGTGTCGTTATTTTACACGCCACTGAGAAAGAAAAACATCTCTAATTAAACTGTGATTTGCCTTCAGTTTTAAGCTGCAACCCAAACTCAGAGCTGTGAAAACAGGAAAAAGTGCATCTTAGAAGACAGGCTCTACTATGAATATTAAATAAAACTGAATGAATAAAGACTAGTCCTATAATGTATTTGCATATTTGCAGACCATACTTTCTATGGAGTCCCACAAAAAGAGAAACCCATGCATATGGTTTGGAACCAACAAGTTTATGGGTAAAGGGAAATGGTCTTCTCTATGAGCCAATTACAAAACGTTCATTCCTTTTTTTAGGGATCTTTTCATTAGGATTACATAAGGCGGGAAACACTATTAGGTACCAATTTGTTTAATATCTTGGACCTTCAAATTCTCTCCAGTGACAGAAAGCTGTTAATTTCCCTTTTCATAAGAAAGGATTGTTTAGCAAGTGAGCAGGGAACAGCAGCGTGAAGCAACGTAAAGGGTGAGACTGTTCCGGGGAGAAGTCAGAACTGGATGGAAAATTCATTATGATCCGTCAACACTGTGTCTCATAATGTAAGAATATGGAAGGGATCTCTAGGTTACCGAATCCTTTGAGCCTCTTCAGTCAACCCTCAAGCATATAAATTGCAGCAGTCGTAAAGGATATCCATTTTAAAGGCTGAAGGGACATTAGGTGACTATAAAATGAAGACAGTAGCATAGTAAGAAAGGAATAGAGTAGGGTCCAATTAAGTTTGAATTCTGGCTTTGGCACTTATTAGTTGTACAACCTTGAGTTTCAATCTATTTATCCCGAAAATGGGACTAATAATATCTAGCTCATAGGATTGTGGAGAGGGTTAAATAATATATGAATGAAAAGCACTTTGTAGCAAGTTTGGAACCTAGAGTCAATAAATATCAGCTTTTGTGATTTTTGTTCTGAAAAAGGAAGAGGAGGAAACAGTATTCTCTATTGTTTCTTCATTATTTGTGCAATCTCGTTTTTTTTTTAAAACCTCTGTATTAAAATATTTTAAAGTACCAGATCAAAAAGAAAATTGAAAAAAAAAGAAAGAAAGAAAGAAAAAAGAATGGCTTTGTGCCGAAACGTTCTTGTAAGCTCATTTGGGGAACCTGTATTTTTTTTTTGCTCTACCAAACAACTTTTATTCCTCTTCTTAGAAACAAAATGTGCCATTTATATTGGAAACACAATGTACCAGGATCACAGCTATACAGTTCAGTAAATCACCACAAAATGCACATGCCCACATAACCACCCAGGTCAAGAAATAGGACATTCCTTGACCCCTGAAGCTCAATCCCTCGTGGTCCCCCCCAGTCACTAATCCCTCTCTACTTCCCAAATCCCACCATATCTAGTGCAAACACCCTAGATTAATTTTGCCTGCGAACATATTTTTCTGTGCTTGTTAACTTTTCTTCAACATTAGGTTTGACAGAGATTCATCTCTGTTGTTAAGTGTGCCTGCAGTTGTTACATTTTTGTACCTAGTATTTCATTGTATGAATAGGCCACAACTTATTTAACCGTTTTGTTGTCGACGATCACCCAATCTGCTTTTGTTCAACCTTTTAGTTGGCATTAAATGATAGATAATGGCTTATGTCCGGTGGGGCTCTTAACATAATCATACCTGTGAGCTGATGAAAATGATGGTTAAAATGCCTACAGCTGACCGAAGCAATAAACAGCAACTGAGTTCAGTCAGAGAGTCTGCTGAGGAGGACCGCATAACGGAAGCCTTAGGAGCCATTAAAAGTCCTTTCATAATATGATAGAGGACAATCAGGCAAGCATTGTCTCTCCATCCAAATGATGAACAAAGTTGCCAACTGCATTCAGTACCCCGTGAATACAATATGCATAGCCACAGACAGGGATTTCAGAGCCTGGAAAATAACTCCTCTCACAGTCAAAACTTCCACCTGTAATTAGCATGGTATGGACAGCGTGTTGGAACTTAAAATTCTTAGTTCTTCCTTCAGGAGGATTTGAATTGACCAGCGGTTTGAATCTTAGTTCTTCGCTTGCTAGAAAAATAACTTGACAAATTACTTAACCTCTTTATGTTTCCATTTCCCTACCTGTTACCTGATGATGCAAAATCGTGCTTGTGTTATCTGTTTGCAGTGACACGGCCTCTGTAAAAGGGTTTAGCACAGGGCCAGGCACGTGGAAGGAACTCCGCAACTGTTAACTATGAAAGATGCTGTGGCGCCATGAGTAGTCATTAGGCTTAAACAACAGATCTCACTCTGTATGAACGTGAGCAAGTTACTTCATTCCTCTGTGCATTGGTACCATCATCTCCAAAGTGAGGATAATAATAGTATCTAGTTCTGAGTGTTGTTGTGAAGTTCAAGTGAATATATATATTCTGGTACATGATAAACACTGAAAACATTTCCCTGGAACACGCCAAACAAAATTCAGAGCCGCGGTTCTCAGCCCTGGCTACACATTAACATTTTGTTTAAATTCTGATGCCTGGACCCTACTGCCACATAGTTCGATTTCATTTGTCTGTGGTGAAATCTGAGAAAGCTTGAAAATTTCCTCAGCTGATTCTAACGTGCAGCAAAGTCTGAGACCCTCTGCTTTAGTGACACTTTCTTTTCAGGCCCATTAAGCTCCGGCAGTAATTCTTATTACTCTGATCACCGAACATCAGAAACTGTTGAACATGGTCTTCTTACAGTACTTCAGCAGTAACTACTGAGGGCTGCTTTTGTGTAAGTCACACAGGTTATGCAGAGTCGCACGATTTCAAGTAGGGCAGGGACACATGGGCCGTAATCACTAAGCCAGGAGTCCAAAATGCAATGCAATGATTGATATAAAGCACGAAGTACCGTGGAGGCAAGGAAAACAAGCCATTTACATTTTATGGAGCTTCATGAGGGCTTCATGTAAGAAGTGGCATCCACTTCAAGCAGATTTTTTTTTTTAAGATTTTATTTATTTGAGAGAGAGGGCACCAGCGGGTGGAGGGGCAGAGGGAGAGGGAGAAGCAGACTCCCCACTGAGCAGGGAGCCCAACGCCGATGCCGGGCCCCATCCCAGGACCCTAGGATAATAACCTGAGCCGAAGGCAGATGCTTAACCCACTGAGCCACCCAGGTGCCCCCACTTCAAGCAGATCTCAAAAAATGAGAAGTGAATTCACCTTCATGTCATCAGTTTTCATATCCCTAATAGGATTGCTGAGGCTCTTTTAACAACACAAAAGTTTGAGATTTTATAAGATCAAGTCATATGTAGTTTAGAAAATATTTCACTACTCCAGTTTCATTAAGGCATAGTTAATTTTGGAAAGCAAATGGAGTTGTCCCCCCACCCCCCGTTATTGGGAGGGATGGAAAATGATGTGCTTTGGTTATACACAGTTGGCTTCAGATTGGAGCTCATGACCTCTCGAGTCCTAGATGCAGTCCAAAGCATTCCTTAAGTTTGAATGCACAGATAGTCTTTGATGACGTATTAAAATCAGAGGAAAGCAAAAATCCACTTGGTTTTTGTTAGGTAAATAAAGGGGAGTATTTTCTGGTGTCTGGGCCCCTAAGAAAAAGTAGAGCATGGCACCTGTGGCCCAGAGTGGCTGTGGAGAGCTCGGATGGGGAGAGCACTGGGTGCCTTCACCAGGACTCAGAGGCCACCCTTGCATCCAAACAAACTGGAGCAGCAAGAAGGGGGAATGGACACTTGCGTTGGCACACTGAGAAACTTCCAAATTAGTTGTGACCGTGCTGAGGAAGCAAAACTTAGATAAAAATAGTCTGTCTGCATGCTCTCTCATCATCTAAACCATTGTTGTTGTATTATTATTTCTTTGGCTACATTGCTCTAAGAGAAACAGCTATCAAAAACTGTACATAACACTATTTGATATAGTCAGTCGGAGAAGTGAAACTTGAAAATAATGTAATTATGTTACAGTAACATAACATAGGCAGTCAGGATTCTCTGTGGTAATGAGTAGCCAGCCAGTTAAGGAAAGATGGGCCCCTGGCTATGTGGGCTCCTTTTATTTGTTCGGTATCCTCGAGAAAATTTAGATGGAATTTTCACAATGAATAGACTTTAGAGATGTATATATTCATTCATTCATTCATTCATTCATTCTATCAACAAACATTTCCTGAGCATATACTATAGGCTAGGTGTTTTAGGAAGCAAACTAGATAAAGATCTTTGCCTTCATGGAGTTCATAGTCAAGCTAAGGGAAACAGGCAATATACAGGAAACATAATCTATAATAGAGTTTTATACAAGTCATAGGGTTGCTATAAGGTAATAAAGTATAGTGAGAAAGCAAAAAAAATGAAAAGTTGGGTCAGGGTATGGATGAGGGCATGGGTAAAGTGATAAAGGCCAGAACAGGCTTTACTGAGGAGGCAGGATTTGAATAAAGACTTGGAAAAGGTGGAAAAGTTTATCATGTAAATATCTGGGGGCAGAGCATTCCAGGCAGAGAGAGCAGTCATTGCAAAGGCCCTGGGGATGACAGCATGTGCCTGGCATATTCAGGAAACTGCAGGAAGGCCAGTGTGCCTAGAGCAGTGAGCAAGGAAGTGGTGGTTAGCTGGCTGTCATCTTGGTAACTGAGATAGCTGGGCCACGTGTCTCTCATCATTCAGAAGGCTAGCCTGGCCTTATTCACATGGTAGTGTGTACGGGATCCCAAGAGTAGCAGGAGAAAGCTAGCTACAATATGCAAACATTTTTGAAGTCTCTGCTTATGTCACAATTGCCATTGTCCAGCATGCCAAGGCAAGTCACACAGTCAAGTTGACAATGTGGGAGGAGCCTGTTACCCAAAGGGTATGGATACAGAGAGGAGAATCATTACAGCCATTTTTTGTAAAAAAAAAAAAAAAAAAATCTACCCCACTGTCCTTACTTTACTAAATTATAATCTAGTTTATGTATGTGTCAGTCTTCTTAAGAAGTTCTGTTTCTTTATGTAGTACATGTTCCATAATAGTTGATTTTTCCCTCACTGTGTGGCATTTATAAGAACCAGAGACATTTAGGCTGTATGACCTAGATAGAGTTACCCATTTTAGTGAAATGGAAAGAGAGAGTTCAAAATAATCCTTTTTGAGGTTTCTCAAAAAGTTAAAAATAGAACTACCCTATGATACAGTAATCACGCTACTGGGTATTTACCCAAAAAATACAAAAACACTAATTCAAAGGGATACATGCACCCCATGTTTATTGAAGCATTATTTACAATAGCCAATCATGGAAGTAGAAGTAGCCCAAGGGTCCTTTGATAGATGAGTGGATAAAGAAGATGTGGTATGTATGTGTGTATGTGTGTGCATGTGTGTGTGTGTGTGTGTGTGTGTGTGCGTGTGTATCAGAATATTATTCAGCCATAAAAAAGAGTGAAATCTGGCCATTTGCAATGACATGGATGGAGCTAGACAATATAATGCCAAGTGAAAATAAGTCAGAGAAAGACAAATACCATATGATCTCACTCATGTGGAATTTAAGAAACAAAACAAGTGAGCAAATGGAAAAAAGAGACAAAGCAAGAAACAGGACTCTTAATTATAAGAGAACAAACTGATGGTTACCAGAGGGGAGGTGGGTGGGGGGCTGGGTGAAATAGGTGATGGGGATGAAGGAGGGCACTTGTGATGGACAATGGATGATGCATGGAAGTGCTGAATCACTATATTGTATGCTGGAAACTAATATAACACTGTATGTTAACTATACTGGAATTAAAATAAAAAAAAAAATAATAATCCTGACCCTTAAAATGCTATCCCAAAAAAGGTTTATGAACCTCATCAAGACTTGAGCAGAAGCACAGCCTGGGTAGCTTTTCCCACTGTCAGCTTTCCAACAACATTCTTGAACTAAAGTGCCATTGGTGCTCCAGCTCTGTCTCAAAAGAATTCGTGCACTTCATCTCTTTGCATATTTTTATCAGACACTCACCATATCAACAACTCTTTAATTTGCTGTGTCTCAGGAAATGCTGGAAGAGAAAGTTTATGTAGTCTCCCATATATGCAGACATCTGGCTAAAGCAAGCAGGCCTGCAGATCAACTTGCCAAAGCTTGGCTTTCTTACTTTTCAACCTTTTATCTGAGGACTAAGTAAAATCCTGATTTTATAAGACAAAATTACTCCCATCTTCTTCCAGAAAAACCCATCTGACATAGGAGATTCATTCCAATTCGCTGGGGATGTACTTGATTCAAGGAGCAATCATCTTTATTTTCTTAGAGTTAAAACAGACATCCAGACAAATTCTTATTTCAAAACTTCTGTAGGTATCAGCCTTGCTGCTTTCATAGTTTCTCTTACTGCAGTCTCTAGCTAGAAAAATTCTCTTGGGGAATAAAGCAAGACCAAACATGGTAAGATTATGGCCTCTTTTGTTTAAAATTTCAAGCTGTCCTGGGTTTGGCAGCTGCTTGAAATGGTCCAGCTGGTCTTAGTTGACCAGATGGCTGAAAAGTAAGGGGAAATTTCCTTATATAGGACATAGGGCATCTTGGTTAATAATAGCCAAAGATAATACCTCTGGATCCTTGCTTTGAGGTGATGGCTAAGGATCTGTCAGAGTCACCTGCACACCACATCATCCCAACTGTCCCCTACCAACACTGGCTCTCACCTCTACAGTCTCTGGGCTGCAGCTACAAATGAGGACTCAAGACACATTTAGGAGTGGCTGCAAATCATTCAGCAATAATAGCAAACACAAGTAAAGGAAAATTAATTGTTTAACTCTGGCCACACTCAAAGCCTGCCTGATGTCTCACAGCCTTCAATTCATCCTGATATTTTCCTGTGGGTTGAAAAGACAACAATACACCCAGCCTTTAGTCTACCACTAGGAGTTTTGTGCTCCAAATAGAACATTACCAGCAGAACAGCTTCTTGGAAGTTGGCAGAGATGTATATTTAAAAAACCAATTTTACAGTTTCAAATGGGAAGGCACCTATGGAACAGATACCATGCTGGTATTTCATTTTCCTGTATTTAGGGAAGAGATTGAACTTTTGAAAACCAAATCAAACCAAACAAAACCAGACCAAACCAAACAAAAACCACAAAAAGCTTTGGTTGGCAGGAAAGCAGGAAATTAACTTGGAATCAATATACACTACTTGAAATGTGCTTAAAATTTGTGAAGCATGTTGGAAACCTGCCCAGAGTGTCTTCTAGAAAATCTTATTTTATAGGTGTAGCCCAAATATGAGTAGGAAGTCCTCATTGCCTGGAAAGACTTTTGCCACCTTCTACAGTACCTATTTTATTTTCTTCATAAATTCAGCTCAGGCTCCCTCCTTCAGGCCATTTTCCTAACACTACTTCTCTCCCTCCTTCTCTGCCCTCTTCCTCCAGTCCTTTTCCTCCCCCTCCATTTCTCCCTACTTCATTTAATAGGTTAGGCATGCTTCTGGATGTCCTTATATTCCACATTGTTTAATGGTCACCATTCCAGGTATCTGCCTCTAGCATACTAGATGACAAGTCCGTGGGGGCAGGGACTATGTTTTATTTATCTCTGATTTCTCTAGCCCCTAGCACAATGGGTGGCACAGAGAAAACATTCAATAACTGTTAGTTGAATAAATGAATGGATGAATGAATCACCAATTAAATTACACCTGGCATGCCACTTGACCATAAATTTTTTAACACTGTATATTCATTTACTAACCCAATCTTTACTGAGCATCTACTATGGTCCAGGTGTTGTGCTAAGTGGTGATATGTAAACAGATGACATCAATGGAGTCCTTACCTCATAGGACTAAAGCTCTAAAATTAAGTATGTTCATTCATAAGTATAATAGTATGGGAATGGGATATTCTTGTCTCAGGATGTCAACTAAAACCTCACTCTGAAGGGAGACTCTACACATATGCATGAAGGATACAGGACTTGCTAGAACAAAGCAAATGCTATCTAGAGACGATTGCACTCCATAGCCTGTACCATTACAGAAGACTAGACATTTGAAAAGAATTAATTGAAGTAATGGGATTCATGGATATTGAGAGTGCTGTGGCCTTTACCCTATTCTCCTAAAGATGGGGAGAAGATGGTTTACCCTCACCCTGGTAAGAGAAGAGACTGGCATCTCTTGCACATGTCATGTATCTGCTGAGCTGCTGAAATTCCAAAAGGTTGCTCCTGGATGAGAGAGTAAAGGTGTTATTAGGAGAGCTTGTCATGTGTCCTCAGTAGTTTGGGTTTTGTACTAAAAAATGAACACCAATACTTGTTTCTTACCTGGATAAATTCTGAAGGCAGTAGGTTAGCTAGAATACCCAAGATGGTAGGGTAAAAGCAGATGCGTTAACAGTTAAGTTGCATTTCCACTATTTAGCAAGGCAATGAACACATATTCTTGGTGGGCCAAATAAATGGTGTGGAAGATAGATGTGAATTATCTTCAAAACGTGTCAACCAGGAGGGCTATCTACTTGAGTAAGGAGAGCCGGGGAGTAAGAAATTGTATGGGATATGCTGCTAGGAAGTGATAGATAAGAGGAAATTATAAGACACCAGCCAGAGATTGCATTATTCATCCAGGAATGGTGTAATGTGCAGGATCCCCAGGAATTATCGAGGAACTCAAGTTCAACCATCAAGAAAGCCAGTATTTGGAGGCCTGCCATTAGAGAAGGCAAGAGTTCAAATACAATAGTGTTAGTCTTGTACAACTTTCTTCCATCCACTCTTTCACCCTCAGCCCTCAATAGTAGAGAAGCAAGCAACAGGAGTGGGGAAGAGAATTGGAAAAGCAAGGGTAAGAGCTGTGAAAAGCAAGGGTAAGAACAGACAACATGTCCACCTCGCCGGACATCTTCAGGCCAAAGGTTAGGCCTGGGCTGGGGGCAAGGGAGGAAAAGAACATTGAATTGGTTGTGAGACTGAAGTTTTATTTCAAGCTAGCTGATTTTTTAAAAACCTGATAATGGACTGTGCTAAAGGGATGCCTGGGTGGCTCAGTCGTTAAGCGTGTGCCTTCGGCTCAGGTCATGATTCTAGGGTCCTGGGATCGAGCCCCGCATCAGGCTCTCTGCTCCACGGGAAGCCTGCTTCTCCCTCTCCCACTCCCCCTGCTTGTGTTCCCTCTCTCTCCGTGTGTCTCTCTCTGTCAAATAAATTAAAAAAAAAAAAAAAAAGGACTGTGCTAAAGTATTTATCACCAATACTTTAGCTGTCTATTAAATTGTAAAACACATGTTTGTTCATTCTCGGTCTAATGGCATGGCATATAGTAACTGAGACCCTATGGAATCTTTCTGAAGTGTCCTCCAGGGACAGGGAAAATAGAACCAACTGAGGATGTTTAATGGCAGTGATTAGAGAAAAACAGAGCCATTGCTTATTCAGCCGCTCTAGAGCTTAACCCATTCAATAAATTGCCTACCTATGAAAAACACATACATGGGTGTATACACACACACATGCATATGACAAACTTTGGCTCATCTCATTGGCATCATGATTATAACCAAATAATGGGCCATCTGAAGAACATGGTATCTTCTACTCATAGGCCATTTATGAGTCTTCTAATATTACTAATATTACGGACAGGGAAAAATAATAAAAACGAGAATGAATTGAGTGCCTACCATGTACAGAAACTGGGCTAAATGATTTATATAAGTAATACCTCATCTCATCCTAGTTCAATTTTTAAAAGGAGTAGATAAGGTTATTCTCATTTTAGAAATGAGGAAACAGGCTTGGAGAGGTTAAGTGAAAAGAAGTCTTTAAGATTTAGATCTGGGAGGCCTGCCTGTATTTCCAAAATATGTATTTGTGGATATATTCTTAACTTCCCAAAGTCTACTTGAGAACTTCTGAAAAGGGAAACATAGTCCTTTAGAGAAATTCCATTCCTCTGTGGTATATGTCATATTATTATGAGATTCTTCCATATATTAGAACTCTAATATTTTCTGTAAAACATTTATGCATAGAGTCTGTGTTAAGTGTATCTTCTACATGGTTTCACAAGGGGAAACATGGTTGTTCATTAACTTCTTTATCCATTCAATGAGGATTTATTGATCATTTAGTGTAAGTCACACACTGTACTAGGTGCTGAAGTTAACATGATGAACAAGACAAAATTTTTGCCTGAATGGAAGATATTGGGCATTTTCCTACAGATTGTCCCTCATTTTCTCTAATCATCCTCAATTTCTTCTTTTTTCCATTGTAAAATAAGGTTGAAAAAATATATACACATGTCTTCTAGAACACAGTGAGACACAAGCACTCATATACAAATATATTTATAATGATCACACTTAGAAAAGCAAATAACAAAATCCTAAATATCCAAGATAGTAAGATAAATGATTGTTAATATGCCAGATAGGCTATTATGTCACTGCAAAGTATGTTCATGATAGATTTTTAATGCTATGGAAATGGCAGATAGTACATAATTGTCTTTTTAGACAGTTTTGATCCAATTTTCTGTGTGTTCATGTGTGTGGGTTTGCCTACAAATGTGCATCAAAGAAAGGCTGGAAGAAAATATACCAAAGTCTTAACAACCGTTACTTACTGGATAGTTAATGTTAATGATATTTTCTGTATCTTCTATTTTTTCTCTAACAAGCATGTCTTATTTTGAAAGTGCAAGGTGCATGCCTAGTCTGTAAAGGGTATTGCTATAGGCTCTGGAACAACTGTACAATCAGCATAGTGGGGCATCTGCTTGGGGACTACAGTGTTTATAAATTAAAATGAGTACACGTGTGTGCGTGCGTGTGTGTGTGTGTGTGTGTGTATGGTCAATTCTTTATTTTCCATGACTCACTTTTTATCCCATTTTCCTTTCTCACTGTAATCTATGTGAGTCACATCTCCCCACAGTCAGTTGAGAGCCAACAATGTTTAATAATAGCCCAAGAAGAACATATGTAGGAAGATAAACCTACTGATGGCTAAAGGATAACCACTATGAGTTCAGAGCCAAGTATAAAATGACTTTTAAATATACTATCTTTTAGTTTATCTGAGTTCCTGATTGCCTCTGCAGACAAAGATCACTGATCAGTGACCATTGATTTAGCAATAGTTTTGACCTTTGATGTAGAATCATAATAGCTAATAAGAATGAATAACAAATTTAGAAAAACAAAAGCTTCCATTTTGAAATTAAATGACTACTTTTTCATAGCAATGGGAGTTTGGAGGCTATAAATGTCTTCTTTTTTGACATTATCTGCTTACAACTTGTAACCAATACTTCAGCTATCTATTAAATTGTAAACTACATGTTTTGTGCATCCTGAGGTTCAATGGCATGGCATGCAGTGATGGCTAGAACTAATAACTAACAAGTCATAAGCAAATGAACCTGTTTGGGTTGGGGCACACTGTGGATTAGAATTTTTATTAGGTAAAATTGATTTGTTATTATGTAGATGAAAAGGAAGCAGTTAGTATTTCTGATATCTGTATTTCAATAGAAATACAAGTATTTTATACTATTTGTTATTCTAGAAAATTAAAAATTAAATTAAAAAAATTAAAAAGTGGAGCTGGATCTATCCCTTTTTATCCCTTTCTCAGTCTTCGATACCACACAAGCTGATCATGGAGAGGCAAGCTAGACATAGCTTATGTCAAATGTCGCACAACTGAACATAAGCTCAAGCCAGCAAAGATAGGGGATTATACCTCAATTATTTGCTGGAACTAGGTTTTGGAGAGACTGCCCAACCAGTATGAGACAGTGTACAGTGATTACTAAATTGAACTCACGCTCCTGGAAAATTGAAGCCAGCGGCTCAGTGTACTCAGTGAAAAGGAAACACACACAGGTACACTTCTGGAGTGCTGGGACATTTCACAAACAGGACATTTATCATTGTTTGCTTAAGCAATATTTACAAATATAGAGGGCCTGCCCTTACATAAAAATAAATTATACAGCCATTATGGATTATTATTTGAAGTGCTACAAAATGTCTATGTGTACCTGTTATCCATCTCATGCTTCTCTGTCCACCCGCCATGGTTGTCAGAGTTTTCACCATCTTGGAAGACTCCTCTGTTCTTTCTCTAGGTAACTATGTCACTTGAAAATAATTGTGTGTCAACCATTAAGGCAAATTAAGGAATGACAAAGATTTGTGTATCTACTTTGCTGCACTCTAATATTTATATTTATTTCTCATATATACTCATTGACATGGCTTTTCTGTGTAAATTTCCGGGAGCTTAATTCAAACTTATTATTGTAAATGACTTCACTGAGCACATGAATCACAATAGGCTCACCAATAAATACTTGATAGTACAGCGTAAGTTGCATCAATCTTACTCTAATTCCTGCAAGCTTCATGGCTCATGAACAACATGAGGTCAAAAGCACTCAAGGGCTTCTTAGACATAATTCCTGAGCCATGTTTCTGCCTTCACTCATTCCTCTTCTCTCTCAACCCTGATTCTCCTCTCCCCTAATTGATCTGATCAGGAAGGTCCCCCATGTCCTCAGAGCTCTAATTCTCTCAAACTCAGCTCTTCATTCTCTTATTGCATTGCACCTCCACCAGTACCACAGGATGGCAAACATTTCTGTCTTCACAGAATTCTCCAGCCCAGAAGACCTTTGACAACCCCTTCCTCCCCCCCCCCCCGCCTCCTGTCACTTGTTGTCAAGTGAGGAGACTTCTTACCTTTGGCAGAGATGCCCTGGAACCTGAACTCTGGGTAGTCATTGTTAAGACAGTGGTGATGCCCAGTGCAACCCTAGCAGGGGCTGCATCCATGTTTATCCAAAAGGAGACCCAGGACAAAATGACTATCAACAGACTGGGGATGTACATCTGGATTAAATAGTATCCCATCTGGCGTTCCAGGTGAAACTTAACCTCGATGCAGGTAAACTTTCCTGAAAGAAGGAAATAATGATTTAAGATCCAATTTGAATTTATCTTTCCCATTCTAGCCTCCCACTGTTTAGTTTTTAAGAGCATTACAGGTGGATTTGGAAGATTGCACAAAGTGCTAACCCTACATAACCAATTCAACTCTTTTTCAACTCAACCAGTAATGGAATTAACAGTTGTGAGAATGAGTGATCTTAAGAGTCACTGGACTAAGGGCGCCTGGGTGGCTCAGTTGGTTAAGCATCTGACTCTTGATCTCAGCTCGGGTCTTGATCTCAGGGTTGTGAATTCAAGCCCTTCATGAGCCTACTTAAAAAAAAAAAAAAAAAGAGTCACTGGACTGAATGATTTTTCTAAATCTGTGCTTGTAGCTTGATTATTTAGACAGAGCTTCAGAATTTGCAAGACAGTCAGAAACTGACAAGTAGAAATAGTCACATTTTGTGAGGTTATAATATGTAATATATAACATACAGTACATAACCTGCAGTATATATATATAGCATATAATATATAACGCATAATATGTAACAGTTGAAAATAGTAAAGTTCACATGGGGCCCTCAAATTATTTGGATAATTGTGTATCTATCTTTGTGCCATCCATAATAAGAGAAAAATGTATATTTGTATATGACATGCATATAATCTAGTCCTTGTAACAATTTCCTAGCTTTCTGGGTAGTTGCTTGAGGACATTTAGAATATTCCTAAAATCTGTTTACAGTGTTACAGTACTTATAAAAAGAGTGTATACAAAGATATTAAAACTTTTAACATACAGTTAAGAGACAGGTGTTCCTGCCCCTTGCCACTTTTCTTCCCCCTTAATTGGTTTGGAGACAGAACCCTGGAAGGTAATTTGGCTTAGTCCACACAAATTATGAGAGATAGGGTTGGATTCCTCTTCGTCAGGAAAAACACTTTGGAACCAGGTTTTGGTCACTTCATAAGAAGCACTATTGACTACTGGGATAAGTGTTCGTGAATGTTCTATTTAGCAAGGGACCTGAAGCAGTCACTGAACAAACTATCCTGTCTAGCTTGCCTCTCCATGATCAGCTTGTGTGGTATCGAAGACTGGGACATTTGTAGGAAAAGCCATCAACTTTACTGGGCAGGCATGATCTTCTAGGTAACAACATAGGCTCACTTGTTACTACCTCCTCATATTCTCCCTCTGACCTGTGTGTCTATCAGCACTACCGACAGTGCATGGCTTTAGAACCAGCTGAATTCCCACCAGCTGGTTTTCATCCAAATTCTTATCACCGTCAAGGACTGGGGAGCACAGCAACTGTATTTCTGGGTTTACAAAGTCCTATGTGGTTATTCCTCTCTTCCACTAAGTCAGAAAGTACAAACTGATCTGAGGATCCAATGTCAAGAGTGGACGCCGGGAACGGGCCAGAATTTATACGTTTCCTGCACTATATACAAGGTCTTGTACACATTTCCTCAAACTCATTTGACAGCACATGGTCAGCAAGGGAACAGCAAAAGAATCCCAAATCTTTTTTCTTCTGTCTCCATTTTGGAGAAATTATCTATTGTGCTCACTGACTTATTCCAGAGGGTGCAGGCATCTTATCTGTAAAGGGGGTTTTGAGCCAAGATCTATGCCTTGTAGCTCCATTTTCTTGGTAAAGATATAGCAATCAAGGTGATGTGATATATAGCCCACGCTGCAGATAGAGCCCACTTGGGTTTAGCAGCTGAAAGTAAACTTACCAGTGTTATAATGCTTTGTGCAGTAGCCAAGTTCCTTCTCTTCTTTCAAAATAAACTGAGGCAGGGTCAGTCCTTCAGCAACTTGAACTGGACCGTCGCTTAACCACTCAAATATCAGGTCATTCATCGTGTACCCAACTGGAGTAAACAAATCATAGTGAAAAACTTAATGCATCTTTCCAGGAAAGCTTGAAAGTCTAGCCATGTAAAGAACAAACAAGGAAACCATCTAAAGCAGACACATGCCCAGTCAGTTCAAGATCATTTTTAGTAAAGGAGCTACAATCATCGTGACAACTACATGTCATTGGAGCCAAAGAAATTGAAGGGAGCAAGCTATTTCTGAATGATTTTTTCTGTGTAATGGGAGAATGGAATCTATAAAGTCCATTTTCTTCTGCCCTCTTAATTTACTAAATCTTTCTGAAGAAGAAACAAGTAAATGAACATAAAAATCCTTTGAAGGTTGTCTTTATTTTAGAAGGAGTTGTGTCTGTGACAATCCAGTAAGACAATCTAATTCATGGCACTAGTCTTAGTATTTCAAATGAAAAGCATTCTTCTGTTTTTATTAAATGAGAATGAATTAATCACACTCCTGCCTAAAACACCTCCATTGTAAACTTGGCCCCTCTTCTAGGGTATTTTAGCTTTGTTTTCAGAAAGCTTATGTTAGGATCATAGGGAAAGGGAGGGAAAACTGAATGGGAAGAGATCAGAGAGGGAGAGAAACCATGAGAGACTCTTGACTCTGGGAAACAAACTGAGGGTTACTGAAAGGGAGGTGGGTGTGGGGATGGGGTAACTGGGTGATGGGCATTAAGGAGGGCATGTGATGTGATGAGCACTGGGTGTTATACGCAACTAATGAATCATGAACTCTATATCAAAAAGTAATGATGTATTATATGTTGGCTACTTAAATTTAAATTAAAAAAAAAGAAAACTTATGTTAAGGTTCTTATGGTCAATCCTCGGTTATTTTACCAAGTGGGGGAGATGTAAACAAGCAACCTAAAAAGAAGTTGTGGAATAATGCAAATCAGGAATATCCATTTGTGCTAGTATCTTGCTAACTGGGCCCACTCATCACAATGATTAATATGAAGTAAAACAGATTCTCCATCATATAAGGTCATATTGTTCTATGAATCCTGAGCCATCCAAAGTTAAGACTGTTATCAGTTTAGTAAACCAGAGTTAGCTCTTAGTTTCCAAGCTCCTGCTAACTAGGTCATTATCTGTTAAGTGCTTCTGGATCTTTTTGTACCCCAGAAATGAAGGCTGCTATTCCTTTAGGCATCTTTTCTCTCCCTTCCCTCTTTGTGATATTGAACTCTAAAATGAGAGTGAGGAGGACAAGGGATATTATGTGAGGTCTTGGTGGGCCAATAACTTCAGCATATTTATTGAGTTTATAGATTCTTGTTTACTGCAAGATAGTGACTCACCAAAGCTACCCAGAAATCAATGAAAAGGTTAATTGGAATCTACTTTCCTCTTTCTTTGAGCCACCTTTTCTATTCAAAGCCAAAAAATAAAACATGAAAAGCTGGGAATTAAAAAGAGGAGCCTATATAAGTATTGATGCTCCACAAAGAGAATGGCCAACCCTGTCTCTTGCACTGCAACACTATATGAGTACTTGTTGGGTTTCTCCAACCAATGCGAGAAGCTCATATCCCCATATCCGTGTGACCCTATATCCTTATCTGGTCAGCTTCTTACTGGCCACCACAGTAATAGTTGTTGTCAGCCATCCTGAAGCACCAGACTGGGGCAGACAGACGAGGGAAGGAGATGGGGAAGGAGGAAGTAAGTAATACCAGGGTAAAAGAGGAAGGAATAATTCAAAGTTAGTGGTAAACACTTTGCGGCTGCTTTGGTTTCATTACTTCTAGGGCCTGCAAGGACCAAGCATATTTACTAATTGAAGTTTTTTTAAGTCTTGGGGGAGCCTCAGATGACAGCTATGCTTGCTGTTTTACAGAGAAAATAAGTGTTGGGTTGAGGCAGGAGAGAATTTGGGGCAGGAAAGGAGACACAAAGAAGGAACCATTATATAAGAAAATGTTTTTCTCAACTTTCTTCTCAAGAGAAGAGGCAATAGGGAAACAAATAAATACATAAAGCCTATTATAAATCAGAAATTCTCATTTTGTCCCTGACAGCTTCTTAAAACAAAGACATTTCATTATTTTTGTTTATTTCTGTAGGGAGTTTCAAGGGAAATCTACAGTGATTTTAAGTGATCAGAAGGAAACCCTGTCACTGCCTCTTTTTAAATAATAGTTGATGTGTCTTTTTATCTTTATTATTTTTCTAAACCAAGAAGTTAAAAGTATTTGCTTGCCCTTGCTTCATTAAATCTCCTAACATCCCTGTAGGTCAGTATTGCTTATTATTCTCTGCACTTTACAGAGAAAGTGACAGAACAAGCCAAAAAAATGTTCATGTCTCTTGCCTAAAAATCCCATTACCTTGGAGGCATCAGCAATGTATGGCATGTGTCAAAGATGTCAGTGACATCAGGGCTAGGGCAAAAAGGGGATAAAGTAAATTACATTTCTCTATTTCCTTCCCCATGCCTTTGTGGATCCACTGCCCATCTAAGGGAAATGCCTTTTTTCCCATATCATCTCTGGCCCCCCTGTTCTTGCATCCTCCTCTGGCAAAGGTCCCTGTATCTTGTCCTCAAATCAGTTATCCCGTCCTGACAAAATTCCTCTGGGGTGATGGTCTATATGAGCATAAGATAGAAAGAAATACAATTTTCTGATGAGAAAGTGATTCATTTTAGAGATTGAATGACTAATAATCTTAATTTTCCCAGGAGACATTTGCATTTCAAATAAAGGTTACTAAATCTGGTTTGTTTTTTGAGGAAGAGAGAGTTATTTGGCATTTTACTTGAAAGATTGTCTGTGTATGAGACATGCACACTTGCTTATCGTTCCATTAGGGCCTTGAGATTTGGTAATAGGTAGAGAATGAGTCTTCTGGGTCCTTTCTTCTTAATGACACACTAAAAGAACCGGGTCATTGGTTAAAACAAGCAGGCAGTCATTTCAACAGTGTGGACTTACAACTCTCCAGCTGCATTGTACAAGTCTGGACATCCATTGGAAAATTCTTCAAGTCCATGGGACAGGATAAGGTCAAGGTGAGTCTTAGCAAAGAAAAAAAAATTAAAAACAAGTTTTAGATCTGCGAGGTCTGAATCTTGAGAAACAAATCAACATTTGGCATTAAGCAAAGTGACACTGATTCAAATAATGAAATCTAAGCTCCACACAAGGCAATGCTTTCTATTTTTCAAGTGAACAAGTAGTCATTACTCTCTATTTCCCATCTTCCAGCCTCTGACTCCCACCTCAGTGATCTCAAGTTTATTTTAGAATCAACAAGAGTGCTGAGAAATAGTATCATATGACAACAATGGACTCTTACTCACACTGATGTCCAAAAGACATAAAGCTTATACTATTTTAGAGTTATACTTTGAGACAGGTGGACTTCGCTTCAAGGACAGTAAATGATGTGATAAGTGTAATTGGTTGTGATAGGCATTGGTTCTCCTTCCATCAAATGGTCAAATGTTTAACTCTTCCTTTGCTAACCCACATGGATAGGTTCACAATATATTGTAGCACTTATTCTAGAATTTTGACAAATCTGGAGCAAGTAATGCTTGAGTTAAAAAATCATTTAAGGATGGTAGCTTATACATAGTCTTCACCTCTCTGCACCAAAGAAAGGCTACTCCACTCCTTCTTTCCTCTTTCCTTAACTTTTCAGAGCTCCAGGCAGCTCTGACCATGCCTTGTATCAGGATATTGACTGAGCTGCTATCTCTTTTGCCATTTCCTTGTTTATTCCTCAAGAAGATGATGCACACCTCTTCCTCTTCAATTTTTCTAGACCTCAGATATGTAAGGAAGGAAATTGAGCATCAACAGATCTAGGTTCCTTTCCCAGTATTGCCTCAAACACTCTCTGTCCCCTAAGCAAGATCTTAAACTCAATAAACATTCATCTCCTTTTCAAAGGATGGGATAGGATAAAATGATGCTTATTCCCATTTAGCTCTAATATTAGCATCCCTGTTATTCTAAAGTTCGCTGCTCCAGATTTTGTTCATTTTCTCTCAGACATCTTTTACATGCATAGAACCCTCTGAGGCTTGCACGGGTACCTAAACTCTCCTTACTGTCATGCTCATTCTTGCTCTCCTCTCCTGGCTCCCTTCTCTTTTTCCCTTCTTGGCTTCATTTTATACATTCCATGCAAGCCAAGACAAAACAAAAAGTAGGGGCACATTTATGTTAAAGAAAAAAATGTTTGGGATTTGAAGTCAGATTAGGTGAAGAATCTATGCTGACAGTCTTCAGATTTTTGTGAAAATACAAGAATGATTGGGAAAAGCAAGATACAAAACAGTGCATTATAATCTCAATTATGTAAAAATAAGTTTTCAGTCTTGGAAATAAACACAACACTATGTTAAAAGTAAGTATTTCTGTTTGGTTGGATGATTCATGTTTTGTTTTTATTCTTTATTCAGCATTATCTGTGTTGACAAGTATAATTTATTTGAAGATGTCCATCTTCATGTAATTAAACATGCCTGTCTTCAAACAATAGCTGAAAGGTAAAATTATAAAATTCTGTCTTACTCAGTAATCCTTTGCTTTATTTTATTATTATTAAAATTATGCCATAAACATACAGTATTTCACCTTCATTGCTAAACAAATTACCTAGCTTCTGTGGGCTGTTCTGAGAACATAAATACCATGTTTCTAAAGGAAAAAAAATAGCTCTGAGTTCTAAACAACTGACTTAAAAATAACATTTTAGACAGGAAATATAATTTTTGTCAATCATAGAGTTCATTTAGAGATAGATATAAATGGAGATATAGATATTTAGATTTTTTTCCCACACCAATACTTTATTTTTTGGAAAACACAATATTGTTGAGATTAATGGCATGAACTCTTTAGGGGCAGAGTAAAAGAATCAAAATGAAAATTTCTAGTAATCAAAACTTTCTAAAACCTGGCACTTTATTAAGGGGGAAAAGACCTCAGCAGGATCTATGAATAGGGGTTTTGTTATTAACACAATGAGAATCCATCTATTCTCTATTTTTAAAATGGAAATATTTTCATCAAATAAAAAATATGTTCATCTGACAAAAACAATCAGGGGTCATGTGCATAATTTAAGTGAATCAAAACCAGAAACTGGAAATTTCATCATGATTTTGAAAAGTTTACTTTTGAGAAGTTAGAAAATAATAATAGTGGAAATGAATACAGCTTTAAAAAACATGCAACCATTCGTTTGCTATTGGAAACAACCCAGTTTTAACATTCTTAATCATAGGCTTGCTGAATATGATTCTTTTGTGAAGTGAACCTTTCACATTTATTTAGGGAGAAGAGGTCTCACACACAATTATTTTTGCCTTTGTGGAAGATCTCACAATCCTACAGGGACCCAGAATTCTTAGGGTAAAAACTATGAACAGTATGGAAAACCCCACTGAGAGAAATTCCCAACAAGCATGAAACTCTCTCTGAATTCTGTCTCAGCTGAGAACTCAGCTGGTATTTTCCTTCTTCCTCATTTGTTTTTCTAATTTCCTTTCTCAATAGGTTTTGTATTGGAACCCAATGGGCACCAATACAAGGAGAAAAGTTAACGGTTCATAGTTTGCTACATCATGTCATTAGCTGAGCAAATGGAAAAAGATTGTAAAGACCTAATCAATCCCTTCATGGGTCACAGAGCCCATAATTTATGATGTCTTGTTTACCACACATCTGCAGGCCTGAAATTCAGACTTGCCCTCTACTTATTTTTCCCTTTTTCATTGGAGTATACATTAAACACAGTAAAAACATATAAATCTTAAGTTAGAGAGCATGATGATATTTTACATCTTTATCCACCTATCTAAAAAGCACCCACATCCAGATTTAGAATATATCCATCACTCCAGAACTTCCCTTGTGCTCTCTTCCCTGGAAAGAACCTTCAAAAGGAAGTACCACAGCACTGTTTTTATTTTTAAGCTATTTTTTTATTTTAAAAATGTGACTTTGGGGGGATTAGCTTGATATTATTTTGGTTATCTCTACTGAGGTGTAGAAATTGCACCAAATAAGACTGACACAACATTATACTAAAACGTGAACAATTTTTCCTCCAAAATAGATGCTCTCCATCTATTTTGGTGGATCTTACAGAATTAAATATTTGAATTGCAACTCAGACTTTCTGCTGGCAGGTACTGCCTACAGCATATCAGATATGCTCTCTTCTTCCCCATGATCTAAAATATTAAGGCATTGCACCTGAAGGCACTGAGCTGAGACCACCCATCTTCCATTCGTTTTTTGTTAAATAACTCATTTCCTGAAGCATTATTACTACATTCCCCCACTGTCACTGCAGTGGACATGCATGCATTCAGGGTATCCCTGCTCCTGTTTGCACAAGGTAAAGAATAAAGTTCCCTTACAGGGGCCCTGTTACTTTACTGAGAGTAAGAAGACTGAGTACCCATTTCTATATTAAAGGCAAAAAAATAAAATGAAGCACAGGAAGTCAGTCTCCCCAAATCTCACATCCCTTCCTTATTCCTCCCCTGTTCAGTTTACCTTGCCCATGAAACCGGCTCTTGGGTTTATACCTTACTCAAAGTTTAAATGACTGATAGTAGCAGACATTGTGAACTGTTTCAGTTACCCTTACATGTATCTCTCCCCTATTACAATGCAAGATCCACAAAGCCTGGAACTCTCTTTTTTACCATCTAAAACAGTGCCTGGCACAGAGTAGATAATCAGTAAATATTTGTGGAACAAATGAATGAATCAGCATCCTAAAGCTCTATGGGAGGATTTCAGGCTTTTGTTCTGTGGAAATGGGAAAGGACTGTGGATTTAGAAGAGAAGAACCTGGTCACCAGAGCCCAGAGGGTGTTGCCAAATTACAAGACAGGCAAGGGAAGCCAACAAAGCTTGCTTGCCCCTTCTGTAAGTTGCTAGCTGGTTCTTACTAGAAGTGAGGCAAATCAAGCTGAAGGAAAGTCAGGAAGCTCAGTCTACCTGTGCTTGAGCCTTGGACAGATAGCTGGGTCCACGGCCAGGACTGTTCTCACATAGCTAGAGAGATGCAAATTAATCATTTAACTTTCCATGGTTATGGTGGGCAGAAAGCTCCCTGACTCTTGAAGCAACTACTGGTTCATAAAGAACTCAGTGTTAGAATTGGGAGTTCATTCCCAATGAAAGAGGAGGGGGGAATAAAGCCATTTGAAGAAAAAAACAAAATTTCAGGTTAGAAATACAAATTTTAATGAGTGATCTGTTTGCTTGAAGCAAAGATTGCTAGTGTACTATTTTGGGAGAGTTGATTCTCATGGTTACAGTAGCCTGTCTTGCTTGGAGAGGAAGGACAAAGGGATATTTTTGTGTTTTTCAGGAGAAGCAAGAGTCTCTGGTATATTACTATTGTTCCTCTGTTAGGGCCAACGCTTAGCACACTCTATGTAGCACGCTGCAAAACCCCACAGAGGGAACAGGACCTATGGTGAGTTTTTTTTAGCATTAAAATACTTATTAAGGAAAAATAAAAACTTAAGTGATGACAATGATAGTATTAATAATCATAATTCTCTGAGCACCTGCTGTAGGTCAAGCACTCTTATTATTTTACAGTCATGGAATACCATCACATAAGGCAGTGTTCTCTTTGTTTTTGAGATAAGCAAATTGAAGCTCAGAGGTTAAGCCATTTTCCCAAAGCTACAAAACCATTAAGTGACCAAAGTTAGATTTGAACCCAACTTTAATTGATGTCAGATCCATTTATTTATTTTCCACTCTACTACATTTTCTCCTTAGAAAAAAAATCTTAGTAGTTTATCATCCTCTTTTGTCTGCAAAGTCAACAGAGTAGGTTGTAGACACCTTAGTTGCCTTGTACCTGCTCAGGGATACCCCTTTCATTTTTCTTCAGGAATCCAGACTTCTCATGATCTATTCTTTTAAAAATTCCTCTAGCCTCTCCTGGTAGCTTCACAGAGTAGAAGTATCATTGACTGGGGATTCAGGGACCTAGGTGGTAGACCCAGTTTACCCATAAAGAGCTATTTGACCTTGAATCAATCTCCTGGCCTCATTCTCCACCCACAACCCTATCTTGTTCAAAATTTTTATGATTCTAAACTGTCAGTGAAGGTGACCAGCTTAAAGGATTTCCTCTTATAGGTGAATTTGCATTCTCGAATATAATGAAAATTTTAAATGCAAGTAATAATGCTTCTTAAAATAGGAACTTTCTGGCTGTCTGGGTATATAGGTGACATATTTATTGCCCCCATTGGGCTTTGTCATCCAGCATCCTCGAACACAATCCCCTCTTTCCCCAAGAACATAAGGACAGCCTTATGATACAATGTAGATTTGTTGAATCTCTCCTCTCAGTTGTACTTTGAAATTTCTGAACCATGTGACATTCTAATGCCAGGGAGATTTGACAGGGTGCATCCAGTATCAAACAAGAGTATCATCTGAAGCCACCTAGACCTTCAGTGAAAGTAGCCTGGGGGCAAGTTAGAAGTCAAGTTAAAAGTACATCATTAATACAACCCACAGATGGGGAGAGGGGAGGGAGGAGTTAGGGAGTCAGTGGATTAAAAGACACTGCCAGGCTGGTGGTCTGATCAAGATACCCTTTATCATATCAAGGGCATCTGAATGCAGGTTCTCAGGCCCTCTTGATAAGCAGCCCAGGTAATACTGATGCTGGTGTCCTAGAGCACATTTTGAGAAGCACAACTTCAGCATGTCTTAATGGATGACTTTAATTACTGTCAACATGATGTAGTAAAAGGAGAAAATTTTAAAAGGGAAATAGGAAGATTGAGAAAGACGTCTGCAATTTTTCAGTAATGTTAGCACTCTCTTTGGGAGATAATACTTTCTACTTGAAACCAAGGCAGGACAGTTAGGCCCAAGTAGAGTTCTAAGTGATTGTACCAGGGGTTGTAAGACAAGAGGTGTTAGTCATGATCCTCAGTCACAATAGAGAGGCATGCTGGTAAAGTCATGGCAGTGAAACCAACGTTAGTCCACTGGCAACCAAGAATATGGTGGGTGTGTGGGTGCCTGGGTGGCTCAGTCGGTTGATCACCCAACTCTTGATTTCGACTCAGGTCATGATCTCAGGATCATGGAATCGAGCCCCACATCAGGCCCTGTGCTTGGCAGAGAGTCTGCTTGAGATTCTCTCTCTCCATTTCCCTCTCCCTCTGCCCCTCCCCCTGCTCTCTCTCTCTCTGTCTCTTCTCTCGTAAATAAATAAATAAATAAATAATTTTTTAAAAGAAAATAATATGATGGGTGTGGCCAGGAAGCTGGGGAAGCTGCTAAGAAGGGTAGGAGGATAGTTTCCAGGTGCTGCAGAGAGGAAACCAAGTCCATGTCTATTAAAACACACAAATGTGCAAAGGTAGGCAATGGAACTCTAGTCAGGGCAGTGGCAGTATATCAGTGCACTGTCCCTGGTCTCTAGACTAGAAAATCAGCCACCGAGAAATTTCAAAGGAAGTTGGGGAGGTGGCTGTAACATGCATTGGATGAACCTCAGCCATAAATTTTAAAAAGCTCATGGTACTGGTCAGGAAGGAGGACAGAGCACAGAGGAGGACCAGCTCCAGGTCCTCAGTGAGAAGGTATTAGTGTTAAACAGAACTCCACCTGGGTTGTAATCTAGCACATCTATTCAGCAATTTTTGACAAGGGTTTATTGGGCACTGTGCATATCAAACACTTGAAGTAACAGTTTCTCTCTTGAAGGAGATCATAGTTTAATATTATTATTTATATATTACATGATAATATATATTAATTATTTATATATTCTTTCAATGGAATATACCTCAAGAGTTGTGAATTTATTCTTCAACTTAAAATTGTTTCCAAATCCCCATTTAAAGAATCTTTCCAGATTATGTCAATCAGACATAACTGAATTAAGTTAAAGGCTTTTAATTACTCCCTTGTTGCCCTAGATAAGTGCTCATACCAGTTGGGTAGAACAGATAACCTACCCTTATAGCCCTAGACCCTGAGAGGGCCTTTCGAGTGTATCAGGGAAGTAGGACTTGTAATAATCATTTGATGCTCCTAAATCAAAACCCAAGGTACCCACAAAAGGATCTTGATTTATGAAGAACAAAAATAATTGGTCCAACTTTGGCAAGGCAGGCAAGGAATGAAATTTTTAAACTCATCTTCTGAAAGCTTTGTAATTAAATGGCTGCTTTGAACTCACTCATCATAGAAAGCATAGACGAGTGTCCTGCTCACTCTAGCCCTGAGCTATTCACCTAATCTATGGGCAAGCACAGCTGTGGCTGCACCTAGAAACGTTTTCCATATAAGTAAAGATTGAAAATTCATGGTGTGTAAATTACTAGGAGTTCCGGAAAGATCCCAATGCATATCCTTGCTCAAACACCTTCCAACTCTTAGCTGCTACATATAATTAACTAACAGACATTTAGCTAAATTCTCCCATGACTATTAAGATGCAAATCTAGGGAAAGAATAGTGTTTTAAATACTGTTCGTAATTTCCTCCTTTGTGTATATGAGTTGATGGATTCTCAGATTCCCTATCAATATCCCCAAGAGCAGACTTTGATACTGAGAGTATTAAATGGAAGGATGAAGCTGGATGGAAAACATGGCTCAGAACCGTGTGGCTAGGACACCAGAGAGAAATCATTCTTTCAATATTGTCTAGGGCTGAACATAAACCCCACCCTGGATCTAAGCTGTATGGTTAGACTCTATCCTCTTAATTAATTTCAAAGAAATATAAGACTTGTTTTTCACTGCTGACCTTGGGTTTTGGAGGAGATGCATCACATCACTGTTGGTTCATTGGCTGTTCTACTCCTCTCCCTTGACTAAAATGCCAGTGGCTGACTAGGAAGGTCCATGTTTACCAAACATTATAAAGGCATCACAGAAAATACCCATATGCATTGAGCAATACTAGCTGGGAAGGACAAAAATACAATATCTGTTCCCATCTGTGCCTGGTCCTTTCAGAAAAATGTGCACACATATGGTTGGCCCATGTTAATTAAGTCCAAATATGGATTGGATTCAACTTGGAGAGCAACTGATAAATCTGTGGCTAAAACTTTTCCAAATGCTTTGATATTTCCTGAACAAAAATGTTTTGAAGGTGTTGAATAGGAGAGGGCTAAACTGGACACCCCCAGAAAGAAGAGCTCAAAGTACCAAAGACTCAACTAATACTGTTCACATTCCAGTTACATTTTATATTTCAAAGTCATTTCACATCTAGTATTTATTTATACACCCAGATATTCATCAAGATAAAATGTTATTAAGTCTGCACATTAGAATAATGAGAACTGACTTGTCCATGGTCACTGTATGTCTAAGAGCGCCGTATAGCAATTTTCTTAGCCATTCTGTATCTGAAAGTGTTGTATAATAATTTTCTTAACATTTTGTTTGGGATTATTTTACTTCTGGCACAAGAGAAAGGGAACAAATGCTTGTGAACTGCAAATAGGGTTTTAAGATAAAAAGATGCAACTATCACTTCTGTTATGCGCTAAATGCCTCCCAAAGGGAGGAAACCCAAGGCAAGGAGGATATCTATCTGCTTGAAACTGGGTATGGAAAGCGAGTGGAGCCTGAGTGTAACAGGTACTGAATAAGGAAATGTTCATGTATATGGGTTAGGGGGAATAGGGAGAGCTGTCTCCCCCCTTTCCTCCCTTTTATCCTACAGCCACCTCAGGGTTATTATGACACTCATTGAACATTTAGTATGAATCTGGAACTGAGAAAAACTGCAGATCAAGGAAAGGTTAAATGACCTCACAGTCACTTAGTAAGATTGGATTTGAATCCAAGTCTTCCTAAATCTCAGAAGTGATCTCAGAAGTGACATCTTCCCCACCCCATAGCATTCTGTCTGTAATCCCCACCTTACTTATTGCTTTCTATCCTTCATCTAACTGCTCAAATTTAGCAAAATGTCCCTACTAAAATGAAACATCAAATAAAGCATTTGTTTTATTGTCCTTTGAAAGGAATGATCAATCAGATATGAGGTGGCCTTGCTCTGAGTGTGTGTCATGTGTAGAACTTTACATAATTATATATGTCCTTAATTGTCTCTCAATGACTGTCCAGTGATAAATGTTTTATTCTCTTCAGTACAGATGTTGCTTTGTAATTTTAAATGCCACAAGCAAGGATAGACTTGTTGGAGAGACTGCTGAGCTTTGAGGATGTAAATTTTTTTCCCCATTTTAAAATGGATTGCCTTTCTTTTGGATTATGTGCTATGAGAATGTGCTAAAGTAATTCATGTGTCTCATAAGAGCCATGGCAATATTATATGTATTTATTTTGGGATTAATGCCATCCAGGGAGGCTTTCAAAGGCAGCACTATGGACCAGGCAGAGGCCCATGTCAACATGAGTTGAACAGGCTCACTAGGACCTCCAAATTTCCTTTGGCTTCCTGCCACAAGAAAATTCAGGTAATGAGTAATAGCAGACTAGCCCTTCGACTCTGCTGGCTCAAATATACCATGTAATTTCCTTTAGCCTACATATCTAGTTAATAATTGTGCCAGCCAACCATCTTTGTAAAATTGTCTAAAAGCATATAAACCCATAATTCATGAATACATTCTAAAATAATATCTCATGGATACTCCTGCTGAGTGAATCAGAGGGTATAAATGATCTAATTTGTGATTGGGAAATTTCTCAGTAGGGAGTTTAGTATTGAGTATTTGTCACTGTGAAAACTGTATGTTGAATACAAGGCTGCCTCTTAAACTACAGGTAGTCCAATATTCCCTGCCCCACTCCAAAATCAGGTTTCTCTTTTCAAGAATTGGATATTTAACTTGCGAGAGAAAGACTCAAAGATCCAAAAATAGTTTGAGATCGGCACCTTAAACTTCAGAATCCTCACTTGCTTACTCCCAAGCCCTAAGGGACACAAAGGACTCACCCTTATTTCCTCATCCAGACGGAATTTTGTGGTTTGGGAAGGAGATCATTTTAAGTTATAGATGTAAGATAGAGCTACAAGGAGCCTCAGATTTTATCTAATCTTTTCTAGTTCAATCTCATGTTATGGATGAGGAAACTAAGAATCAGAATGACTGATAGGGTTAGAGAGGCAGTTCTATGAGCCTGGAGGATACGGTAAATGATGCAAGCAAGTGTGGAGTTCCTGATACCCTGAGGTACCTTTTCAGTATTCTGTTCTTTGCCCTATCACCTTCAGAGCAAACTCTGATAAATGTTAAATGCATTGGAAAGTTACCTCCAAAAGGAGGAAAATCTACTGGCTGCTATTGCTAGTCCAATCAGGTAAACAGTCAAGGACAAGTGCTCATGCCAGCTGCCATGAATTTCATTGCACAATTCCCTCTTTTCCTCCAAACAAGGGTAAAATCCTAATGCTGTTGTGTTTGAACAAGTATTATGCCCATGAGTATATGTGAATTTCTGAACCCAGTTAGAAGCTTGACAGAGCTGTCCAGCACTTTAAGAGAGTCTGTCATATACAGAACACACTTTCTGAACTCTAATACTTGTACCCTCAGTGGCACCTTTTTTTGAGGACCACTGCTTCCCACTCTCCCAAACTTGCTTGACTCTAGGAAGAACGGAATCATTGTGGTTTCCATGGCATTTCCCAGCACTTCTCTGAAGACTCAGTGCTTAATTCTGATGTGGGCGCTTATGTTACAGTCATTAATTACTGCATTAAGTCAAGTCACAAAACTAATGAGGATTTGGACACAGAATTGGAAAATGAGAATGTAATTTTGCCTGGATTATAGGATATAAAGATAAACATGGTTCAAATAGGCACAGAGACAAGAAATCACAGCTTTTATAGCTGCCTTCTAACAGAAAATATGGGCTTTATATGTCTCATCAAAATTGAGAGTAAGATAATCAAAGTATCACCATTGGTAACATTTAGGCAGGTCTAAGTTCACTGTGCATTTTATTTTCAGCTCTGACATCTAAATAGAGAATTTTCTTTTTTCCTAGGCCATAAAAATCATTCTGTAACTAAAGTTAGAATCTTTTGAAGTTCTTGCATCAAGCTCCGGATGAGTCAAGGATAGGAGGTTATGTGAGAAAAGTTGGCCTTGTATGTGTGTGGGTAGAGTCAGTCATTAGACAGGATTATTTGGGGAACACTGTTGGATGTCTGTCTAGAAATCTACACTCCACCTACTCTCAGTGGTGCCTTAATCTATCATCAGAGGGAGAGGCATGTCAATCCCCAAGAGTTCTCTATTACAACTCAAGTACTACTGGGAAGGTGGAACACTGAATCATCCACACCTAGAATCATGAATTGAATCAAAAGAGATTAACAAGAAAATCACCTCCAATGCCATAAAACAATAAGTTTCAGGTCAGATAACGTTTGATGATGAGGGGGAACAGATATCTTGGTGATAAGGGGTACTGTTATGGAGGAGCAATCCCATAATTATTTATGGTTTGGAGGACTCTGTGTATTTGGGGGGTAGCATAAAACCCCTAGGTACTTGGTCAGTCAAATAAGAAGACACTTAAGGCAAACAGTATTTCCTTACCAACTTTGCCTCAGGTATACCCATTCTGGAGGCATGCACTAAATCTTAAAGCAGAATTGTTAGCAGTTGGAGGATCATAGCTTCCTTAAGGACCTTTTCCTCTAAACAAACAAATAAACAAAAGAGCTGAATACCCCAGTACAGGAAATATGCATACACTTTAGAGAGATTCAAGGACCTCCTGGAGTTTTCACCTAACCCTCAGGTGAAGAACCCCCTACTCTATAAGATCACACTCAAGGAATGGGTCCGTCCTATCCTTAATGTCTGGAATTTGTAGGAATATATCTTGATCAGCTTACTTTTTGTCTTAGAGCCCAGAACAGAAAGCACAATCATTAAATCACAAGAAAATACCAAGGGCCTTAGAGTATATGGCAATACCACTTTTGACCTGTATCTGTATAACATATATTGTATTCTACTAATGGTCTTAACCAAATCATCTCTTTTTCAAAGCTGAAGAAATAGAAGTTCAGAGAGTAACAAATTTCCCTAGGTCATTCATCAAGTTTTGAGGCCAGAGACTCAAGGCCAAGGGTGTTTACTCTAAAATCCTTGTCTACTATAGTATCAGAAATAACCAGGATAGCATTCAGCATCATAAGTTTCAGAGTCGGAACCCCAAAGAGTACAGCAAAGTGAAAACTGGGAGATGAAGAACATCTTGGTGCTGAAGTGAAACACACTGTAAAATTAAATTAGCAACATAGTGTTGATGACCAAGCATATGTCTACTAAATCTAGTGGGATAAAAATGTATGAAAGTAAAAACAGTGAGGTAATTCCCTCCATTCTTCCAAAAATGGTAGCCATTTGTTTATCATGTTAACAAATGTAGGAAAAAGCTACTGATTTAAGTTGTAGCAACTGTGATTTAAGTTATATAAGAAAGAATTTCTGCATGATGCTAGAGTAACTTATTATAGGATCCAAAGAAAGAATATAAAGTCTCCTTCTCTGAGGGTCTTTAAAACTAGAATGAGTTCTCAACAGGTTGCCTGAAGGGAGGAAATTTGACTTAATGATTTTCATCCCTGGGATAATAAAATTTTTCAGAAAGTAGATATGCTATGTTAGTGACATATGCTATGTAAAACTATCAAATCGATCTTGACATTGTTGCACCTTGAATTGAAAGTCAACTGTTGCACCCTGAATTTAAATAGTCTTTTCAGACATTTGCAAAATTTGAAGATACTTTATGTTCTCATCTTAAATCTTATCTTCTTCCTCCAATAGTTCTTTGAAAAATGAGTTCCAAAAAGGTTGGTTCCAAAATGACATGCCTTTGGAATTGTATTTGTTTGTGTCTTTGGACTTGAGTTGGAGCAAATGAAGAATTAATGTGGGGTAGGAGACGATAGCATTGAAATAGAAGTCAAGAGTTTGATTCTTGACCTACCTGTCCTATGTATGGGCTCCATTATTTTCCCTCACCTAACTTGAAAGAAGTCACTTCCTCATTGGTAAAATAAGGGTGTTGGATTAGATACTTTGCAACATAATACCTTCAAATTAAAAAAAATAATCCTATGCTTCTATAAAAGTCAGAATGCTGGCATAAAATTCTCAGAAGCAATGGAAAGTAAAGAAAGAAAACAAATATTAGCAAAGACATTGTGGACAAATGAGACAAGCTGCTCCTCTCCAAAAATACCTTCTCCTTTTTTCTTTCATATTACACACCATATGCCACGGTGCCCTGACTTTTACTGCAATCCATTATATTCAATTCAGCAAATATTGTTTGAGCAATAATATGTACAATACTCAAGGCTCAGCTCACTATTCCACTATGGATTCAGGCCTTTTTAAGTAACATGAGTTTAGAATTTGACTGTCTCTGCAGGGAATATACAAAGAAAGATGTGTGTCCTTGTTTATATTTTGGTCAGGGATGATCAATACTTAATGGAGTGGGTCAACAAAAAACTTAAAAAGAAAACAAAGAGTAAGATCAAATGTATTAGAGAAGAGAACATCAAAGAAGAAATCAGAAGAGAAGTGGACAAAAATAGATTTGACACTTTTTCATCAGCAAAGACTTGTGTCCTGCCACACTGGACAGAAATTTTCCAACAATGAGCTAACACCTTTGGCTCCTATTTAAAAGATTTGTTTGAATTTTACTAAAGTACCCCAGGTGTTTGGATCTGCAGGACACTTGTGGAGTTCTGGTCTACTGTCCCCTCTTTTTTTTTAAACTGCTGCCTTTTAAGAAACTTCTCGGAAAGTGTGATCTTGCTTATTATGAAATCAATGGACTGTATAGTTCTCTTTGTGTTCTGTTCGGCCATCAAAGCCTTAGGCTTTGGTTTCCCTGTGGAGTTAATTTTACTTCTGCTCCCACAAAGCTAAGGAAGCATGGATTTGTTTGTGGATGAAATGCTATCATCTATTTGTTTTAGGTTTCAGAAAATGCATATATAAAACATCACTACAGAACATAATTATTTTAATGTGGACCAATGTTTAAGTAGTTATTTAAATATGTAAGATAGAGACAATTCATGATTTTATCTTTGGTACTTCTGTTGTATCTCTTCCTTGTATCTTTCTTAACCTCTTCATCCTGATTTCTCGTCTCAGGCATCCAACTTGCTCATTCTCACTATTCCTCATAGGCCTCAAATGTGCTGTCAAGATGAAAATTTCATATCAGCTCCTTACAGCTTAGTATGAATTTAAGTCAATGGATTCCCTCTTCTAGGGGTATTTGCATTGTAAACCTGAGAGTAGAGGGAAAATCCTCCCTAATGCAACATCAGCAGGAATCTTTCCAACACCTTTAAAACATCAGAAACTGTCACTTGCTTGGCCTTAAACTTGAATCAGACCTGCAGCTGGGCATTTATTAGCACTAATTACTCCTTGCCTTCTAGTTAAATTGAGTTCAGTGACTCAAGTAAACAGATATGTAGGTCCCAGCCCCCAAATTCTAACAATATTTGAGTCACATATTCATTTGCAAAGTTAGAGCCACTTTTCTTTTCCTTGTTTGTCATTTATTCCTATTACTTAATTTATCTTATCTCTGCCTGCCTTGTTAGACTGGAGCCCTTCCAGGGCAGGGACTGTATCTTACTCAGTTCTGGATCTCCAGGTCCAGCACAGTGTCTGGCTCATTGAAAATCCTTCCAGGCAAATAATTAGATTCCTGTAACTCAAATCTGCCAAGAGCTGTGTTTCTGTAAAATGACATGCCCAGTTCTCCTACACCAAGGATCTTTCCTCTGATTTCATAGAACACCCACGATGAGGGAAAAATCTAAACCAGCCTGTGACAGGACAAACTCTACCCAATCCAAAACAATTGTCAGGGTGTTTCAGAGCTTATAATATGCTAAACTGGGAATGAGAGAAGAATTGCCTCTGGATCTAGGTCTAGGGAACATTATATTCTTCATGGTTCTATAATGGAAAGGCCTTCATAGAACAGAAGGGAAAAAACTTGGTTTTATTTCAGCAGTGCACGATGCCAGGTATTTACTAGAGGAAATGCCACCCAAGGCCCAGGGGGTTAGCTGGAGCCACTGATACCCTGTGCTGCTTTTTATAACTCTCCTCCCTAGCACCACGCTCCACATATGTCCCATTTCATCAGGTCACATCAACTTAGGTTGTGCCCAATACTACATCTAACACCAAACACTTCACCATGTGAAATATTCTGTGTTTCCATAAAATGTTTATCTTATTTATTTTTTTATTTTATTATGTTATGTTAATCACCATACATTACATCATTAGTTCTTGATGTAGTGTTCCATGATTCATTGTTTGTGTATAACACCCAGTGCTCCACGCAGAACGTGCCCTCTTTAATACCCATCACCAGGCTAACCCATCCCCCCACCTCCCTCCCCTCTAGAACCCTCAGTTTGTTTCCCGGAGTCCATAGTCTCTCATGGTTCGTCTCCTCCTCCGATTTCCAACCCCCTTCATTCTTCCCCTCCTGCTATCTTCTTCTTCTTCTTTTTTTTTTTTTTAACATATAATGTATTATTTGTTTCAGAGGTACAGGTCTGTGATTCAACAGTCTTACACAATTCACAGCGCTCACCATAGCACATACCCTCCCCAATGTCCATCACCCAGCCACCCCATCCCTCCCACGCCCCACCACTCCAGCAACCCTCAGTTTGTTTCCTGAGATTAAGAATTCCTCATATCTTAAATGTTTATAAAAATAAAAATAAAAGTAAAGTTCCTTAAAAATCAAGTGGAGGAAGTTTCCTTGTTTTTGTGTAAGCAATGACTTTGCCAATTTTTACAAATGAGCAGCCTCTTTCATTCCATAAGACATTCGGTCTGTCAGCCATCAGCAAACTGTGAAATTACTAGTTTAAGAATGGAATACACGGTACAGACCTAAATTGTATAGAGAGTTGTGAAATGAGGTTTTGATGGTGGTGACTCTACAGACTTTTGAAAATTATTTGCAGGGATACAAGCTGTCCATTTTCTTTTGTAATAAGATTGGAGAGGAAGGGGAACTTCTACAAAGGATCTTTAAAATGTCAGTATTTGTTTAATGTATTAAATATCTCTCATATACAGTACATCATCTTGGATCTTTGGGAGGAGTTACAGAAGGTGCAAAATCCAAATGTCTTGGCTTTAAAGAGCTTACTATTTAGAAAGAACATTAACTTTAAAATACAGACAGCTGTCATCTCATTTATTGAGCACATATGTTGTGTCGGGTACTGTGGCAAGTGTTTTTATATACGCTGTATCAGAGATTGGCAAATTATGGCCAAAGAGCCAAATCTAATTCACTCTCTATTTTTATAAATAACATTTTACTGAAGCACAGAACACTCAGTTGTCTGAGTATTGTCTATGGCTGCTTTTGTGCTACAATGGTAGAGTTGAGTAGTTGTGACAGAGTTGAGACAGTCTGGCCTACACAGCTGAAGTACCTACTGTCTGGACCTTTACAGAAAATATTTACTGATCTCTATATCATTCATTCTCACAAGAATACCTAGAGATAAATATAGTGTTTCCCATTTTACAGTTAGGTAACTGAGGGTTATAGGTGATGTAACTTAGTGGCAAAGTTTGGATTTGATTCTAGATTGTGTGATTCCAAAGATCCATGTTCTTATGCTAAATTCATATACAGAAATAGCCAAAATATGAGGTAGGAAGAAATAAGAGCCTCACAGAGTCACAGAGGAACTAGAGTTCAGAAAAGAAAGATACGATTTTGAGGTTGGGGTGATAAAGATTCTGGAGAAGATCACATTTGAATGTAAAAGCAAAAATGGATCTCAAGATTTGTCACTCACAAGCTCAAGCCCAGGAAAAGTTAAGAGATCAAGGTTACCAGGTTTCGTTAGAAGCAGATCTGAGATTAGAACCAGTTTTTCACTCACCCAGCCCAAAGTATACTGTCAATGACCATGCTGAGCCATTCAATATTTTTGTATGTGTGGTTACATGTTATAGAATGGCAAAATTATTTGAAATGGAGAATTTTACATTATGCTCAATGACTAATTGAACTAAAGACCTGTACTTCTTTTATTGAAGCAATCAAAAATACATGTATGTAGGTATTTACATGATATTCACCCCCCATCTTACCAAATACATATACATATTTTTTCCAAATATATTTTTTTTGTGGAGAATCACACTTCTGAGACCGTGGGAACCTCTGGCATTCTCACCAATTTTAAGATTCGAATGATAACCAAGAGACCACAAAAGTCAAATATTTATATACATCTTACCCTTCAGAATCAGGCAGAGCCAGGCCAGGAGAAAAATGGTGACGTAAACAGGTACAGCCGAAAGAAGCTTACCTGATACTGTAGAGTACTTTGCCATTTTTTGAAATTCGAAGCAATTTGTTGTCAGTGGTGACATCATGGAAGTTGGCACCCTTCTCATTGGCAAAGAATAAATCTGGTTTCCAAATGGAGTCCAGCATGGATGGGTCCAAGTCCAGGGAATCGTCAGGGTACTCGCTATATGCCAACCGTGAATCATTCCACTGTTGTCTCAGAAAAATGTTCACTCGGTAGTCCTATAGAAACCCCATGCATAAAAGTTACTTATCATGCAGTCTGGCATAAGAGGTCCATCTACATTTCCCATCACTCTTCTCCCTGATTTGGTGCAGTATTAGTGTCTGAACCAGGCTATATATATCTTGGTCAAAATAAACCATTCTGTTCTATTAGAAGTGGGAACAGAGGGAAGAAAGAAAGAAGCCTCAACCAAACCAGAACACTAATGGAACACATTGAGTTGGTTGAATTTTTTTTATGCTTAAATTTAAATCATTCATCCTGGGAGGAAATAATACTAACTCAAGCTGATTTTTCCATAGAAAAAGGTAACCATGAGTACAGAAGTCAGACTGTGATGGTAGATTGTCAAAACTGATTCATTTTCCAAATCAGAAATAACATGATCTCTATTCTCATACTGCTCAGATGCTCTGGGCAGAAGGAAACCCATTCTGTAATTTTGGTCGTGGGAATCTTATTATAAAATATGACATGATGGGGCAGTATTTTTTAAATTCATCTACATAAGTATTCATCTTGACAAGATAATTCCCTCACACTACTTACTTTTCAAATTCTTAAATATTTTATCATTTCTCTGAATGGGTTGTATTTATAGTAGTTGACGTGATACTTCATCAATACAGAGATCTTTTTTCATGTTTTCTTAATCTGAGCACCTTCTGACAAAGGTGTTCCTCCCTATGGGAGACTCAGGTACGTCCTGTCATTCCCACTTGATCTGGGAATTTACTTCTTTGCCAGTGAATCAGCCTGGGGCAGTGACTTCTCTTCTGGGAATTTCTACTCAAAGGTCTTTAGGTTCATGGAAACTGTTGCTTTCCTTGGTAGAGTGGACCCCAAAAGAGGCTTTAACAGTATTCCCTAGTCAAGTGGGACTATAGTTCAGAACTAATAGTTGTTCACTCCTGACACTTAGGGTCATTTAGAGTGATACATACTCATACCTTCTTACTCTCCTTTTTCACCATTTGCTCCATCCCCACATCTTTTTCACCTGGATTTTTGGTCATTGTTTATTTTACTCTAATGGTGACCAACTTGCCCTGGTTTACCTGAGAACTTTTAGCCCCCAAAGTCACACATTCAGGGGACCCACTCACTTCTAGACAAAACCAGGATGGTTGGTTACTTTACTAGGTACAGTGGAAACACCTCAGGGTGGTCAGTTTTGGTTCATTCCCTCGGGGCCAAAAGAAAAAAATAACTAAGTTATAAAGATTAGGGTATATGGAAAAGAGCTTCAATCCAGTTCCTTCTACCTATTACTAAACTAATCCAAATTCCTAGGACATTTTTTTTCAAATACAGCCATCCTGATTTATCAGGCTGATAGAGTATTTTGGAGATGGCAGTTCTTGGAAATAGTGCCCAATGTAGACTTAAAGAATGTAAATAATCAAATAGTTACTAACTTCTGAAAATCAGTCATCAAACCCCAGCTCATTTGGAAAGGTTGATATTAAAAGAAATAACCTCAAGTTTCTCTGTTGTACAGCATAAGAATTTTCTGACTTGGAAGATTTATCAGCTGACTTTTATTTGGGATGTTACCAGGCATGAGTGGCAAATTTTCAAACCTAAGAGGGCACTGTTGTGGGCCCAGTCAGGCTTCCATCCCATCCTGTTTGCTCACTGACTCCTTCAGTGAGTGAATCAAGGGAATAGCAGAACCTCAAAGTTGTTCCCATCATATAGTTTTGGAATTGTTCAAAGGGACCAGAGGATTGTAAGTGGAAAGAGATTACCGGTTCAGTGTTTTATTGACAACAGGAGTTACTGGAAGCTTTGGAATTGTGTGCGAATAAAGAGTGAGGATGTGTGATATGTAGAAAATCAAAAAAGGGGGCTATTGAAAATACAATAATCCAGTTTACATATAAGTATGAACTAGATACATGAACTGTGAGCTTTCCTTAAGGTTTTCTGAGAGAAAAATGCAGTTTCTCCAGTGTTTGACATCCACCCCTGTTATATCCCTTTGAGTAAAAGCCAGTTTTCCTTAACAAGATGTTGTGTGGGGGGTGAGGGGTGGTCTATGAGCTTGTTTCAGTAGGAAGTAGGAGAAAAGAGAATTTCAGAGAATTTCATCCCTTAGATAACTCTGGAGGTAGAGAAACTCTAAGTATGAGAAGTAATGACAGCTAGAAATAATAGAGGTGAATGTGTTAAATATCTTAGGCCATTGGGAAGCCAACTAGGCTCCCGCCCCTGTCTAGGGAGCAGTTGTAGGGTGGGAAAGGCCAGAGAAGTCAGACAGACAGTACTGGGCAGCGAAATCACTAAGAGAACATCACTGCAATCCTCCCTTGAGCCTGAGAATGATTTAAAGCTGTATATCGAAAGACTCCAGAAAATATTACATGATGACATACAATATGAAAACATTGACCTTTAAAAAAATATCAATATAAATTTTCACAACTCATGTACATCTTTTTTTAAAAAGTCTTTCCCATGAGCATTCTTCTCCAGTGTTTCCTGGCTTCCTACTTTGAATTTTATATTTAGAAAATGATAAAATAGATTCTCCCAATATTAGAACTTTAGAAAGAATACTGAATCTATCATATCGCAATTAGAACCATTAAATGTCTAACAGTTATTTTAAAATAAGTGAATCCCATTTGTAAGCAAGGATAAGTAGAAAACTTAGAAAAAAAAATATAGTTTATGCCACAATGACAGGAATTATATGAAATACAACTTCTGTTAGATCTTTTGGAGGTATCCTTTATATAAATGTATAGGAATTATAATTTTCCATACTTTTGTTTATGATGATACACACTATTCTAAAATAAATAGCAACTCTTAAAACACTTTAGAAAATGACACCTAACGAACTAGAGACATAGACATCCAAGGAAAAGATTTTCTGGGGCTGGACCTCTGTAATTCTCTCAGTTCACTATGATTTTCAATGTAGGATAAAAATTTGACACATGTGATTTCTCTGCACATCATCTCTGTTTATTTAGAGATAAGTTTATTTCCTCATGATATTCCAAACCACAGGAGATAGTTATATTCTTCTGTAGTTTTTCTTTGTCTTTGTGTTTGCTTCTAGGTTTAATAAAATATTAAAGGCGGAGTAAATATTGAGAGACATGCTTAAATGCAGGCTGAATTTTCTTTTACACTGCCTTCTCTCTACAAAGACATATTCTACTTCAAATAGATGTCATATTTCCTTGTATTACAATTTGTTTTCCTATGATTGACTCTCTGGGTATTAGATTAGGTCATGGAAACATTTGAATTTATATATATATATATATATATATATATATGCAAATACATATGTATTTTTTCAAATACTGTGTGTAAGTCGTATAATCTTTATTATATTCTTAACACAGGTACTACAAGTACCTACATTCCATACTATTATTTTACATCGAGTTTATTATTTCTAAAGTTTCACTTTTCCTAATACCTTCTAATGCTATGCCCATGCCACAGATCATTTCCTTAAATTGAATTATTTTGGTACTATTGTATTTGGTCTAGCATTTATGCACAGAGATTGCCACTCTGTCTCATACATACTCATATTAAATCTTACTGTTACTCTCTTATTATTTTTATATGTATACATTTCTCAATCCAATTATGTTGTAAAGTTATCAACCACAAGGATATGCTTTGTTGATTCCCCACAGTGCCAATGTGGCCCTTTGGTTTTAACTTCTGGCTATACTGCAGGAAAGTTTCATCCTCCTGAATCTGTGCTAGCTTTGATATGGGAAGTTAGCCTTGAATTTGGAATTATGGGGAGGGGTGCAGTTGTTTTATGATGAATTCAGGCTTTAACATTGCACTGTTAATTTAGAGACCAAGGTCACCTTCTATCTCCTCAGTTTAACAAAATGCCAGGCTTGGGGTACACCCTTGGTTCTTCCTTAAGAAGTCAGAAATAAGAAATGTCGCTACCTGCTATTCCTCATGAATTGCTGATGCAGCTATAGAATGAAAGGGAGCCCATAATGTTAGTTCAGCAGTGCCAGCCCAGCAGGCATCCTCCTAAGGGGCTGTCTACCTCTTATCCACTTCCTCAGAATGTGATTTCAGATCAGAGATAAAACACCCTGCAGCAGTAACCCGCAGAGCATATGGAACTTATCTTTTGGGGAAAAGCTTGGGGGAGCTGGAATCATATTGTGGAGATACGCTCTGAGGGAACACATTTTATGCATTTTCAGCTCTTTCTCCCCCACCTCAAATCTGTTAAATGAGGAGGGAGTCAGGATCTGCTACTGTGGCATGGGGAGTGTTCCAGCACCCACAGGTCCAAGTCACATTCTATCTACCCACATCCTTTGAGACTATCTCTTCTTCACTTTCTGATGGCCCAGCCTTGGGGAGAGCTGTATGCAGATGGTATGCAAATGCTCTTGACCTTTACTGACATTATAATATTCCCAAAGTATGTCTTTATATCAGGAAAGTGGAAGTTGTAATACACTCCCCATCCTCTAAATTCACTTGCCATCAGCAGCTAAAGAAAAGGGGGAAAGATAGAAAAAGAAATGGTAAACTGACATTCTCCAGACAAAATATAAACTGTTTCACCATACATCCCTTACTAGTCTCCTAAGTCGTTTGGAATCACAAAAAGATTATTCTGTTGAAATCTCTTAATACAGGGTCAACTAGCAGTGACCATCAACAGATCCTCGTGACTCTTCATGAAGAAAAGTGTGTATTTTAGGGGAGTCTGCGTGGCCCAGTTGGTTAAGCATCTGACTCTTGATCTCAGCTCAGGTCTTGATCCCAGGGTTGTGAGTTCAAGCCCCAGGTTGGGCTCCACGCCCTCCACGCCAGGCATGGAGCCTACTTTTTAAAAAAGTGTGTATTTTGGAATAATGTATATCGTCATAATGATTCATAAAAATTTTCCTTAGAATAACACAAATATATTGTCTTCCGATCACATATATTCAACACCAACCCATGAGAGGAGTGAGAGGCAGTATTGGGTCTGTAAGTGAGCCTATACTTTGTGGGCAGGTAGTACCAACAATAATTTAGTGAGATAATATCAAACATAAGAGGGGCAAACTCGATAGCACCAGAAGGAAGACATCCTGAGTTCTTAAAATGGATAGTCATTGCCTCTTATTTAAAAACAAATACCCGAACTGGATCCTTCAATAATGCTATTAGGGTTGTAGAGTGAGAATGGAGCATGAGGGAAGAGGGGAAAATCAACCTGTTTAGAAACTCAAAATTCTGAGGCATTCTTGGAAAAATTCATTCCAGAACACAGAGAGAAAGCAAAATTATTATTGCTCCCCAATAGCACTGAGCCATGTCCTCAGTGACCACATACATTACCGTGCAGAAAAACTAAGGGTCTGATGTTCTGACTTCAATTAAAGACAGTTCAGAGAAAAATCTGTTTCTGTTTAACTTTTTTGACCAATTTTCTTTCAGTCAGAATTTGTGAAAATATGGGTCAATTCACGAGTGGTGGAATCTCAAGGTGTGGTTAAGGGAAGTTTGGGCTGCGATGATATTCTGTAACTCAGAGGGTGGATTCCCAGGCAGGGCCCCACGGGTCTAGCAAGATAGACCCTTTCAAGGTGGAGCAACTCTCATATTCTTTTGAGCATCTGCTTAACATCTACTTAAATATGGATGCCTCAGATCCAGGGTTGGCAATCTATGGCCTGCTTTTTGGAGTACAGCCACACCCATTTGTTTACTATTGTTTATGGTTGTTTTCCTGCCCAAAGGGCAGAATTGAGTGTGGTAGAGACTGGCAGGCCTTCAAAGTCTTAAGTATTTACTGTCTGGCCTTTTACAGAAAAAATGTTGGCCAGTCCCTACCCTACATGGCATGAGGATTTATTAAGCATGATAGAGCTTCCAAAAATATTTATTTTAGTTTCACACACAAGCTTTAATTGAAGAAAAGAAAAGATCCTTTTTAAAAGCCAAATGAAGGTTGTCATTCCATCAAAAGCTAAGAAATAAAAGAATCACAATATGCATCCCTCTTCTGACCATGCGATTCAGTCTATCTCAAAAGGCAAGATAGGCAGACTGTTCATTTTACACTTGAGCAGTGATTTCCGAGTTTTCTCATAGGAAACGTGACAAAGGACACCTTAATAAGTGGCCAGGAAGCACCTAAGCAGACCATTTATTAAACACCTTCAGTAGCTATTAAAGACACAGGAAAACAAGGACATCCAGAGTTTCCATTTTCATCTCCGTGAGTGTTCAGCTTTTTCTCGCGTTAATAAACATTGAAAAGGTGCACATTTACATTTTTGATTGAGGGTATATGCAATGGGGAGATTTAATCAAAGCAACGTAAGAGTCTAATTAATGCAATCAGCATTAGGTCGTGCAAGTATCGTCATTGAACGCCATGGTGTAAAGCTGGTACAGTGATTTGGGCTGCTGGAAGATTTGCCCCTCTGTTCTCAGGATAAAACCTAGAGGGGAGAGACAGAAACTGAATGCCAAGCCCGGAGCTGGATTAGTCTTTCTATGTTTACCTTGTCTTGTGAGGCATTTAATAACCCTATCAAAACTATCTTATTCGAGGGGCGCCTGGGTGGCTCAGTCGTTAAGCATCTGCCTTCGGCTTGGGTCATGATCCCAGGGTCCTGGGATCGAGCCCCGCATCGGGCTCCCTGCTGGGCGGGAAGCCTGCTTCTCCCTCTCCCACTCCCCCTGGTTGTGTTCCTTCTCTCGCTGTCTCTCTCTCTCTGTCAAATAAATAAATGAAATCTTTAGGAAAAAAAACCTATCTTATTTGAGTAAAATTCTTAATTCACTACATACTGTCCAAGCACCAGAAGTCTCATTTCTGGACAATGCTGTGTCAGTAATATTAAAACGGGTAGTAGAGTTGCATTATGTCTAATTTTGCCAGTGAAAAGGAATGGTAAAAGGTAAATAACTTTTTTTTAGCTCAAGGACACCAAAAAGTACAGTAATTTGTTAAACACAATCTTAGTAGCCTAAAAGAGAAAATTTATAAAGACAAGGGAACACTATTTTTTACTTCTCAATGGCATTATGCTCATCATTTCACTTGAGTGTTTCTAGGACATCAGCCACCATAGTACTCAGTCAAGCTCAACTATATTTTATTTTGACTTCATCCAATAATATGACTCTATACTTTACATAATCATGAAAATTAGCCAATTGATTTAAGACTTAAAATAAATAGTATGAGGACCAAGAAGAAATTTCACCCAAAAGTCAGTCTCCACACTATTGCCTAGTACTGTAAGGCTATAGATCTAATAGGCTATATTACAGGCAACACCATCACCATGACATTTAGAAGGAATATTGGTGGATTTTATAGTATCTGAAGTCTTTTTCATGCAAACGTGCAAATGAGACATGTTTGCACATACATTATGATGAGCTTATAATTAGTTTTATGTTTATTGGGGTTTTGGGGGGGCGAGGGAGCCATGCATGTGATGTAATTGCTATGGACTTGGGACTACTTTCTTTTGCCAACAAGATGTGTGTGTGTGCGTGTGTGTGTGTTTATTGTAAGGTCAGCCCCTTTGGCATATATCTTAAATGTAACATATCTGAGGCTTGACTGTGTTAAAACTTCCATTATATGAAAAAGACTGGCTATAAAATATATCTCCTGAACTTTGAAATTTATATTTCTGAAACATTAGAGATACAAATATTTAAATATCCTTAACATTACACTGTGTTTATTACTGATAATTCTACCTAAATCCAACGAAACAGCAAGTGTTTCCAAAATTTCTTTGGCATGATGGATAAAATATTATTGAATTTGAAGTAATGAACATTTGACTAATGACTTTCTAAAGTGAAAGTGTATAAAATAATCACTTTCTAGAGGTAAATGAACATGGAAATTGGCATTCAGTAAGTGTCCCACAATATGAAACAGTGCTTCTTCGATCCCATATCCCATTCCTTCACACGATGGCTTCAATGCTCAGCCCCACTCACCATTGTAGTTTCTGCTATTGACCCAAAGCTGTTGATAAATATGTTGCAGGTAACATTTACAGGAGGTCCTGCAAGTTGAACAATAAATAGAAAATTTGACAGGTTGTGTTCATGGCATAATCAAGTCATGTTTTTCTCTTGCCAGTGGCATTGTAGCACTTACCATGGTGGTTTCTGTGACTGATCCAAAACTGTTGATAAAAATATTGCAAGTAACGTTTACTGGAGGACCTGCAGAATGCAATAAGAATATTGCAATAGACATTGAAGCAAAAATACAGCTCCATCAACATCTGTGCAAATGACTAGAAATGTAAACTAAATTAAAATGATGGTGAGATTGCAAAGAAAAAAAAACACCAAGAAACAAAAAATGAAAAACAAAAATGCTTTACCCACAGGTTCAGAGTGATAACATTTCCACTAGTATTTCAAATAATGACAGTTAAGCAATGATAGCTTACCAGCAGAGTTTTGGATTTAGAAAATATAATCTGGAGACTATTAAACTGAATTCACTGTCAGTAGTTGCTATCAAAATAGCCTTTTGGGTGGGTGGTTTTCTCCCACCTGAGGCTCATCAACATTGTAGACATCAACAGTGGGTGCCCTACGGTGTTGAAACAGCCCGGTCATAAGTCCAAATGGAGCTGCATTTTGAACTGTGGGTGAGTCAGAAATATCCACTTCCTTTTCCATGACACCCTTTAAATCAGTGGGTCTAACTGATTCTCTTGATACCTTTGAATTTACCCCATTCATTCTTTATATCCTCTGACCGCCAATGAAAACTGATGTACAGACATACAAAACCAAAGAAAATGAGCTGATTTTAAGGAAGAAACTCAGAAATGTCACTTAGCGCCCAGATTGTAAAGCAAGGGTTATTAATTCTCAATGTGCTTTCAGTAGAGAACCCACTTTTTTCTCCAGAGACCCAGGGGCTAGCTCTCTTTTTCTCTTGCCTTCGGTCTCCCACCCAAGCACTAATCAGGCCCTTTTCTGCTTAGTGTCTGCGATCAGATGACAACAGGTGTGTTCAGGGGGGGTATGTGGCCCTTTGCCCTTCGATGATAGGTATCATTGTCTAATGATTTCCAGTTTCATGTTGTTCTGGGGAATATATTTATTGCCCTCATGTAGTTACCCCCTAGTGCTTTCTGGGATGAGAACACACTGCCATGAACCATCTATTCACTTGCTGATTTCCCCGGTGGAAAATCGTTTCTCTTCACTCGACACAGTCTCAGCAACCTAGTGCAGGCTACACTCCAGTTGGTTCTGTACCCAACAAGCCACTAGGATCTAAGTGAGGAGGAGTTTAGGTTGAGGTCTCCCTCTCAGGCTGGTAGTAAAACAACAGCTGTGGCGGCACTTGAGCACCATGTTTTTAAACTCTGTAAGTTGGTGGGTTCTCCAACCCTGTGCTTTGAGGAAAGGAAACTAAGGCTGAACAGCAATTTAAGTCTCCAGGCAAAAACCTTCAGTGAAAGAGATTGTGTTGAGCTTTTTTCTTTAACATAACTAACTTTTGTTTTTTTAATGAAAAACAGTTGTGTTTATTTTTTTTAATGTTTGTAGGTATAGAATCACAGGCACCACCCCCCCATTACCAAAGCATTTTTCAGCCTGTGTCTTGGAGATATTCCAAGCCTTATAGTTCCTCCCTTCCCCTCTTATTTTAGCATCTGCCAAGATGACCTCCTCTCCAGGGTCAATTTCTACTCTGCTTTCTTTGTTTTTCTCTTTTGGTTACTCAAAACAAAACGAAAATGACTCTCTTCCTTAGCCATAAAATTCTATTCTATAACAAATATAGTTTTCTGCTAATAAGAAATAAATTAAGACAAGGTAGAAATAAGCCATAAGAAATCATGTATGTTTGCTTTTTTTCTTCTCTCCACAATAAAATATTTCCTTTTAAATAGCCCAACTCAGGATGGAAAACTTTCATGAATTTTTATATACAAGATAGATAAGAAAATGAATGATGATTGGATAAAGCAACAGGAAAAAGAGAAATGTCATCTTAACAAGAAGAGTTTGAAAATTCAAATATAGATTGTCTTCTACTACACATTATCCATTTGTCTGGCCTCCCCAATTGGCTTGCAAGCATTTAGGAGGCTGGATCATATCATCGTATATTTATTTTTATCCTGCCGTGTAAATGGAAGTGTAAGGGTATTGCTGGAACTCAAGATATTTTTTAAGCTACCACATACTGACACACTGTATTAGGCACGTTTTAAAAAGTATCTAGTTTAATCCTCAAAAAAGAGGAATTGTTTTACTGCACCAGCACATGTTTTCAGATGAGGAAACTGGGGGTGAGACAGGTTAAGTAACTTGCTTAGAATCCTGCCACAGTAATTAGAAAAGCTGACCCTCCATGCCTTATCACTCGGATTCCCAAAAACCTAAATTTCAACCACTTTGCTGCACTGCATTCATTACAGGATAATGTAATGACCTGCCTGTCATGACTGTCCTGACCTGCCAACCGTGGTGTTTCCACTGCTTTGTATATTTCTGGGATAATTTGATCCTTTATATCTGACCTCTTCAATCTTTGGCATTGTCTCAAGTTTCATTTGTGTTTGGATATAAAATCTTGGAAAGAAGAAGAGGCGGTTTTTTTGATGAGGGATTAGCACATGCATATATTAAGAGCTGATACATATTAAACCCTTACTGTGTGCCAGTGAGTGCCTTATTAATTCTTCAGTAAATAGGTGCTACCATGTCCCCCATTTTATAGATGAGGAAGCTGAGACACAAGGGCAGTTAGTTAATTTTGCCAAGGTCGCAGAGGTTGTAAGAGGCAGCAATTTCCTAACTTCAGGGACACTTTTCTTAACTGCAGGGGTGAAATGTCTGAAGCCAATGGAATTATGTTAATGAGAGAAGCTACTGGAACTTGGCCTACAAGTTCTTTGAGTTAAATGATAGAACTGTTTTTCACTTTTGTTATCCCGATATTTGCCAGCACAACCTTTCATCTGTATTTTTTTTTATTTTTTTAAAGATTTTATTTATTCATTTGAGACATGTATTTTAGCCCAGTAATCGGCTAAGGTGTTCTAATTAACAAGGACACATTCTTAGACGTGATCATCAGTGAATGAACACGTTCTATAAACTGTAGAAAGAAATAGTTAACACTAGTTAACCTCATGTAATTGGTTTTATCAGCAAAGTTATGACATTCCAAAGTGAATTGAATGAGAAATGGATAGGAAAAAGAATTATGTAGACATCTAATCTCTCACATCACTGTTTATCCCCTTTCTTTCTAAACCTTGTCTCCTCTCTTGCATTTTCCCTCTCTCCCTCCCTCTTTCACTTTTTTATCACTCTCTCTCTTCCTTTATTTTTTGTCTTATTCTTTTTTATTATTTGAGTGTAGGTGACACACAATGTCCTATTTATTGCAGGAATACACGGTAGCTATTTGACGAGTTTCAACACTTGCTATGCTCACGGGTATGGCTATCATCTATCACCAAACATTGTTATTTATAATATATTGACTGTATTCCTTATGCTGTGCTTTTTATTTCCGTGATTTATTCATTTCATAACTGGAAATCTGTATCTTCCCCTCTCTTCACCCATTTTGCCTATCTCCCACACCCTTTGGCAACCATTAGTTTGTTCTCTATGTTTACAGGGCTGATTCTGCTTTTTGTTTGTTTATTCATTTTTTTTGTAGATTCCACATATGAGTGAAATCATGTAGTATTTGTCTTTCTCAGTCTGACTTATTTCACTTAGTATAATACCCTCTGGGTCCATCCATGTTGTCACAGATTGCACAATCTCATCTTTTTTTAATGGCTGCATGATATTTCTGTGTGTGTGTGTGTGTGTGTGTGTGTGTGTGTGTGTACCCTATCTTCCTTATCTGTCCGTCTATCGATGGACTCTTAGGTTGCTTCTATATCTTGGCTATTGTAAATAATGCTTCCATAAACATAGGGGTGCATATATCCTTTCAAATTAATGTTTTCATTTTCTTTGGGTAAATACCCAGTAGTGGAATTATTGGATCTTATGGTAATTCTCTTTTTAAGTCTGTGAGGAACCTCCATATTGTTTTGCACAGTGGCTGTACCAATTTGCATTCCCACCAACAGCGTATGAGGGTTCCTTTTTTCCCCACATCCTCAACAACACTTGTTATTTCTTGTCTTTTTTATTTTAGCCATTCTCACAGGTGTAAGGTAATATTTCAGTGTGGTTTTGATTTTCATTTCGCTGATGATTAGTGATGTTGAGCATTTTATTATCATGTGTCTGTTGGCCATCTGGATGTCTTCTTTGGAAAAATGTCTATTCAGGTCCTCTACCCTTTTTTTTAATTGGCTTGTTTGTTTTTATGGTGTTGAGTTGTATAAATTCTCTATATATTTTGGATATTAACCCCTTATTGGACATACCATTTGCAAATATCTTCTCCCATTCAGTAGGTTGTCTTTCTGTTTTACTGATGGTTTCTTTCATTGTACAAAAGCTTTTTATTTTGATGTAGTCCTAATAGCTTATTTTTGCTTTTGTTTCCCTTGCTTTAGGATGTCGACATATCTAGAAAAATGTTGCTACAGCTGATGTCAAAGAAACGACTATCTCTTCTAGGATTTTTATGGTTTCAGGTCTCACATTTAGGTCTTTAACCCTTTTTGAGTCTATATTTGTATATGGTGTTAGAAAGTGGTCTGGTTTCATTCTTTTTCATGTAGCTGTCCAGTTTGCCCAGCACCATTTATTGAAGAGACTTTCTTTTCCTTGTATATTCTTGCCTCCTTTGTCATATATTAATTGACTATATAAGTGTGGGTTTATTTCTGGGCTCTATTCTGTTCCATTGATCTATGTGTATCTATTTTTGTGCCCATACCAAACTGTTTTTATTACTACAGCTTTGTAGTATATCATGAAATCTGGAATTGGGATACCTCCAGTTTTGTTCTTCTTTCTCCAGATTGCTTTGGTTATTTGGGATCTTTTGTGGTTCCATACAAATTTTAGTAGTATTTGTTCTAGTTTTGTGAGAAATGTTGTTGGTATTTTGATAGGGATTGCATTGATTCTTTTTGCCTTATTGTTTTGAGAGAGTGATCTTGTCATAACTCAAGTATATAATTCAAATATAAATGGAGGTGTATTTGGTATATGGTAAATAGATTTCAAATACTTTCAGTAGTTGGAAGAAACGCTCCCTTCCCTGACCCCTAGCACAAAGATGACAAGCCCCATCCTATACTGATCTTCTTTGTTGCTATATATCACTCTCTCAGATTATCTTCTTTGGAGTAAGGCATTTATTTGTCTTGGTAGCCCAAGTGAAACTACAGTGATGCTACTTGGGAGGAATAACAGAGTTATCAATTATTGTCTATTAACATCTTTCCTTTTGGACCATTTGATCAAATTGGCTGTAAGAAGGAACAGGATCACAATTAATAATGCATCCAACTATTTTATCCCTTGCTACTCAAACTGTAGTGGGAAGATCAGCAGAATCAGAACCACCTGGGAGCTTGTTGGAAATGCACACTCTCCAGCTCCATTTGAATCCTGCTGAAGTGGTCTGCACTTTAATAAGAGAGAATTGTTCCTACAGTTAATTTCTTCTCCCTTTCAAAATCAAGATCACTTGTACTTTGTTTCAGTTTCTCATGAGTATTCCTTGAAATCTTAACTGTAGTCCATTAATAAAACTACTAAGGTCAGACAAGTTTGGAAAGCACTGTTGGATAAGGTTCGACAAGTTTCTTTAATATAGGTTTCTCCAAATATAGGTTTCTCCAAATTCCCCAAATTTGGAGAAACCTATATTAAAGAAACTTGTCTAACCTTAATTTTTTTTCCAAAAATTTCCAAATTTTTCCAAAATTTCTCTATCACTTCAAACAAACAGAAACTTTATAACCATTAAGCAATAACTCTCCATTCTCCTCTCTCTCTCCAGCCACTGGTAACTTCTTATCTACTTTCTGTCTCTATGAATTTGTCTGTTGAAGGTATTTCATTTAAGTGGAATCATATAATATTTGTCCTTTGTATCTGGCTTCATTCACTTAGCATAATGCTTTTAAAGTTCATTTATGTTGTAGCATGTACCACAACTGCTTTCCTTTTTATGACTATATAATCATTGTATATATATATATATATATATATATATATATATATATATATATATATACTAAATTTTGTTTATTTATTCATCTGTTAATGGAAACTTGGATTTTTTTTCACCCTTTGGTTATTGTGAGTAATGCTGCAATGAAGTGTTTGACTTCCTACTTTCAATTCCTTTGGATATATACCCAGGAGTGGAATTACTGGGTCATATGCTAATTCTGTGTTTAACTTTTTAAGGAACTATCATACTGTTTTCTACAGTGGCTACACTATTTCACATTGCCACAAGAAATGTTTGAGTATTCCAATTTCTCCGTATCTTTGCCAACACTTATTTTCTGTGTTTTGTTCAATGTCATCCAAGTAGGTATGAGGGGATATCTTATTGTGGTTTTGATTTTCTTTTCCCTAATGACTAATGACATTGAACATCTTTTCTTGTGATTAGTGGCTATCATTTTGGAGACAGGTGTATTCAAGTCCTTTGCCCATTTTTGTATTGGGTGGGTGGTCTTTCTGTTGTTGAGTTGCAGGAGTTCTTTATATATTGTGGATACTAAACCCTGATCAGATATATGATTTGTAAATATTTTCTCTCATTCAGTAGGTTGTCTCTACTCTTTCCTGATAATGTGTCTTGGTGCACAACAGTTTTTAGTTTTGGTGAAGTCCAACTTACCTATTTTTTCTTTTGTTGCTTCTGTTTTAGTGTCATCAAAAAATATCAATGGCCAAATCCATGGTCATGAAGATTTACCCCTGTTTTCTTTTAACAATTTAATGATTGCAGCTCTTATATTTAGGCTATTGATTCATTTTGAGATAATTTTTGTATGTGGTGTGTGATAGAGGTCCAACTTCATTCTTTTGCATTGTGGAAATCTATTTGGCTATTATGCTAAATGAAATAAATCAGATAGAGAAGGACAAATACCATACGATCTCACTTATATGTGGAATCTAAAAAAAAATTAACAAACAAAAACCACACTCTTCAAAACAAACAGTGAATTTGTTTTGCTAATAACAATTTTTTTATTAGAGAAAGTGGGAGAGCATGCATGCGAGTGAGGGGGGCAATAGGAGAGGGAGAGAATTTAAGCAGGCTCCATGCCCAGCGTGTAGCCCAACATGGGGCTCAGTCCCACGACCGTGAGATCATGACCTGAGCTGAGATCAAGAGTTGGACACTTAACCAACTGAGCCACCCAGGTGCCTCTTTTTTTTTTGCTAATATTTTTTTGAGGATTTTTGCATCTATATTCATGAAGGATATCAGTCTGTGATTTTCTTTTCTTGTAGTGCCTTTTTCTGGCTTTGCTATCAGGGTAATGTTGGCCTTATAGAACAAGTTTGGAAGTGTTCTTTCCCTTTTTTTAATTCGTGGAAGAGTTTGAGAAGTATTGGTGTTAATTTTTCTTTAAATGTTTGGAAGAGTTCACCAGCAAAGCCATCTGATCCTGAATTTTTCTTTGTTGGAAGGTTTTAGATTACTCATTGAATTTCTTTACTTGTTATAGTCTGTTGATATTTTCTATTTCATCTTAAGCCAATTTAGGTAATTTTTGTGTTTCTAGGTATTTGTCCATTCCATCTAGGTTATCTAATTTGTTTATAATCTTCTCTGATAATTCTTTTTATTTCTGCAAGATCAGTAGTAATACCCCCACTTTTATTTCTGATTTTAATAATTGAAGTCCTCTCTTTTTTCTTTGTCAGTCTACCTAAGGTCTGTAATTTTTGTTGATCTTTTAAAAGAACCAACTTTTGGTCTTGTTGATTCTCTAATTGCTTTTCTATTTTTTTTTCTCTACTCTATTATTTACTTTTTTGAAGGGCTTTGGGTTTATTTTGCTCTTCTTTTTCTAGTTCCTCAAGATATAGGATTAGGTTATTGATTTAAGATCTTTCCTCTTTTTTAATGCAGCCATTTACATTATAAATTTCCCTCTGAGCACTGCCTTCACTGCATCCCATAAGTTTTAGTATGTTGTGTTTTTGTTTTCATTCATTTCTAATTTCCCTTGTGATTTCTTCTTTGACCCATTGGTTGTTTAAGAGTGTGTTAATTTCAAAATATTTGTGATTCTTCTGGTTTTCCTTTTATTATTGTTTTTTAGCTTCATTGCACTATGGTTGGAAGAGATAACTTTTATGATTTTAATCTCTTAAAATTCATTAAGGTTTATTTTGTGGTTCAATATAAAGTCTATCCTGGAGAATGTTCCATGTGCACTTGAGAAGAATGTGAATTATCATACAGTTTCACTCAAATGTGGAACATAAGAAACAGTGCAGAGGACCATAAGGAAAGGGAGGGAAAAATAATGGGAAGAAATCAGAGAGGGAGACAAACCATGAGAGACTCTTAACTATGGGAAACAAACTGAAGTTTGCTGAAGGGGAGGTAGGTGCGGGATGGGGTAACTGGGTGATGGGCATTAAGGAGGACACAAGATATGATGAGCACTGGGTGTTATACACAACTGATGAATTGTTGAACACTACATCTGCAACTAATGATGTGAAAGAAAGAAAGAAAGAAAGAAAGAAAGAAAGAAAGAAAGAAAGAAAGAAAGAAAGAGAAAAGAAAAGAAAGAAGAGAAAAGAAAAGAAAAGAAAAGAAAAGAAAAGAAAGAAGAGAATTCTGTTGCTGGCTGGAGCATTCTATATATGTTTGTTAGGTGTAGTTGATTTATAGTGTTGTTCACATCCTCTATTTCCTTACTGATCTCTGTATAGATGCTCTATCCATTATTGAAAATGGTATATTAAAGTCTCCAATTATTATTATAAAAGTATTATTTCTCCCATCGTTTCTGTCAAGGTTTTCTTCATGTATTTTGGGGGCTCCATTATTTGGTGCATTTACTTTTAGAATTGTTATATCATCTTGATTATTTGACCCTTTAATCAATATAATAATGTCAATCTTTGTCTCTTTTAAGAGATTTTTACTTATAGTATATTTTGTCTGATGTTAGTATAACCATCTCAGTTCTCTTTTGGTTACTATTTACATAGAATATCTTTTTCTATCTTTTCACTGTCAATCTACTTGTGTCTTTGGATCTAAAGTGAGTCTCTTGTAAATAGCATATAGTTGCATCATATTTTGTTTTATCCATTCTAACAGTCTATGTTTTTGATTGAGGAGTCTAGTCCATTTACAGTAAAAGTAATTACTGATAAGGAATGACTTACATCTGCAATTTGGTGTTTGATCTCTATATATCTTATAGCTTTTTTGTCCCTCATTTCCTCTATTACTACCCTCTTTTGTGTTTAGTTGACTTTTTTGCAGTGAATCATTTTGATTTTCTTTTATTTCTTTTTCATATACTTCTTAAATATTTTCTTTGTGGTTACCATGGGGATGACACTTAACACCCTAAATTTATAATTTAGTATGAATTTATACCAACCTTAACTTCAGTAACATACAGAAACTCTACTGCTATACAGGTCCATCCTCCTCCCTTTATGTGCCATTGTCACAAATTACATCTTTATTCATTGTGTGCCCAATAGCATAGATTAACAGATTGTAAATGCATTTCTCTCTTAAATCCTGGAGGAGATAAAAAGTGGAGTTATAAACCAAAACTACCATAATACTGTTATATATTTGCCCATCTATTTACCTTTGCCAGACATTTTTATTTCTTCATTAGGTTTTGAGTTACTGTCTGGTGCCCTTTCATTTCAACCTGAAGGACTCCCTTTATCTCTTCTTGTAAGGGTCTGTGGTTGTAATGAACTCTTACAGCTTTTGTTTATCTATAAATGTCTTTATTTCTTCTTTATTTGTGAAAGACAGTTTTGTTGGATATCAGGTCCCAAGCTCCCAGTTAACTTTTTTTTTCCTTCCAGTACTTAAAATATATCATTCCATTTCCTTCTGGCCTACAAGGTTTCACGGAAAAATAAGCTAATAATCTTATTGAAAATCCCATGTAAATAATGAGTTGTTTTTCTCTTGCTGTTTTAAAAATCCTCTCATTGTCTCTGGCTTTCAACAGTTTGACTATAAATGTTCTCAATAGTGTGGGTCTCTTTGGGTTTTCCTACTTGGAGTTCATTGAGGTTTTTGGATTTGTAGATTTATGTTTTCATCAAGTTTGGGGAGCCATTATTTATTTAAATTATTTATTCATATATTCAAATATTCTTCCCACCTCTTCCTTTCTCTCTTCTCCTTCTTGAACTCCCAGAATGTGTAGGGTGGTCCATTTGGTGGTATCCCATTGGTGAACTTGAGTAAAATGTGTATTGTATTGTTGGGCAGAGCATCTGTTCAGTTTTATTCATTCTTTCTCCTTTATGCCCCTAAGACTCAGCAATTCAATTGCCCCATCCTCAAGTTTACTGATTCTTTCTTCTTCCTGCTTAAATCTATTGTTGAACTCCTCTAGTGAATTCTCCATTCCTGTTACCATACTTTTCAGCTCCAGAATTTCTGTGTGGTCCTTCTTTATATTTTCTATCTCTTTATTGATAGTCTCATTTTATTCATGCATCACTTTTCTGATTTCCTTTCATTCTTTGTTTTTATTTTCCTTTAGACCTTTAAGCGTATTTAAGATAGTTATTTTAAAGGCTTTGTTTAGTAATGTGTGGACCGCCTCAGTGACAATTTCTGTTAATTTATTTTGTTCCTTTGAATGGACCATACTTTCCTGTTACTTTGTATGCTTTGTAATTTTTGTTGATAATTGGACATTTGAATATTATAATGTGATAACTCTGGAAATCAGATTCTCTCCTTTCCCCAGAGTTTGCTGGATGTTTTGATTGTTGAAGGATATAGTAGTCCATCTATTTCCCAAACTCTTTTTGTGAAGACTATATTCCATCTCACTTGTGGTCATTGTAGTCTTTGTTCCTCAGCTTGTGTTCAGTAAGGTTTTGACAGAGATTTCTGTGAACACCAAGAGCTAAAAATCAGCCAACCAATCAACCAAACAAATGAAACATACCTCTCCCAGTATACAGATTGTCTCTGTGCTGGGCATTCCTTCAATACCTAGCCAGTCTTGAACTGAACCTGAAGATCAGCCCAAGGTAAAATTTTAGGATCTGCTCAGGTCTTTTCTGAGGATGCATCATGCCCTGAAAATGCATGTGGCTTTCAAAATTCCCCCTGCATACATGGCTGATTTGAATTTCCTAATTTCCCTAAGAAAATTTCCTCAGCTTTAGCTCTCAGGCCTTAGATGGTCTATTATATATTTCAACTGTAATCTTTTGCCCCAGACATCTGAAGGTTTTTAGTGTTTTTTTTTTTTTTTTTTTTGCAGTGTTTTTGATCAGTACTTGCTGTTTTTCCATCCTGAGTTCCAAGTTAGGTGGAATAGAGATAAGCACTGTTATGGGTTGAATTGTGTCTCCCCTCCACCCCATTCATATGTTGAAGTACTAACCCCCAGGACCTCAGAATGTAACTGTATTTGGAAAGAAGATCTGAGAAACAAACTGAGGGTTTTAGAGGGGAGGGGGCAGGGGAATGGGTTAGCCCAGTGTTGGATATTAAGGAGGGTATGTATTGCATGGAGCACTGGGTGTTATATGCAAACAATGAATCATGGAACACTACATCAAAAACTAATGTTGTAATGTATGGTGACTAACATAACATAATAAAATAAAATTTAAAAAGAAAATCTTTAAAGAGGTAATTAAGGTTAAATGAGGTCATCAGGGTAGGCCCTAATCTGATACAAATCGTGTCCTTATGAAAAGAGGAGAAAAGAGATGCTAGGGATGTGTGTGCACAGAGGAAAGACCATGTGAGGACAGAGTTGAGAAGATGGCTATTAGCAAGCCAGGGAGATAGTCCTCAGGAGACACCAATACTGCTGACACCTGGATCTTAGACTTATAGCCTCCAGAACTGTGAGAAAGTAAATTTCTGTTGTTTTAGCCACCCAGTCTGTGATATTTTGTTGTGACAGCCCTAGCAAACTAATACAAGTGCCTTGCATTAGTCCTTCTGGTAGCACACATTGATTAGAATAGGCAGACAAAATAATTTGTGAATAATGTTTGGTCTGCCCCCCTCCAGAACCAAGACCCAGGGTTCCACACTGAGAATTCAGGTTGCCACTAATTCAAAACCCAAACCACTGCTGGGGAGGGAATGGGGCGAGAGAGTAAAAAAACAACACAAAATTTTCCTACTATTTGAAGTTGGCTTTTTCTTAATTCAGCAGTTTCTTGGTTACTGCAAACTTTTGACTGTTTTCTAGAGTTAACTCTGACAAAGTTAGTTCTGACAGTTTCTATCTACTTTTTGATGTTTCTCCGGGGGAACAAGAGCTTGGACCTGCCTACTCTGCCATTTTGTTAACATCAGCCTCCTCCTCCCCAAAACTTTAATACGGTCTTGTGAATTATGGTTCTCCTGAAGGAGAACATAGAGTGTTATTGTTGTTTTTCAGATTTATTTGACCATAGGAGGTTTTTTGTTTTTTTAAATAGATCATCCTTTTAATGAAGCATGTTTCAAAGATGGCAAGCATTCTGCACAATATAGTTTCGAAAATGCTGATCCACATTTTTCTTTTCTTAATTCAGTTAACAAAGTCTTGTTGAACAATAAATATGTTAGATGATAATAATAAAACTATGACTAAGACTAAAGGCAATCATAGGGCTATAATAAAGCTCTGCGCTCCTGCCAAGGAGGGGATCTTTTATTGGGGGCTGCAGGGTAAGTGCCTGGGATGGAGAGGTAATGGAGGAAGAACAAAGAATCAGCAAAGATCAGCTTAATCTTTCTCAGTTACTTATCTAAGACTGAATTTATGTAATGATCCTGTGGTCTAGAAATATAACTCAGGGATGCAAGTGAAAAACTCTGCTTGTAATCAGATTTGATAAATGTATAAATTCCTGGATGAGTTCTCTTAAAAACCCAGTGCTCTGGATGATGGGTCAGCAACATTTTTTTGTAAAGGGGCAGATGGTAAATATTTCAGGCTTTGTGAGCCACAGAGTTTCTGTCACACCTACGTAATTCTGTTTTTGTAGTGAAAGTAACCATAGACAGTAATGTAGGTTTGGCTGTGTTCTAGTAAAACTTTACAAAACAGGTGGTAGATTAGATTTGGCCCATGGGCCAAGTTTGTTGAGCCCTGCTCTGGGCTCAGAGTAGGAGGTTGGTGAACAGCAGAAATTGTTGTGGAATTCTAAGATTTTTTCACACCTATGAGTGAGGACTGGCCATGAACATGGAGGAGCATAGGGACTGTCTGTAGGATTATCTATAATCAGTTTAATACTGTGATTTTTGGCATGAAAAAAACCTACTTTGGCAGCAAGGTTGGATGAGAAATGATGTCCTTTGAGCCAGCTGCACTGTTGTGGATGAAAACCATTAAGTTTAAGTTAGACTGTTATGTTATTGCAAGAGCTAGGAGGCAGTATGGAAGAAAAATAGGGCCTGGCCAGATAATGTGGACAATAAACACTTAGTATATTTGACTCAGTCATTATATTTAATATGTTCTCTATCTTGCATATTTAAAACCTGAAACCAATTTTTATAACTTCTACCATGGCAATGAAAATTTTATCTATTATTCATAGTGACTATATTAATATAAACCCATATATATATATATATACATTGACCATAACTTTCTAAGTTAAGAATAAATATTATTTTTTAATATTTATTTTTGTATTTTTAAAATTTTATCTATTATTCATAGTGAACTATATTAATATAAACCCATATATATATATACATATATATATCTGTATTGACCATAGTTTTCTAAGTTAAGAACAAATATTATTTTTTAAAAAGCTTCATGATGGATTCTATTTAAAAATAAGCAGCAGAGACAAATATTGTATGATATCACTTATTTGTAGAAACTATAAAAAAAAACAAATTCACAGAAACAGAGAGTAGAGTGATAGGGGCTGTGGGTGAGAGAAATGGGGAGATGTTGGTCAAAAGATACAAACTTCCAGTTATAAGATGAACAAGATATTGGGATATAATGTACAGCATGGTGACTATAGTTAACAATACTATATTACATATTTGAAAGTTGCTAAGTGAGTAGCTCTTAAATGTTCTCACCACGAAAAAGAAATTGTAGTTATGTGATATGATGGAGGTGTTAAATAACACTACGTGGTAATCATCTTGTGATATTAATGCTATTGTGGTAATCATTTTGCAATATATACATGTATAAATCAACACATTGTACACCTTAAACCTACACAATGTTATATGTTGATTACATCTCAATAAAGTTGGAAAAAATTTAAACAAGGGCTGCAGCAAAGATTTAAAAAATAAGCGTTAGGAAGGAATAGGAAATATTGTGTAACGCCAGAACAAGTAGTCACTATTCATTAGTTTTGCCTCGAGAATGTTATTTTCCAACATCATTTTCAGGAGAAAGATTTAGGAGCAGAGGGCATTCTTTGAGTGCCAAGATGAAAATATTATTTTTTTCTCTTGTCACAAGTAGGCAAAAATGGCATTTTTATTTTGCATTTTATGCCTAGTAAATAATTTAATGTGTCATTAAGTACCATGGTTGCTTTAGTGTAAGACCCTTGGATGGGAATGGAATATTAAATATATGTGCTTGATTTATACATGAATTAAGTTTCCTTTGGAATAAGAAGATTTTTGTCTAGCAGAAAGATTCTTGCCATTGTCTCAAGATAAAAGGGGAAAATAAAGCACACAGAGGAAGCAAGAAGATGTATAGTTAAGGGTCAGAGCCTTGCTATTTGAATGGGGAGAAGCAGTGTTTCTTATGATGGCTTCCTGTGTTGCATGGTTTTTTGATGCCCATGAAAAAGAGAGCCTTGGAGAATGGGAGGATTGCAAGGGGAGGGAATGGCTTTTCGTGGTGTAGTCCCTTTATGAGGGGTGATTTGATTTGAGGCATCTAATCTGAAAGAAGGGAGGGTTTTTTTTTCAATGTCATGATTGTAATTATAAATGACTACAAACTAAGTAACCCATTGCATTATTTTAATCTTCTTGATAATTCACCATGAATGAATTATATACCATTGGTTCTTCTGTTCAACACATGGTTGCTGACATCCAAGTCTGTGCAAAAGGCAAACTATTTAGAGAAGTAAAGAAGTTGGCCATTTACTGATTCCCACATCTTATAAGATAGTCCAGCAAACCATTTGCTTTGGGCCAGCCATGTTGATAAAATGATGTAATTGCCAGATAAAGCAATTAACTAGCACCTAAGGTAGCCTTAAATATAGAGAACCAAATGGCAGCTTCTGTGAGTCCCTCCCACTAATGGCTACCAGTTGTCAACTGCTCTCACACAAGGATGAGTGAATGGACAGATGAACACATAGCTCAGATCCATGTCAGAGGGCTTTGAGAATGTCAGCAAGTTTCTATTTTTTTTCATGCTGTGGATTTCTCTATGATTTTTAAGACGAGGGATAAGACAGGGACCATTATCTCATATAGGATGATTACTTTTAAGAAAGAAAGTGGGTGCTATTGATAATTACACAGAAACACCAGGTATAAACCAGGACTGTCTCAAGAAAAACCTGGACTTTGGGTCATACTACTCAGATATTTTTGAAGTATGGTGACTACAGTCTGTCTTGTTTTTGCCACTAGCTCTGTTTATTTCCACCTGTGAACTTTAAACAGTACAGAAACTCTCTGAGTCTTTTATGTCTTCTGTAGAATGGGAATAATGATGCTTGCCTTGATATTAATTGTGAAAATTAGTAGTAATGTATGGAAGGCACATAATAGTTGCTCAATAAATTGTAGTTTATTCATAGTAATATTGGTAGTATTAGTATCATTATTATAAGTTCATTGGATTGTCAAAAACATGCCTATGCAGGAGGTGTGTCATTAAACCCATTTTAATATATAGTAAACTGAAATGTTGAGACTACAACTTAGATCTCCTGACATTTTCTGTGCTAATCTTGACTGAAATAATGCCCATCTCATCCAATTTTCTTTTTCTTCTGTCTGTAAACTCTGTTTTTTTCTCAGCTCTACGGAACTTTTTAGCAGGATCCAACCAACTTTTTTAACTTTCTTTCTTAGAGAAGTTATGCATAAACATTCCTATGTGGTTGGGGGGCAACCACATAGCACTATGGGTTTGAGGTCACTGCTGCTAGCTTCTTTATTTAAAATAAGGTTTCTCAACCTTGGGATTATTAGCATTTTAGGCCAGATAATTCTGTGGAGCTTGTCCTGTGCATTGTAGGATGTTGAGCAGCAGCCTTGGTTTCTACTCATTAGATGCCAGCAGCTCCCCAACTTTAATGGTCCCTATTGTAACAACCAAAAATGTGTCCAGACATTGCCAAATATCCCCTGGGAGAAAAAAAAAATCACCCCTGGCTGAGAACCACTAGATTATAAAAAGAAGGTAAAAATGGCAGGATGAATGGAAAGATTTTTCAACAAGGGTTACATGTTATGTGAGGCGAACGTGATAACCACTACACTATGGAAACGCAGCAAGGGTTACATGTTATGTAATAATGAAATGAGCTTCAGATAATTCTGCTTAGCCAAATATATGTTAGGGTCATATTAAAATATTTTTGGTCCTGTGACTTTCTCATAAGAACCCTCATGAAACGTATACCCCTTTGTTGGATGCAGGAAATTAAATTTGGTGATTCTTTGCAGGCATTTACTGAATTCTGGACATTTCCATCTTATAAGTCTTCAGTCACTCATTAAATCAACAAACATTTATTGAGTACCCATTATGTGCCTGGTATATATTTGGTCTTCTACTAATTATCATTTACATTAGGTGGTGAGTTGTGGGACTAAATATAAGAAAATCAGGCATTATGGACAAGTCAGAAACAATATGCTGAAAAGCCCTTGAGTCATCCTGCAAGAAATGTCAGATGGAACAAAAAGTGTGTGCCTATCCAAGCATCTCACATAGGGCATTTATGTTAAGCTTCTTTCTAATAAAAGTGAACTGCTGCTTTTTTGTTCATTGTAAGATCATAGTGACCTTAAAGTGAACAGTTTTTGTTCTGGGATATTTAGGGCATTTTGCCTGTGGTGACGAAGTTCATTTACTATTTTAAAGATCTCAGAGACTAGATATAGACCTTCATGTTGGGAGTAATTTGTAAGTGTAATCTACATATATTTCTATTTATGCTGTCATAAGATGTCATCAGATGGAGAATTGCTAAGGGAAAAAAAACCATGAGATTCTTGCTATCTTGGGATTAGTGTCGATAATAAATAAAGACCTATTTAGTCTTAAAAGAAGACAATTTTAAATGCCATTTGGAATTAGTTTTGAAATGAAGAGATCTAAGAATTTCTCATGAACCCAAATGATATTTCCATTGATTTTAGGAAGTAACAAAAATAAAATTAAAGACAACTTTCTTTCATGTTAATTGGATCCTTTACTACTTTGCAAAATGAATAGCAAGTTCAACAACTTGTTAGGTCCTAACAAATTGCAAATAGATCTGTTTTGCATTAATAATTTCTGAAGAAGGAACTATGCTGCATTTAGGTTTATAATAATGGAATTGGTAGGTGCAATCTACCCACATATACATATATGTTTCCATGTTCAAATCTTCTCATGCTTCAAAGTCTAGTTCAAATGATACCTACTCAGTGGGTTTTTCCGTGATTCTCCCCACTTGAATATCATCTTTCCATAGCCCCACAACTCTTTATCATGTTGTATTATGGTCAAATTTTCATATGTGTCTAACCATTTCTAGTATGCTCTATAGAAGGATTGTGGTTCAGATCTGATTCACTCTAATGTTTTCCAAAGCATTTAGTATAGTCCTACGCATATAGGAGACATTCAATAAGTGCTCAATATATGTTATTGATCAGAATATAAGCCTTTTTGTGTAGGAAATACCAGTGGCATTCCAAGAAATCCATGCATTTCCATTTCATTTCAGAACAACTTTCAATATGGGACATTTTAACTTTTAAATCAATTGGCCTCCATCCCTTCATCTTCAAAGGGCAGTTCATTCAAATGGTTGTTCATTTAAATAAGTTGTCTCATCTCACTCTCATGAAATCAGAAGTGAATTCTGTTTGCTATCTTTCCAGAACACTCAGCAGAATGAGAAAATTATGACAAGAACATGACAGTCACCAATGAGTACCATTGCAGCATGGCCCTTTGAAACTACTACTGAGCTGTCCTGTTGGAGGTGGGGGTCAGGAAACTTCTTGACTATTTCCCTCCCTCCTAACGTCATCCCTCACTAGCACAGCATGAAATAACGGGGGGAAAATCATAAGCTCCAGAGCTAGAAGAACTGGATTTAAATCCTGGCTCTGCTGTGTACTATTTGTGTGACCCTCTGTAAGCTGCTGAATCACTCTGGGCTCCTCATCTACAAAAGAAATATCTTCACCAAACTCTCAGGTCCATTGTGGGGACTGAATGTGATTGTGTGGATGAAATGCCACCAATTTCTTTTTTCTTACCATCTCCATCCCCTATCAAAAAAGAATCTTCCTCTTAAACCTTGAGATTTTTCCCTTTATTTAACAACCAGATGTACTTTTCTCAAGCACCATATCTCTGCCCTGCATTTTATATGCTCATCCCCACTCACAGGGTTGAGAAAAAGAGAAAAAGACCTGGATTTTAACAGTATAAATAGGCTCTAGAAAAAAATATATATATAATCTCCTCTTTTTTGGAGAATCATGAATGTAGGGGGGGAAATGTACTTCAGTGGAAACTATACATTGTCAATAGTACACCCTTCCATATTATCTGATTCTGATTCTATGGGAGGTATTTTACAATTCCATGAATTTTATAACTGATAGCAAGGTGTCTTTTGCTTAGAGACATGTAAATTCTGTCCTGTCCTGTCCTGTAGAAGTTCAAGTTCAAGTGCCCTCCCCCACTGTGGAAGAGGCTAGTTTTGCCTCCTTTTACACGTTCATTTTAGTATTCTTGATCTATAAATGTGTCTGTTCTTTGGATTTTCTTTTGAACTGGCTATACCATCTCTTTGGCTCCCTCATTGATTAATGAGTTAAATAAAATCTGTAACATGTATTCATTTTGTATCTGCATTAGAGTCGTGATTTTACATTTATAAAAAAATTATCTGTTAATGCAAGGGTTTTTTTTTTTTTTTTTTGAAAAAAAGAAATGATTACCCTTTGGAAGTGTTAGACTCAGAACCAGGATTTGGAAGCTTAGAGACCTAAATTCTGTTCAAGGCCACTGCACTGCTGGGCAACCCAGCTCTTGCTGTTTTGCTGCCAAAGGAGATCTTAGAGCAACATGTCTGCCAATATATAGTACCTAAGTTCTCATTTCCCTCCGCTTTTCCTCTGTGGCTTCCACAAATAAGGGACTGTTTTCTCATTAGGCATTCTGCACCATTTCTCTGAGGGTAGGAAGGTCACCATTGTACTGTTAGGAGACAGAGGTTTTCTATGTCAGCAAGAGATCTAAAAATAGAAGCCAGAGTTCCTGACATGCACTCTTCTCTACTAACAACTAGGCCAGCAGCTTCACTACTACAGAAGGAAACCCTGAAATTATGATGTTTGTGGTGTTTACGTGTGCTCAAATTTGACTAATAGGCCCCTAGCACTTATGTAGTATAGCGCTTCCATGTCTCTTATCTTATGCTACACTATGCATCTTTGTAATTCAGTTTAATTAAAAGGACATCTATTGGACTTCTTTATATTGGGTTTTACTTAGTTTGGGTTACGCTGAAGTCAAGGACTCAGGTGAAAGTAGTTTATTAAAGAGGTGAATGATACACTAGTTGGGAAGTGGGGAAGAGAGACAGGGTAGGGAAGGAAGCTAAGAAAAGGTAGTTTAGCAAGTCCATTATTCTTTGAGGGAAAACGAAGCTTTATCCCATGAGCAACTCTGGAAGGCACACTCTTCTGAACTATGCTACCCAGGGGAGGAAGGAGCTGGGGTATTTTATGTCAACTCCCATCTGTCATTGAATGAGAGTACTTTCAGGGGGCATTAATTCATCTTCACATCTGGTCTGCCACGGCAGTGGACACAATGGCTTAGGTCGGAGAAAGCCCTCAAGCAAAGAAATGCAAGTGTTGGCATTTGGAAGTCAGACGGTGCACTGAAGTGATAAGGGATTGGGGATACGGTCTGGGGGCTTACAGTGGTGCCTTTAAGGTGCTAGGAATACCAAAATGTGCTCAATTCACGCATTCAATAAACTCACAATCTGTCATGGCACAAAGACATAAATTAGACTAACTGTAATATAATGTGATAATAAGACTGATATTTTAAGGGAATGTAGCAGAGGTGATGAATCATGCATGGGACAGGAGAAAGGGAAAGAAGAGGGAGAATTCTTTGTAGGAAGGTTGATGAGGAGGGGAAAGATATGGCTCTATTTTATTAAAAGTACATATTATTAGCCAAAGCATAATCAGTAATCAAAGGTTGAACCTGCATTATTGCTCTTTTTATTACATATCCTCCCTGAAACTGAGAGGCCTCCAAATTTTGCATTGTTTGAGATTTTTTTTTTTAAAGTTGTGGAGAAGCTGTCCTCCATCAGGATTTTAATACCCTATATTTCCACATCCATCTCACTGTGATAGGATCTCTGATACTAAGCTGAGTACAGCTGTCCCTCCAAGAATGAAGAAGCTAAGTGGCCTCCTCCCATTCACCACAACCGAGTTCACACTTGAAGTAGAGGATGTGATTCTCCCATTAGACATTGTCACTTCCTGTGAGCTGATGACAACAAGCAGGAACATTACTTTGGGACCTTGGCTGGGTTATAATTCGAAGACATGAGAGTCTGGATGCTTTGCTAAAGAAATACAGTGGGGTTTGTACTCCTAATCCTTTCACTCTAGAGACAAGATTTGTTGAAGCTTTTAATAGACTCTAATTTGTGTGTTGTGCCAAACACAATAGAGCAGTGTTGTAGAAAAGAATCCTTTGATGAGAAATGGCTCCATTCCCAAATTCTCAGGGAATGGAGGTAGAAAGTCCCTCAAGTTAAAAGGCAAGAATCTTCCTAAGAGAGTCTTCTCTCTGGGGATTACCCTGCGTTCATGCATGCCTCCTCAAAAGTTCCCTTCCAGTCAGATGCACTGTTCATTTGCAAACACACATACTGGTAGTCTGCCTAGGCTACCATTAAGGAACAGCACAGTGGGTCAGTATGTGGGCTCCAGCACGAGATAGCCTGAATTTGACCGGCTGCTCTGCCTCTCTCAGCTGTGCCAGCTGGAAGGATTCTGACCATCAGTTTCTGGATCTGGCAGAAGGGAATTGGTAATAGTAGTACTTGTCAATTTTGTAGGGAATAAATGAGATTCTGCATGCAGCACACTTAACATGTTGCTTGACGCATCCTGAGGCCCTCGTTATTTCTGTAGACCCCACCTGCGGGTCACGTTCTACCTCTTCCTTATACTTCAGCCATCATCACCTCCCTTACTCAGAACTCCTAGTGTCCATGACATAATTCCGTACCTAGCTGCATGTACATATAGTGAAGAATTGACTTGTGTTGCTCAGACTTGTTTTATGTGTATTATTTCATTTGTTCATCAAGATGACACATTTAGAAAGGACAGTGACTGTCCTGGTACTGCTTTCAGTAAGTTCCCAAAGTACCTAGAAGTTAGGCCCATTCCTAAGTCTTTCTTCCAAATACTTTGTGATTAATTTTTACCTTGCTACAAAGTAAACTTGACTTTGTACATAAGCAGCCCCTGCTTCTTCTGCTTAAGAAAAGCCCATGTACATTGTTCCAGAGAGCAGTGTCCTTAGTTCTTAAAGAACATTATTCCAGCAAGCAGCACATAAATCTTCCCTCTCCTGTTCTCTTTGCAAGCTTGGGCTCTTCATATATGTTGGAAAGTTATCATGAAGAGAATCGAATTGCAGACTTCAGGCCCCAGACTTACCATTTTTTCCCACTATGTCTAAATGAGATTATTAAAGGAAAACATTCCCAGAGCCCAGATAGTAAACTGCACTAGGAAGGAGGCCATCAGACTAGAGAAAATGCCAGATGCTTTTGGTATGTCATAGTCAGCATTTTTCTGGGATATATTTAAACACATCACAAATTTGTCCTGAAAGAAGATGTAAAAAAATGACTACAAAATGCCATTAGTCAGAGACAAAAATCACAGAATGTGTAACCTGTGAAGAAGCAGTCACTGTATCTCTTCTTTCCTCAGCCACTAGCTGTCTCCCCACCCCCACGATCTGCAAGCTCCAGTATATTCCAAGCAGAAAGCTGTTGGGTGATTGGAGAGAAATCAGCTTTGCTCATTCATTTAATCATTCATCAAATATTTATGAAGGATTAATAATGTGCTCAAATCAGAAGATATAAAGTTGAATAATGAACAGATTCTGAGGAAAATGCTTCAAAGCCTCTTGCAAACCTCCAGACTCACAGCCCCCAGCATGGCTGTGTAATTAAGAAATGGATGCAGTTCTCACTCATGAACTTGGTGTACTACAACACAAATCTTCTAGGCATTTACTATGCTACTAGTGGTAGAAGGGTGGACTCATGGCACATGACCTGGGGTTGAAAGCTAGCTCTACACCCTTACTAGCCATATGACTATGAACGACCACTGTGCTCCCTTTTCTAAGTTTCCTCAATAGGAAAATAGGGATGGTAATAAAATGTATAGGGTATTGGAAGGATTAAATGAATGAATATGCAAAGTGCTTAGAAGAATGCTTGACACATGGTAAGGGCTCAAGTAACATAAACTAATATTATTATTATTAACTCTTTCTGGGCCCCTACAATGAAAAATGGTGTGAAATACATGGATAGATGCAGCAAGGAATAAAGGGTTGGCCAAGAAGGCAAATGATGGATATCTTGGACACTGAGCCCCTTTACTTCCCTCATCTTTTGTCTGAGTATTACACATAATAGCTTCTGGCTTCATTTTCTGGGTCTTATGTTTAAAATAATCTCCCTACTCACTAAGCCTACTGATAAGTGAATTTTATTAGAAAATTCTATTTTTATGATGTATTTAAATTTTACAAAAGCTTCCTGAATGTCTGGGTGGACTTTCCTGATAGTAAAGAGGACCATCAAGACAAATCATCATGGGGCGCCTGGGTGGCTCAGTTGGTTAAGCATCTGACTCTTGATTTCAGCTCAGGTCATGATCTCAGGGTTGTGAGATTGAACCCCATGTCTTGGGAGTCTCTCCTTCCCTCTCCCTCTGCCCCTCCCCCCGTTCTCTCTCTCTCTCTCTCAAAAAAAAAAAAAAGGACAAAACATCAAAAATCTGGTGCTCTTTTCCAGCTTAATGATGACTATACTCAGGACCAGCCCATGCCAGGGGCAGTGACTCCTCTGTGGGAGATGACAGAGCATGACTTGACCAAAAAAAGAGAGGCCATTGGATGTGAACTTACCCTGACTACCTTCCTCTACACGTGTAAAACTTACTATTGGAGTAAGGAAGTGATACTTCTCCTTGAGTGCACGGGTAATCTCTCCACCTGTGCTCGTGACCTTGCTCCTTTCTGTCCTCTCTGCCTCATCACTTATCTCCTATGTCTCTTGTACTTTCAGTCTACCTTTCCCTCATATCACAAATGCATTCTTTTCATTTTAATATAAAAACAAACAAAACAAAACAAAAGCCTCTCTTCTCTCAAACTCTTTAAGCCAATATCTGATCTCCTTTTTTTCCCCTGGCATTAGTCTTTTAAATGACGTCTACACACTCTTTTCTCCACTTTCTGAAATCTCATTCACTCAACAACCAGATACAGTCTAAGCTTTTGTCTCCCTATTCTAGAGAAACTTTGCCCTTCCTAAAGTAAAAAATGTCCCAGTGACAAAATCCAGTGGTCTATTTCCTCGCCTCTTTCTATCCAACGGTCCTGCTACATTTGGTATGGTTGATGTCCTCATCCACAAAACTCTCTCTTCCTTTAACATCAGTGACTACATCTTTTACTGGTTCTCTTCCAGACTTTCTGATGACTGCTTCTCAGTACTTTTTGTTGAGTCCTTCTCTTCCCCCACTCTCTCAATGTCCATGTGCATGTAAGTCTCATCCTTATTCCTCTACACATCCTTATTCTTTCTACACTTTAGCACTGATCTTAGTTGATACTGTCACATTCTCATGACTCCCATTCTTACATTTCTAGCCCTGACGTCTCTTCTTGGCTTCAAATTAACATTTTTAACTGCAGGTTAGACATCTCTATGTGGATTTGTAACCGTCATCTCAAAAACATGCCCAAAACTGAACTCTTATTATCTTCCTCCCTCAGCGTCTTCTTCCTCTTATATCTCCTCTATGGGTAAACAAAATCACCATCTGCTCAGTTGCCTAACCAGGAACCTTGAGTCAAACACTATTCTTTCTGTTGTACCCTCCATATCTTGTCTAATGCAATTTCGCCTTAAATTTATCTTGTTAATCTGGGTTCTGCTTTCTAATCCCATTGTTGCTGCCTAAGGCTAAACCTTCACTATTTCTCTCTTGTGGGTGATTGTCATGGCACCCTGAGTCCCCCTCTTTCTAGCATACCATTTGAAAGGTATCTTGAGTTATCTTCTTGGAAACCACATTTAATTATGCACCAGCTCTATTTAAAAATCTTGATTGCTTTCCTGTTACCTAAGGTTAAGTTTCAATGCCTTAATGATCTCCTTAATACTCTGGCCCTAACTTCATCTTCTATGCCCCCCTCCTTTTACTTCCTCTAGGTATACTCATCTTTTGTTATCCCCCAAGCTAGCCATTTTCTTTCTGGACATCGAGAGTTCCCTATCTGAAATTCCCTTTTTCATTCATTGAATACCTACTCATCTCTCAAGACCCGATTAAAACATCACCTCTTTTATGAAACCTAGAGCTACTTTTTTTTTTCTCCTCTGTAGACTGACCTCTCACATATAAAGGACTCTCCAAAGAAATATAAAGATCATCACTAGTAGTAGGTGCCTTAGTTGGGCTTCCTAGGCTTTGTGAACATTTTTTTGTCCATTGCCTCATAATCTGGGAGAATCCTACACCTTGAAAGCCACTCTTTGATTTTTGATGAAGCTGGAAGACAAGGCTCAAAAGGAGAATTTTAGAGGAGAATCAACCACAGGCTCAGGAGTTGGAAGGAGTTATGGGCTATAACCCTGAAGGGAATCTGATATTGCCTTAGCAATTGGAACTCACTGGTAATTCAGGTCTATCCAATATTCACAATGAGTATCATTTGGGTACATTGGTTTTATTTACTAAAACTGCAGGCACTGGGTAGGAAAGTTGCCTCAGGCCAGTGGATCCTATTTGGGTATGTTTGATGCCACTATACATCACTGTTCAGAACTGGGCATGGAAAATAAAGCTTTTTATACATGGGGTGTTGACCCTGGAATAGTGGTAAATTAGAAGGAGGTGGGATAGAAAAGTTGGAGGTTAGAATGTTGGTAAATTAACAATTCTCCCTTTAATTCTCCTCTACTTGGTGCCTAGCACAGTGACATATGCACAATAAATGCTTGATATTTATCTATATGTGAGTGAATACACTCACTCAACATTAAACATTTATTAAACTCCTACAAAGACAGGAAATGCATAAAAACCTGGGACTTCAAAGATAAATTAGACTCACCCTGTAATAGAAAGGGGGGCAGTTATGTTAAAAATACATTCAATGTGCGCTGTGCATGCTTTCTCTCTCCCTCTCTCTCTCTCAAATAAATAAATAAATCTTTAAAAAATGCATTCAGTGAAGTATTGCAGATTGAGTGTCTTTATCTTCATTCTTTAAATGATGACCTACATTCTACTCCATCTTAGGTTTTATGTATCTGGAAATGTAGAGTTGCTCTAAGTCATGTCTGGCAACTAAATAACTTTTTTCTTCCCCCTAAATAACAAGAATGGTAAACAAAATTCCAGCTGTTTTCCAGTCTGAGAAATGCATAAGGAGCCAAATGAGATAACATATGGGGGGAAACTTCATGCATTTTAAAAGAATCACGAATATTACCAGATAATAATTTATTATTTTAGTTTAATTGTTCACATCCAACTTTGCTTTAGTATAGATTCTAGGAATAAAGATTGGTGTTGTAAGTTTTTCTATTCATTTGATAAATGTTCATTGGCCTGACCTACTGTCAGATGGAGAATGAGATAAGCCCAATCTCTGGCCTCCTTGAACTAGTCTAGGAGGGAGAGAGACAGGAAAGCAGCCAATCACAACAGAGATTATAGACTGAGCATGAAGGACAGGGTGGACTTAGTAGTTGAACAGAGGCTTTCTGGAGGAAATGATAATGATGCTGAGGTCTGTAGGATGAGTAGGCATTAGGCTGCTGGAAAGGCAGGCACAGTGCAGGTAAATGAAAGTACAAAGCACCACAGATAAAAGGTTCAAGGAACAAGAAACCGGGCATTGAGGCTGGAACAGAGTGAGAGGGCATGGCTGGAAATGTGGAATGGTCACGTTGAAATGGACAATATTGATTCTCCACCCAGGTTCCTTGGGTCCCATTTATCATTTTGTGCCTCTTACCTCAGTGTGCTTTCGCTTGCAGTAGCCAAAACATGTGACCTTTCACAGAGGACTGTCCTGGGGCTACGGGAGGTCATGTGAAAAGAGATAGACGCATTTGGGAAATTTACTCTCCCCACCCACCTACGTACACGCTGAGGGCAGTCTTTACTCAGTAACTGACAGAGAGGAATATGAAAAGCCTGCTCTCTTGCCTCCAGTCAGGAGAACCCCGGGATACAGCTTACACTGAAGTTACCCCGGAAAGCCTGGGGATCAGGTTGACCCCGCCGTCTGTTGGACTTTGCCTGAGATCACACCCATACTGGGTTTCCTCCCATTCTTTTCTGATTTTATCGCTCTCTTACGTGTCTCTCCTGCTCACTTATCCTTAATAAATTACTTGCACACAGGGTCTGCTTCTCAGAAATCTAACCTCAGATAGATGTAGTCAAAAATCTAACTATGAAGATCTTTATAAGCCATGCACAGGTGTATAAGGAAATGATAAGTCCCAGGAGAATTTCAAGAGTCATGAGAAGCCTAGAACATCGAGGATACTAGTATTTTGAGCTCTGCACTCCCTTGGGTGACAGCTCAGCTTGCTTTTCCTGTGCATTCAGATAAAGATATAGCCAATCAGGCACCCCAGAGCAGCTGCACTATGAATTTTCTAAAAAAAGTATAGGAGTTTATTTCTGATCTTAGCTTGCCTTTAGAATCTTTTTATTATCCATTCTCTACTTCTTTGTCTTCTTTGCACCTGCCACATCACCCCTCAGCAGTAAATAACTTTTTTTCAAAGGTGTCATTTTGCAATTTATATGGCATATTTCACGATGTCACTGATGGACACTTTTTGTTAGTACCCTCAACTGTGTTGCTCTATCGCTGAAGCAGATAATTTATTCTGACATTTATATAAAACGTTAGACACTGAGGGATACTTGCTCACTGGAGACTTTACATGTGCACAGTTTATTATGGCACATATTGTTAGCACCTGGGTCCAGATTTTTATATAATAGTGTTCTTTTAATGTGTAGAGGAATGAGAAAGGTCCCATGGTGGAGGACTCATAACTCAATCATGGAAGCTTCATGTGTCAATCCACTTCCACTGAGCTCCACAAAGATTCCTTCACCCAAGTTATTTTGCTGTTACCTGTACATTGGCACTTCTTAAATGAACTCAGTTGGGGTGAGTGGGTGCTATGGAAGACTCTTCACCCAGGGGCCCTATGCAAACCCGGTTTCAAAAGTAGGCAGGAAATAAAAAATGTGTGTGTAATTATGCTGTTTGCAGAGTCTGTTTGACAAGTAGAAATGTGGAATTTTTTCCTTGGGATAACTGCGTTCTCTTGCTGAGGAAATCCTTTTTTTAATGAGCTTTAGGATATTTGCCCCAAGTCACAAATTCATAGACTTTGCTGAAAGCCCAGCATTTTATAAACTTGTTTGGCATCAGGAGATCTATGAACAGGAAGCCACCTGCTGGGTTTATAAGTGGGGATATTTGTTCAGAAGATTTGAATAAAGGATGAGCTTAAATGAGGCATATGTGCCTAATAAACAAATGTGAATATTGGAAATGTAGGTAGTACTTGGGGGGAAATAAAAGGAACACATACCCCAAACTGTGGGTAATTCCTCCTATTTTTGGAGAGCTGGAAAAAAATAGGCCTGCTAACATAGGATTAATTTGGTAAAGATTAGTTTGAATATGCCACTGGCCACAGAGTAGTCATTAACTCCAGAAAATGAAATAGGGATATTCCAGAAAAAATAAATACTGAATAGTGTAGCAACTTTGTTGTTAACAAGCTATGATCTCAAATTTTAGAAGAAGCAGAGTGGCATTTTATGTATCAAAAATCCTCCTGAAAAAAATGGAAATTTTGGTGCCAGTTTTCCTATTTACGAGACCTGGCATTGGGTCTATGTGACATTTCCTTTCAAAGAGGCATGATCTCTTCTTAAATTTTTATATTTTGGGAAGATACTGTATACTTCATTTTGAAAGCAAATCTCAGAATCATGGAGAAAATGTTATCTTCTTGTTCGTATTCCCTGACTTCTGTAACTAAGGATTCAGCCCAAGCCATCTCCTCATCCCTTAATATCTAATGCCACTGTCTGCCTCCTAGAAATGGAGAAGCAGCAGTGACATCAGGAGCAAATGATAGCAAGGAATTTGAGTCAGGCACCCAGGCTATATAAAACAAAATTTAAAGACAGAGTAAGCAAACTGTGTGTAGGTTAAATAACTTTGTTAATCTTCACTCAGTTCCTCTCCAAGGTGCTGTATATCTAAGACTGCCAATCCTCAATCACCAGAAAGGCTTAAAAATTGGTATCACATTATCTGTGGGTTGTACATCAGAATGTTAGCAACACTAATGCCATCACTGTGCATACCTTGAAGCAATGTTTCAAATAAAGGACTAGTCTCATACAGAATATGTAGTGGCTCCATTATCAATATATCTTCACCTACTGTATGAAATAAGTGACATGGATCAGGAGCCATTGGTTAAATCTAAGGTAGCTTTAATATTTCCCACCCCGTACTTTGTTCTCTATATTCTCCTAAGATCCTGGAGTAAGAAACAGGAAGAAAAAAATCATACTGGGTTATTTAACAAACTCTCTCAGAGAAAGAATGGGGGAGGAACTAGTAATAAAGTAGTGATTTAGTGATTATTTCAAAGACGTTTCTTTCTGCATCATCTTTATTGAAAACAATTTTCAATAGTTTTTCCTGGGAATTTACATATCTAAGTATGAAACATGATTAATTTTGAGAAGACTAACTTAGAATATATTTTATTACTAATAAACAAAGACCTTGATCGTAAATCTATACAAGTTATTTAAGATAAATCTTGCATAATTTCAATTTGTTAAATGTGGGGTTTTTTTTAGTATGGATTCAAATTTGAAAAATTTCATGTCAAGGAGGTGATGGGGGAGAAATTCTAAACAAACATGGATGGAAATTGTACAACCAGAAGATTTATCCATCTTGGAAAACTGCCTGAAATAGAAGATGGCGATCCAAAAGGAAATTTTTCATACAGGCATGAAACTTTGTCAGAGCCTGCTGAAGAAATGTCTTCAGTTCAAGGTTAAAGGCCACTTGTTTAAATATGTATTGGTCATTCAGCATTCAAGAATCATAAAGACTAAAACAGAAGATTATTATCAGATCAAAGTATTTTGCTATATTGACTGATGTCTTTTCTTTTGTCTTCAATGTTTGTTTTTTCAAAATGCCACTGTTTGCTCATTTATTCATGTAAATGAAGCAGGAGATAAATAGCCTGCAATAATAATTTAACTTGTACAGTAATTCTCTTGTGGCATCAGAATGCTAATGTTGACCATGTATCAAAATGAAAGCCACATTTACTGAATGCAGGGGCATTCTCACTCTTATGGATATTATCTTTCCAGCAGAGCATCGTAGGTTTCTCATCATCATCATCATCATCATCATCATCTATTTTCAGGGCAAAAAAAATCTTTTAGATTTATGGATTTTACCAAGACCACATTTTCCAAAGTGTATTCCATGAAATACCGGTTCCCTAGAATGTTACTCATTCAAGAAATCCATAATCAAATAAGTATAGGATAAGCGCCTATGTAAAAAAGTTTTAAAAATATTTATTTGTTTATTTTTACTGCAGGTTTTCTCTAAACTTTTAATATGCTAATGAATATTGGGACTCTCTCAGAGGTTGTTTTATAGAATTTCCCATTCTTATTTTCCACTTTTCCGTTTAAACCTTTTATCTGAGAACATTTCGTAGGACTAATGGTTTGAGAAATATTTTTGACCAGATGCTGAACTAAAGAAATGTGGCAGCTACTTCTCCCAGAAGCAGCCTCTATACATGAATTTGCTACCTCTAAACTGAAAGCAAGACAAAATTGTAAATGGCTGATTTCTTCAGTAATCCCCTCATAAGTTTCCCAAGTCTTCACATAGAATAATGATCATCCTTGAAATATTGGGAGTTGAAATAAGATATGGGAAACTGAAAAAAATCTGGACAGAATTAATATTTCTCAGATGAAAGACCAATTCCCTAGGAAAATTGGATGTATCCAAGTTCTTCTGTGGGTGAATTAATAATTTATAAAAGCACATACCCCAGAATTTTAATTTAGAATATAAAGACCAGGGACTATCAAAGTTGGAAGTGACATAGACATCTTGGCCCAAATTCTTTATTTTTGGAGATGATAAAAATGAATCCTAGAAAGGTTAGGTGGCATGCTCCAGGTTACAGCTGACAAAACTAGAGTTAAAACCAGGCCTCATGAGTCTCAGTTTAGATTTTTTTTTCTCCTGTGGTATTCACCCCCCTTTATTTGGTAAGGCAATCCCTGGTACACAGCATCTTGAAAAAAATACAAGAAAGGTATTATCCTTCAGATACAGGGAAAAAATTTTCTCATTCTGGCCCTGCAGTGCTTAAACTTCGAGGAGTTATGAATTTGTTCAAGTGAATATTTTAAGATCCCCCATCATTCAGCAATTCTGGAAAGGTAGAGCTGGAGAAGTGTGGGGTCCAGGTATGTGCCTTTTTAACAGGACTCAGATGGCTCTGGAGCAGGTGTTCTGAAAAGCGTGGTTTGAGAAAGACATCTGGTTGGTTGCTCATTTGGTTTAGTATTTAAATCCTTTGCCTTCACATAGTCTATACAATGCTGAAGTACTAAAACCAGAGTTAATTCAAAGGAAAAAGTAGAATATAAGAATTCCATTGTGAGCATTGCACAGTGTATTTATAAATTATCCTGAATCACATCATCTAATCAGTTGCTACAGTGTGGTTTGCCAAATGTGTGTATCATTCACTTTTCAGAGATCTTGAGTTTCAAAGCTAAATATATTGACCCCTTGATCCTGAATACATTTTTGGGCAAAGAATGCTTTTCCTAAGAGAAAGCTGATAAAAGAAATCTCAACTGCCTTCTTAGACACGGAGTGGTTCTTAGAAATCAACATTTTGAAGTATTTAAATGTAAATAAATCAGGAAACGATAGATTATATTATCGTCTATATACACTTGGGTTTTAAAAATGAAAGAAAAATTATGTGGCAAAGTGGTTCTGAGATTTTCCTAAAGTAGCAGAATTGCCATGATAAGTAGCTGTATTTCAGGTGCAGTAATCAAACCACCAAGGAGTGGAAAACAAGCAACTGTTCCTTCAGCCTTGCCATTTCTTTGAAATGCACACTACTCTGCTCCTGGTCTTCATGCTCTTCTAACCTCCACCCAATCTTTTCTTCTTCTAACTCTCCACAGCTCTATGTAGAACAGAAGAGCACAGAGGGAAAAAATGTGCCTCAGAAATGCTGCCCCAAAGAGACTTGGCTTTAAGTCTTGTGCTCAAATCTAAGCCCACAACACATCCCAGCATAAGGAGCCTGGAGGGGATTGCCATGGGGCAAGCACAACAATACAATATTGGAAAACATATAAACATATTAGATAGCCAGGAAACTATATTATTTTCATATACTCCACAGAAAACTCTTTCACTCTCTCTCTCTCTCCCTGTCTCCCTGTCTCTGTCTCTGTCTGTCTCTGTCTGTCTCTCTCTCTCTCTCTCACACACACACACACACACACACACACACACACACACACACACACACCAGTCCATTGGTTGTGCCTCTTTCAGTTGTCTGTTTAGGAGAAGGAACTATCACCTTACATTATCTTCCTCTCTCTTCTCCGCCTTTGGAGGAATCATTTACCGTTGGGATAATTTATCCAAACAATATCCCTCTCTCACTTCCCTTCTTTCCCAAGACTGATCAAGGAAGGCTTACTAAACTGATTATCAGTTTTGGAGATGTCTGCTCCACCACCTGAAGGTTGATGGATGGCTTTGCTCCTATGTTGGCTCTGTGTTGATTATCTTCCATTTCCTGCCCAGAGACACTCTCTTCTCTTTCCTATTCTTCTCTGTACCTTGGGAAGCTGGCCTTTTGGGTTTGCATCTTTGAGCTCCCTCGCCCTCTGACTTCTAGTTGGATTTGGCCAATGATAGACTCCCACAAGAAAATGAAATACAGGAGGAAAGTGAGGTCAGAATATTTATTCTCTAGCTTTCTCCCTGCTAGGACAGTACAGATTGACTACATTGCTCCACAGATCTCATTAGGTGGCCTGTCTATATAGCCACATTCTCTACTTTCTGGTAACCACTCCCCTCCCCTTGCCTCTTCAGGTCTAATTTTGATAGTCCTGGAGTACTACACTCTCCTTTTGTGAGAGTGTATTACTCTCTCACACCCCATTGGAGTGTGCCACTTCTTTCCTGCAGAGGTCCTGGATGATACAGCATTCAATTTACAAATTATATTCCAGTTTCTAGTGAGGTGAGAACTGACATTTAAAAGCTTAAATTTTTGTTTACCACTGTATGCTTAGCAAGTAACGTGGCACCTGGCACATAGTAATTACTCACTATTTAAGAGGAACAAACAAATGAATTGTGCATTTAGACTCCAATATAAAGATGTAAAACTATTACATGTAATTTTTTTTGTGCCCACATAGATGCTCCCTTGCCACAGATTTATTCTATTGCTTTGAAAATGCATGGGCAGGTGTAGCTTATTTTTCCTCAAGAAAATAAGCCCCCCTCCCATCAGAAAAAAAAGAAGAAATCGAAAACAAAACTTAGGGGACGCCTAGGTGGCTCAGTTGGTTAAGTGTCTGCCTTCAGCTCAGGTGATGATCCCAGGATCCTGGGATTGAGCCCCGCATCAGACTCCCTGCTCAACGGGGAGTCTGCTCCCCCTGCTTCTGCTCTCTTTCTCTCTCTCTCAAATAAATAAAATCTTAAAAGAAAACAAAACTTAGGCAGTCACATTTGTGATAACTTCCTATTGACTTTCCATATTTTGACTTGATCCAGGATTTTCTTTTGCCCTTTTGGATAAATGTGTTAAGAAAACAGAGACACCATTTGGTATACTCATGTTCATAAGGATATGGTGGGTACACAAGCTAGGGCATGAGTCCGAAACAGTGCCCAGCTTTCCTCTTTTACTTGCCCCATGACCACACTTGGTTGGCTAGCCAGACTAGACTCCAAGAGAGTAACCCAGTGGCTTTATTTTTAAATGTCCTGCTCACTTAAGAATACCACTTAGAGACCTATTCCTTTTGTGCAGGTCCTTCCTTTAGTGCATTTCACATGGGGAAAAATGTCTGCAATCAGTCACAAGTATCCAGAGTAGCCCTCTCAAGAAAGAAGTCAATGAGCAAATGCTGTGTGCCACAGTGAGGACAGCCTCATAGGTGTTAACTCCAAAGAGAAGCCAGAATGCTTCCAAAGACCTTGTTGTTATGAGGCTTGATCAACTATATTTCCATTTTTAAGACCCTGTTCCAAACATGTGTATCCAACACACCAAGAAAAATATTCAACACCACTAAGAACAAACAAATGATGATTTTTTTTCTCTCTCTCTAAACCTGATCGCCCTAACTGGACACATTCTAATGTCCACTCATTAAGGACCGAGATACCCTGATATCAATGCTGTTATCTTTTTTTAAAAAATGAAGTCTCAGATTATCAGTACTATGTACTGGCTTGTCCTTCAAGATGGACAAGCAAGCACTATAGAATTTAGGATAAAATGTTTAGGCTCTTTCAGTAATGAAAATTAAGGATACGAAGTTACCTGGATTCAACCAAGGAGCAATGCAATACATTCTCAAAAATGAAATTATGGGCCTCCATTTCTATTGCTCTTAACCTGCCATGTTGTAGGGACCAAATGTTCTCTTCAAAATGCTTATTGTAAAATAAGAAATCAATTCTGCATGCTTGTGCAGTGACCCTTGAAAGTGCAGTAACTGGACAAAAAAATACATAAGAAATGACAGTCATATATCTTCAGTTAAATTTAGGGTCCCTCTTTGTAGGACTAGGTAAATTGGTTCTTTTACTCGGTTCATTTAAAAATGAGTCCCAGAAAATAATCAGGGATGGGATTTGAATGAATAAAGATAATTCCTTCCCACAAATGGCTCCCTCTTTGTTTCATGTTTAGGAATATGAAATAACTCTTTCAGGTTGGAAATGTTCCCACCAATCGAATAAAAGGAGAACCAGCTGAGACACATGCCGTCTATGTTCTGATTAGTGCAGCAGAGCTCTAAGGTACTAGAACTTCTCTGACTTTTTTTTTAAGATTTTATTTATTTATTTGACAGAGAGAGAGAGAGAGAGAGAGAGAGCACAAGCAGGGGGAGCAGCAGAGGGAGAGGGAGAAGCAGGCTCACCAAGCAGGGAGCCTGATACGGGGCTCGATCCCAGGACCCTGGGATCATGACCTGAGCCAAAGGCAGACGCTTAACAACTGAGCCACCCAGGCGCCCCTCTGACTTGTTTTTTTTTTTTACCATTAAAAAAAATCAAGCAATTATAAGGCCCCAACCACCATAAAGGGTTAGCTTTGACAATATATCAGCAGTGTCAGTTACAAAAGAGAAATGAGGGACTAGTAATAGGGACTAATAATTTAAATTATTTGCAATAAACTTAATAGTTAAAAACAAATTATTCAGATGCATGATCTCCTTTGATGCTCAGAATAACTGAGATGAAATGGGCAAAGGCAGAAGAAAGCCTAAAGCATGGAGAGGTGAACATACCTTTTCTCAAAAAGGACATGAACGTGGGTTTTCTGAATCCACGTCTAGGACCCTTTCCACTCTACTACTCTGTCACCATGGAATGTAAAACATATACTTTGCCAGAGTCTATTAGAATATTAGACGTCTCCTTCCTGATGTCACCTCAAATCCCCGATAAGCATCTTGTAGGCCCATAGTAGCAGCCTAGTATATACAAATGTGTTGGTTGGTGTTCATAAAGCAGAGAAAAGCTAAATTGTGACACAGCCAATGGATTTCAGATGTTCAAAAATCTTCATCAGTGTCATTTCTGAACAAAACTCTCATATATAAAGTTCCCTTTGTTACCTCCAGCCTTTCATTTCAATAATACTTTCCCCCTTTTATCTCCTATTGTCTTGTTCTAAAATGGCTGCACACTTTCTGTAACTTCCTGCACTCAAGTCAAATACTTCTGATACTTGCAAGCATTCTGTTCTTTTTCTCAGAATCCATAGTAACATCCGATGCCCACATCTACTAGGGTGATCAAAGAAATGATCATGCTGGGGCTGCATTATCACTAACTGTGAGAATCACCCTTTCCAAATGTCTCTGCTGGACATTTGTGCTCAAGCCACCCCCTACAGGGATTGGCAAGCACAACATTTGAGCTTGAGTTCCACTTGGCTACAGACGATAAATAGAATTTCCAAGGGGAGAAAACTGAACCTCTAGTTTTTTTGAAAGTGGATCTATTTCTACTTGTATCTGAAACACCTCTTGAGCTGATAACTCCTTAGAAAATGAAGGAAACCATATTGCATGCAAATGTAGGTTTTAATGTCACACATCACACTTTCAAATTTAGGTCTCCAGACATAGAAAAAAATTAGTGTGCATGGCATGCACAAAGAAGTGGAGTGAATAATTATCTCCTGGCATTATCCATTCCAGATTCTATTCCAAAATGAATGCTATAGTGGAATGTATTTATTCACATTGGGATGAAACTTAGGATATAACTCTAAGTTAATTTTATTTTCAAAGAAAATTTCGTTAAAATAGATAAAGGCTTTGTTTCAAAGAGACAGAATTGGAACTAATGCATTTTGCCCAGGTTTGAGCATTTCATTTGGCCTCCTTAAAAGCTTAATGTTTAAAGTGGCATTCTCAAGATACAATAACACTGACAAAGGAGTATCTGATAGAATGATGGAGTAACACCATGATAAATCAACTGACAATGAGACAAATCACCCAAGTGGGGAAAGTGGCCCCTCTGTTGACATAGAATCAATATTTACCATGGTTTCAGAACCAGGTAATTGTGAATGGACATAGCTTGTGTTATCATCTGAACTGAAGATTTTGAAAATTTATGTTTTGACAAGTTCTGACCCAGGTCTCTATGGATCTTACAGATGGAATGCAATTGGCAACTCTGACTCATGACTTTGTTTATACACTTGTGCTTCAGCACATCAGAAAAGCTATTTTTTTCCCTGTAGTTTCTAAGAATGGCTCTCAATTACAGAGCCTAAGTCTGATTCATTTCTGGTCCCCTTTTCTAGCTTACGTCCATTTTTCTTCTTGTATATGTGCCCATTATGACATCTTTCAGAGTCCATCAGAGATATGGAATAGACATGAAATATTTTACTGACTTGAAAGTATTCAGGAAAGATTCCTTCCAATAAGAAGAATTATGCATATGCATTTCCTTTTCCCTTGCCAGTGTATGGCAGCAAGGAAAACAGAGAAGAACTAATATTTAATAATACATCTAGAAAAGCCATTCCCTTTACCTCAAGAGCCCATATTTCACTCTTCCTTTTATTTTTGTGGTCAGATCTTGCCCTTCTGTCTTATTAATTATTATTATTGTTGTTTTCAACATCATCATCATGTTTATTGTTATCATAGCAATTTGGGTTTTTTTTTTTAGCATTTACAGCGTGCCTGTCACTATTCCAGATACAGTCACATTTCCCAATCACCCTTAATTTCTACCTACTATATAAAATTTCTCATTGGTACATTGCTAATCAACTATACTAAGTTACAGTAAGTACTATAGTGTTCTTCCTAGCATCCTCACTGTTACAAGTTCCTTATTATCTCTTTTATTTTTCTCCTCAGCTCAGCTAAGATCATCTTTGCTAGTCACTGTGACCACTGGTTGGTTCCTCAAAAGTTCCTACCCTCAACTTCTACTACAACTAATTGGAAGCACTAATCTTCATAACTGATCTACATTTTCATCTATTTCTTGGTCCTTATTTCCTCATTCCGGAGAAAAGAATGACTTCGTTTCCCTACATTGTTTATGTGTGCGTATTTGTGTGTGTGTATGTGTGTGTGTGTGTGTAAATATATATAACGCACTCCCTCTCTCTCTCTCTCTCTCTCTCTCTCTCTCTCTACATATATATATATATATATAACTCTCTCTATATATATATATTCCTGCCTTCTCAGATGCAGTGTTGGGTGGGTTGATAAAACATAAATATGCAAAAGAACCATATTAGACATATAAAGTTTCATGGGAATACCTAGGAGTTAAAATTATTTTACTCTAAAATAATGGGGAATGTTTTACATCTAGGAAGAGCTAAGATTCTCTGAATAAAGAGAATTGTGGGAGCTGTTAGGTAATTAATCTGATATAAATGGTTCATGTAAATAAAATTTATGAAAGAGGATCAGGGTTCATTAATGTGGAGAGTTAAAAGGAGTGGGAGACAAAACTCAGTGAAGTCCATTAATGTTCAAGTCTTAAAGGATATCTACCCCATTTCCCTTTTATAAGTCTTTAAAACATCCTGTGCTCAAGTCTTTAAGCAGTGGAAAGATCTCAAAAACATGGCCATGCTTTCCTATACTTGATATTCTCTCCATTTATTTATCCTTTAGAATCATGAGAAATGTCATTTCCAAAAGGTGACATCCCCAGTAGAACCAGAAAAAAAGCTGTGTGAAAATGATTGCTCATTCTATGCGGTCATTTAAAGTAGCAATGGCAACATGGGTGTTTGTTTTATTACTCTGCATTTTTCTCCCCTTTTGAAAAGTGACTTCTAGAATATAATGAATAATAGCTGCTATTAAACAAGAGGCTCATAAACTTGAAACAATTTTCCATCTCTGGGCCTTCTCTATGAAACCTCCCATGAATAGCTTAATAGGAAATCATCTCTTCATTTGTTGGAACCCTGTAGCATTTTTTCTGTACTTCTTAATGTTACTTAACTACTTATTTCTGTCTCATAATGTATATTAATTTATAACTATTCATGTAACATCTACTCTCCCCACTAAAATTTTTGACAGTAACACCCAAACCTGTTTCATCTCTCAACTTTTCAATGCATGCAGTAGTTGGTATTTCCCATATAGTTCAGACTCAGAAGTTATTGAATGACTAAGTGAATAAATATAGGAATGAGTGGTCCCACTGAAAGCTCATTCTCAACTTGTTACTCATAGGATTTTATTTCAAATGTTGACTTCCAAAGCAATGACCACAAAATTATTATGAAATAGGATGAGCATGAAAATTGTTTTCAGGAAAATTGAGCTTTGAACTTAGATCTGTTGTTTCTTTTGGAAATACTCTATAATATAATCAGATATACTTGTTTTGTCAAAACTATGACATAGCTCTTTATAAAATGTGCCCTTAGCTGGGTATATTCAGAGGTATAGCATTTAAAGAAGAAATGAATCTAGAATTTAGTTTTCATGCTCATATTTGCCAATAATAAAAATTAATCAAAACTCAAGGAAAGCAATCTAATTAAATCGCTAATAAGCAAAATCAAAGCAATGGAATTACAACATAATATCTAGAATATTATAGGATTCTTCTTTTATAAGATATTATAAACACTCCACAATGCATTATGTTAAATTACAAGATAAAATGCAATTGTCATTTAAAATATGTATTTAAAAACTAAACCATCAAAAATAATTCATTCATTAATAATTTGTTCTTATTTCATATAAAAATAAACCAAATAGATAAAAAGTAATTTCTACAGATGATTAATTACATTTTTATAACATTAAATAAACAAAAACATCAAACTTTTTGGTTTTTTTCTAATTGAACAAAGGAAGTATCCACCATCTTTGACATGTGCACTTTACAATTCTATGATCTTTGTTAATTTTAGATAAACAATTTCAAATAAACAATTAAAATGTTTAAACAAAAAGAAACCAAAAATGTCTGATACATTCAATTAGAGTCTCTTGCCACAATGTTGAAAAATGAGAGAGGCCTGAAAGTGTGTAAAATGGCATGTTTTATATTGAGATTTAAACTTCACTTTGGGAGTAGGTATTCAAAATGAAAACCAAAGATTTTGAATAATCATTGAATCTTGTATGAATCCTGGTAGACACTCATATAAGTCAAATCCATCATTTACTCTTGGAGTCATTTCTAGTCACACTCCCACTTAAGATAAAATAGGGAATGTAGCAATAATCTCTGATATTAGTTTTCTTTGTGGAATAGAATACAAATGAGGAAAGTTTTCAAAAGTGGCAAACAATATATAAAACTCAAACTATTAAATTGGCTAGCTCAAAAGAATGCCAAAATGAAATGAATACTATACTATTTTATAATAAAAAGCCCTTAAAACTTATTTCAGATTATTCAAACATCTAGATTTCCCACAGCCTTAATATAAATTTAAATGGAACCTACCTTTAAAATTTGGCCTGATTCTTGCATCGTATCCTGATGTCCTTCCCATTAATTTGTCCAAGAAATCTGAAGGCGATAGGGTCTGTGAAGGTTGTTTTCCAGACCTGGAGTCATGGTCTTTGCAGAAAGCCGTCCTAAACACATCATTAACTTTTTTAGCAACAATTCCATTCTCATTGCCTGAGAACTAAGGCTCACAGAATGTTTGACATTATGTTTTGTTAATATACATGATAGTAAGAAGAAAAAGAAAATTACACACTCTATGGTCAACTTCTGAATTTGTACATTCTCTAAAGTTAACTTTAAATGGTGAGAGTTAGAAATCCTGAGTCATATCTCCCAGATGTCCAAACTGTAGCCATAAAGATGTTTAAGATGATACAACATAAGCATAGCTTATGTTGTAGATTTTATGGACATATAGTTAAAGCTGTTTCTTCCTAGACTCATCAGAGAAATGAAGATGATAATTTCTAAAATGTGATTGTCTTAAAATCATTCCCGCATGACTCTCAAACAATTCTTCCAGCATTTTAGCCCTTAATATAAGTCCTCTACTTTTTATTAGAAATATATAATACAATGGGCAGAACAAAGTAAACAGTGAACTAATTATTCCATTGCTTATTTTCTCACCTACTAGATTGTATTCCTGCTATCAACTATTAATAATTTTCAATGCATTGCCTAAAAGAAAAGCTTCACTTGGAAATTTAACTTCATTCTAAAATAGGTCAATAATAAGTGTGTCTGTACTTCTATTACCTTATCAGATGTTATTTATATATTAGCATTTAAATTGTTCACTCTCCAGTGAAGTATTCATGAAAAAGAACTTCTAAATCATTTTCTCTTCTGCATTATCAAAAACACTAAATGTTGACGGGAAAATTTCTCATACTTTCATTTTCTTTAAAGGGCTTATAAAAAGAGCCTATTTGGTTTGTAGTGAAATGAATTCTTTCACAATATACATAGTGGTTGACTGAATGTCTTTTTCTTCCCTAAAGCATAATATTTTATAAGCTTCGTTTTTAGTAGTTTAACAAATAATCTTAATTCTATCACTGAGAAAACACCACATATTTGCCAGTTTTTCAAGGTAGTATTAAATGCAAAGTATTAAGTGCAAAGAGAATTTAAACATTTGGTAAGAGTTAAAAATTGATACAATTATCTAAAAATACTCACATTCCCATATGCAGATTCATCTGATTAATCAAGTATTATTTAATTATGATGGTGGTGGTGGTGGTAATGAAGGTGATGATGATGATGATGGTGATGATGCTTCTAATGAAACCCAGCCTACAGTTTTTTCTTAATCATAGTAGGTGTGAACCTGAAAGGAACATAGTGGGTTTTCCCAGTACTCATAACATTAGCTATATGTTCCATTTCTCTTGGTTCTGTGAAGAAATACCATAAAATTTGGTGAAAATTAAATGAAGAGTCCTATACTTTGTTGTATGAACATCTCCTGTCTCCATGCTGTCTTAGAACCTCTGCCATTAGGATGGCTATTTCACTTACTGGTAATCATCTGATACTTTGAAGCATAAACTGATTTGATAATTTATAAACTAGGTAGAAAATGCATGCATGATATAATGATTTCCCACTTATTTTAATTATGCATAGCCCATTTCTCATGCACAGATAAATACAAAGATGTCATATTAATTAAATTTTGGTAGTCATTCAGTTCCCAAATATACTGAGCAATGGAACATAGTGGTAAAATGAGATTTTAAATATTTTTGATGTTTCAAGAAATTTCCTGAATTGTAGTGCTCATAGTATGCATCTAGTTGCTGAAACACAATAGAAGTTTCAAGTTGACTAAGAATTAGGGTTCTTTTATATTTTATATAAAATGAGCATGCTTCTTGTAAATTAATCCAATCACTTCCACCATATGAGAAGCATTGCATCCAATAATCATTTTTAATGACTTTCAGAAGAATTTGAAAGCAAAAAAAATCATCATTATATAGAAATGTAAAGAGCATGCAACTCATTAGACTTCCTTAATATCACATTGCCTGTGAAAATGTGTGAAAATGCATAGAGTGGGGTTATAGATCATAAAACTTGCCTTTGTGAAAATTTACCACCCTCCCACCATAATTACGCCTTTTAAAAGAACAAAAGAAATCTAACTCTCCTCTATAAAATTAAAATAATATGGTCCAGGGCATAGAAAAATAGATAAAAAATGTATGACATGTTCTCTTTCAAACAGTTTTCATGGGGAAAATATCAGCATGCAAAGTCGTTTCACCTACCTGAAGTGGTTTGTCTCTAAGAAAAATGCAAACAAGGCTGTCAAAATGTTCACTAGCTGCCGGTTCATTCCTGTTTCTGTGATGCTTGTGGAAAATATCCCCGAAATGGTTCCAGAAAAAAGCTAGGACAAAGTATCTATTTATTGTCCAGATTCAAAATCTGGCAGGAATCTAGTTTCCTTGAAAATCAAAAAGAGATTTGGGTTTGTACAGTTTGCTGAGAAAAAACAAAAAGTGCCAGTCCTAGGCATCATGGTCAGGTCAAACCGGGGCTCAGGACCATCAGCTAACCAAGGAAAGACAAAGCCTTAGAACTGATGGATTCCCCAGCTGCTTTTCCCGAATAATAAAAATGCCGCTACCTTAATCGCATCACCATGCAAAGGGGGCTGGTGACAATGCCATGCTGGAAGTCGGGTTGCTGTGGCTTTTGTTTTATGTCCTTTCTGTTTAGCAAATCCCTTTTCTCTAGAAAATGTTCTCTTTTTAAAAGAAGTTGTAAATGAGAGAGAAGAAAGGACTCTGCGCGCTCAAGTGGGCACGGGGGAAGAGGGCAAAATTGCTGAGATCCTGTGCTGGAATGAGAGCTACAGAAAGAGACGGGAGACGTGATCTTACCCAGCCTATAAATTTCAGCACTCGGACAGCTCCTAGCTCTGAAGTGCGCATGTTTCCTTTTTCAGTCGCTTGGGGCGGGGGTCGGGGAGAGGCATTCAAGAGGGGACAAGCCTGATGTTCAAAGGCAAAGAGTGGCTTGCTGTTCAGGGAAAGGGTGCTAAAGGGGGGTGTGATGACAATCAGGGGAGAGCAGAGGTCAGGGTGGACGAGGAGGGTGAAGGAGGTTAGGGTCTGACCCCTAGAAATGCGAGTCTGTCGGTGGGTGGGCGGAACGGGAGTTTAAAGCAGAAAAGGGAATACGGTAAAGGAGTGGGAAAGGGAAATTGGTGGAAGCAGAAAACAGAATCCGGAGTACCGAAATTATAATAGGGGAGTGGGTAGTTCACTCCTTGCCAGTGGAACCTAGAGGCAAAAGAGGAGTCCTGTGCTGAAGAGGAAGGGACATTCTCTTGACATAGACAAGTCCGTGCGCAGAAAAAGGTTCATGAGGATCAATAGTTTAATTTAGAAGCCCTTTATGCCTTCCTCGCCCCTTGAGTGTTTTCGTTTGATTTTAGCCGTCTGCTCCTAAAGGATCTCTACCTCTCTACTAGAGAAAGTCCCTTCCGCTGAGCTTTCTTCAGTGTCTCAAAATCCTTGGGCATCCTATTCAAGTCAACTTGTAGAGGAGGAAAAATACAACAGGCCAGCAGAGGGCAGTAGCAATCTTTTTCTGCCCTGATTAAAGGTTAGAGTAGGGCTTCATGTAAGAAACAGAAAGGAAGGGTGCAACTGAGGGTTGAGTTTTCATCAGTCCATTCCAGATGTTAATCACCAGGGAGGTCCATGCAATAAAGTGTAGATGTTCTCCTAAACTGGCTAAGGAGACAGAAAATAGTGAAAGTTTATAAATCCTATACAAAAGCATGACAGGTAATCTTGTTTCAAAGTAAATTTACAAATATTATTATTACTAAAAGAGGAAAAATAAATAGTTCAATGCAAGTAATTAGCAGCTTGTGGTAAGGGGAAATGAAAAATACATGTTCTACCATGAGTTGGGTGAGTAACCTACTATTTGCCTGTAAAATATATCTCGTTAGTCACCTAGGCACTCTACTGCAGGTCTTAATTTTAAAACAGAATGATTAGTTTTTAGTCCATAAATGACTAATCTGCCCTTGGATTAATTAAATATCATAGCAGAGTAACAAAGGATTCTATATTTTTAAAAAGTAGATTCTGAAAAAAATTAAGTTCTTTTTACCTTTTAATGTTAATATAAATCACCTGAGGATCCTGTTAAAATGCATATTCTGATCTAGTAGGTCTGAGGTGGTGCCTTAGATTCTGCATTTCTAACAAATTCCTAGCTGAGGTTGATGCTGCTGGTCCACCGATCTCACTTTCAGTAGCAACAGTCTATATGACCTTTTATCAGATTTCTGTCCTACCAAGACAGTGAGAATATAGGAACCTCTCTTTAGATGAAAAGCAGCAAGTGCCCAAGCATTCTGCTTACATACAAAATCAATTATTTGGATGTGTTTTTTTAGCTCTCAAAGCCCAGAAAAGGTGATTCAATTTAAAAGGAAAATAGTATAGTGTAGTGTGAGACATCCCTGGACTGCAGCTTCGAAACCGTTCACTTCCAAATTCATCCACATGGAAACTCTAGACCTGATTTTATCCCTGCAGTTGTGACCCAAAAAATAAAACCAATTCTTGGAAATATATTTCTTCAATTGATGCTATGGAAAAATTATATAAGAATTTTTTTGTGCTCAAGATTCTTTTCAAAAGAAAAAATATATATGTAAATGTAGAAGAGAATGATTTGTCCCAAGTTTGAGGCTGTAATGACGCTTAAAGTAACACGGTCTTTGCAAATCATTTCTTTCAATGGCAGAGTCTTTTTATTAACTAGGAGTGAGGTGAGTAGGGAAACCTATAACAAAGAGAGGCTCTGACCAGGAGCATGAAATCACAGCATTTACTATTCTAAAGTTGGAAGGGACTTTAAAGAGGATCTAGTCTAGCCTCCTCATTTTTTAAAGATTTTTTATTATATTATTTTTATTATTTGAGAGAGAGAGAGAGAGCATGCGTGCGCATGAGCAGGGTGAAGGGCAGAGGGAGAAGCAGACTCCCCACTGAGCAGGGACTCCAGGATCATGACCTAAGCTGAAGGCAGATGCTTAACTAACTGAGACAGCCAGGCGTCCTAGCCTCCTCATTTGACTTTTCAGCTCTTTCCAATTTGGATTCCAGCTCTATCAATCCACAGAAACAGCTCTCACTAAGTCTTAACAATGAATTCCTTGTAACTAAGTCCAAAGGATATTTTTCTGTTGTCATAGTATTTGACATTTCCATTGCCCTGAACATTATTGGTCTCTTTTCCCTTCTTTTTTAAAAATTAGTTTTATTTTATTGTGGTAACAACACTTAACATGAGATCTATTCTCTCAACAGATTCTTGAATGTGCAATGCAATATTGTTAACTGTAGGCACAATGTTGTACAGTGGATCTCTAGAACTTACTCATCTTGCATCACTGAAACTTTATACCCATTGATTGGCAACTCCCCCGCTTCCCCCCTCTTCTCTGTCCCTAGCAACCACCATTCTGCTCTCTTGAAGCAACTTCCTCCCTTGACTTTGTGATGCAGTGTACTCCTAGCTTGCCTCCATTCTGTCTTCTTGGCAGGCATATCCTACTCTACCTGGCTTACAAAAGTTAGATTTCTTAAAGGCTATATTCTAGGTTCTCTCTTCTTCTCATACTATACTCTCTTAGACAATATTTTGCACATCCATGCCTTCTATTACCCTCATACACAGATGGCATGCAAATATATATATTTCTATCCAGACCTGTACATCCAATTGCTTCCTAAACAATTCCTGCTGGATGTCTCAAAGGCTCCTCAAATTCCCCATGTCGAAACCAAACTTTTAATACTTCCTCCAAAAACATTCCTATTCTGCTGTGCCTGTTTCATTGTTGCCAACCAAAAGCCAAGGCATCATCTCTAAGACTCCCTCTCCATCACCCACCATATTTAGTTCTTCACCAACCCCTATTGATTTCATCACTCCTATGTTTCCAAATCTGTCCATTTTTCTCCATATCAACTTTCACAACCCCAGTTGAGCATTCCTTATCTCTTCTTTGTATTGTAGCAATAGTTACCTTACTGTCTCCTCCACCTCATTCTATACACTCTAGCCAGAGTGGTTGTTTAAAAATCAAAATTTGATTATATCATACCCTCTGATTAACACTATGACTTTCCGTTGATCTTTGGGTAAAACAAAAAAACTACATAATGTTACCTAATAGTTCCACGTGGTCTGGCCCATGCCTACATTGTCCTTCATCTTGTCCCCCTACTCATCTCATTTCTTCCCCTATAGCTATATTGGTGTCTTTTTAGTCCCTCATGCTTTCCATATTGCTTAATCCCAAGGAATGCCTATGCCTCCCATTTTGTCTTGTTAATATCAACTTATTTTTCAAATCTCTGCCCAAATGTTATTTCCTCAAAAAAACCTTGCCTGACTTGTCAACTCTCCCTATGATAGTCTTCCTTATTACTCAGCAACTCTGAGTCAAAGAGCTTGTATTTTTATGTACACATATGTATGATTAATTGCTTAAGTGATGAGCTTTGTAATGGACAGGGACAGCATCTGTGTTAGACTATCATTGTATCCTCATACATTCACTGATAATGATAATAATCACAATGGTTTTGATGATGATTAAGATACAATTTTTAAAATCCATCCAGAAGTGCTGCTTAAACAAAACAATATACTTAAATATGTATAGTTTTGTCAAAAATTGTCACAGGGAATTAACAAATGAAGAACTATGATTATTTGAAAGGAAACCAAGCTCAGTGGCTCATGAGTCTACAGCATGAGGTGAAAATACAAGTAAGAGACTAGGAATCTGATATCCTTAACTCCAGTTCCAACTCTAACACTGATCAGTTATGTGACCTTGGGTAAGCCATTTAATCCCACTGAGCCTCATTTTCATCATATGTAAAATACAGATGATAATATTGCTGTATAAAATACTACTATATGGAATACTTTTGAAAGTCATATGATATCATAGCCGAGGATGTGTTTTTAGTCTCTTAATCTCAGTTCTTAACATCTATTGACTGCTAAACTTCATGTTTTGACTTTATCCCTTGGGCAGTTCCACTTTCAAGCACAGTAAGTCTCAGGAGCTTAGAAAAGGTCTTATTTGCAATGCAATGGAATCCTGAAGTTGAAGGCACCTATGCTTCTAAATCACCAAATTACAACTAGTTGAGGCATGTGGCACCCTCATTTTGTACTCTTCTTATCAAAGCAATGAGAAAATTCTGACCCATCTTATAATGTCATAAAGATCAATATACAATATTTGGTCTATATGATGCTGCATATTAAAAATTCTAAATAGATATAAACAAATAGAGACATGTCTTATGAACATCAGCTTGTTTGAAAATCAGTATCATTTACTAACACTGATAAACTTCTAACATATACAATGCTTTATCATTTTCAAAATACTTATACTATGTGGTAGGCAGAACAATGATTAATCACCATTTTCTTTCCAATGAGGAATCTAAAGTTCATGTACGTTGATCAATTGTCCCACGTTCACATGATTATTAAGTGACAAAGTCATACTTTCTATATTTACTACCCAAGTGAGCAGACTTATTTCTCATTGTATATATGATTGATCTTATTTTTGAAGTCACTGAAAACCTACTATATACCTATTTTTAAACTATTTTTAATCACTGTGTTTATTATTCCATTGTAGTAAGTGCCCCTTTCTTGAGGGCATTTTGGTCTCCATTATATTGAGATCCAGTTACCCATAAGTGACAAATGAAAACACATTATTAAGAGTCTCAAAGTTGGTTTTCTTAGGGAAAGAGTTCAAAGATGTCTAATATATCAATATCCTACATCAGGTTTCCTTGACTCTTAAGGGTCTTCCTGCAGAGAGATGATCTTCCTCAAATATGGACATTTTTTCCTCCACTTAAAAAGAAGAAGTAGAGATTAAGAAAGGGTTTGTTAATTTACAACTGACATCACCCAAGAAGCAGAGGTTTGAGGCATATTAGAGAGGGCAAAAAGTTGTTTTACCAAATCTTTAGTTTCTTGAGGATGCTTCCTCACAGAGAACAATTAAGTCAATTTCATCTTGATACAATGTACCTTCTGAATTTTAGGAGAGATTCTCTTGCCTCTAACAGACCCTTTTCTCATTATGGGGCCCTGGTTCAGAATGAATTTCTGGATAAGAAAATCTTCTGACATGAGGACGGGTGGTCTTTATGATATTTGTTAAATCATGTGGCTTGTGAGATTAGTGATTAATGATTGCCATTGTTTGACTATATATAATAACTCAGGGATCAGGTAGAGAGTCTACCTCTTAAGGCTGAGATTTCTAAGCTACCACTACAGGGTCAACAAATGGCTTTCAACTTTCATGGCCACTCACCGGCCCATATGTTCTTTATCCCCTTGCAATGGTTGTGTTAGAAATGAAAGGAACACTATAGAGCCCACTTTGTTGGATTAAATAAATTGCTAAGAGGATGGGCATTTAAAATGTAAGGTAAAAACCAAGCATAGTTCATGTTGATTTGTGCAGGCTGCCAGAAGCACTAGTACTGATAAATTTATAGCAGTTTTCAATGGCCAGTATTATCCACAGAGCAAGGATGACAAAGAGCTGATTTGCCCTGCGTTTATTCTCTTTCATTTTTAGAAATTCAGTTTGCTTCTCTCTTCTTTATCTTTTGGAATGGATAAAGATGCTCAGTATGCAGAGAGGCAAGCTTCAAGGCCATGAAGTCTTAATATGAAATCACTTTTCTTTCAGGTTCCATGCAATTAGATGTCTATCCAGAGCATTTCTGGATTAAATTACTTAGAATCAGAAAAATCATTTTAGGTTTGGAACTCTCCTGCTTATTAGTGTTCAGTGTTCACAGACCACAAATGTGTCCAGCACTTGAAACAATTTCTGTTTCCAGAGATGATTCATACAAGTGATTGCTTCTCTGTTGGCTAATGTGAGAAATGCAGCATTTCTTTTCATAAAATCAAGTGGGCAAACAATAATTTGGAGGATAAATCAAATGTAATCTCGCTTGAATGTATTAGAAAGTTTCCTCCTTTGCTACAATTCTAAAAATGAAAATAATGGATATTGACTGTTACAGTATCACTTGTCTTAGAATCTTCTAGGTTCTGCAACTGACATGAAAACTGCCTCAACCCCACCTTCATTATCATGATACCCTTGCTGAAAATGTCCTTCGAAGAGTTCTCAGATTTTGAAGTTTTGTTATTGATTTTATTAATGTTTATCTCCCCTCCCCATAAAATGCCTCTTGGTTCACAGAAGGCTGAAAAGAAGCTGATTTTGAAAGAGTGAATTATTTTAACTTGAACAATAGCAATAGTTTTACATCTGCAGGTAACTAGCACTTAGTAATTGAAGTGTAGTTCCATTCATTATATTCAGTGATGACATTTTTATTATTGTAAAGCATAACATAGATGCTAACAGGGTAGTGTATATGTAATCAGCATTCCTGCCAATCATCCAGTCAGCAAATAATAATTAAGCATTTACTACATACAAAGTACTGTATACGTCTATGAAGATGAGGTAAAGTAATATATTATTTCTGCCCTCTAGGGACTTATGATCTATATATGAAGATAAGAAAAATAAATACTATAGAAGTGGGGATCTCAGTCAGGGTATCATCTGAGGAGATCAGCTTACTGACACTGAAGAGCTACAAAATGTGGCATTCACCTATGTATTCTTCACAGTATAAACTCTAGTTCTTACCTTGACAGGGTCACAAAATTAATCTCGTCAGTGCCCCAAATATGTTACTAATGAGGGATGTGACATATTAACTCTATAATACCTAAGAACCTGACATATACACCAGAATGAAAATACAGCTATTGAGCTGCCCAGTAACCCATGTCGGCTAAGCACCGTATAAACTTCTTGGGTGCACACTGCCTGGGAAAGCTTCATGATAAACATGAAGTTAGACTAATAGGATCTGACTGAATGGTTGAAATGTGAAAAAGTTGAGTAGAACCGATCTCAAATAGACTGATGGAGCCATCTCCAACTTCATAATACCCATTTGTGAAATTGAATATTTATATTATCTGTTCTCATTACTCATTTCTTGGATTGGGATTTGATTTCTCTCAGACTTCTTTTTTCTTGCTCCATTTCTAATCAACTCCACGCTAACTGACATATCCATTGCTTTTTGAGAATGGTATGTTATGAAATATTATATACTTATAAAAATATATATGTGGAATATTCCATCTCTTAGGTTAACTTCTATCCTGACTATTTTGTTATCATTTTCTTGCTTTGATTTATTATTCTAACACACACACACACACACACACACACACACACACATTGTTTCATTTCTCATGTTTTAAACTGTACCTAAATTGAATGAGAGTGTATTCCTCTGTGGCTTGCTTTGTTTGGTCAATATTATGTTGTTACACATAACAAGAATTCATTTATTTTCACACTACATTACTTCATTCTGTGAGCATTCCACCATTTACCCATCTATTCTACTGCTGATAGACTTTTGGGTTGTTTCCAGATTTTTTGCTATGATAAAATAATGCTGCATGGTATTATTATACATTTCTTCTGCTGTACATATGCATGTTTAGAGGAAGAAAATTTATTTATTGAGTCCTAAGGTATGCACAGCTTCAATTTTATTAGATGATGCCAAATTGTTTCCTACCATGTTGTAATAATTTGCACTCTTACTATAGCATAGGAAAGTTATAATTTCTTTATATCCTCACTAACAGTTGATATTGTCAGACATTTAATTTTGACCAATCCAAAGACTGTTAACCAGCATCTCACTGTGGTTTTAGTTTGCATTTATCTAACTACTAATGACCCTGAGTATCATTTCAACATGTTCACGGACCATTTGTGTTTTATCTGTAAAATACATTTCTTTTGAAAACTATTCAATTAGGTTGTTTCCTTTTCCTTATTTATGTATAAAATTATTTTTTAAGATTTTACTTATTTATTTGAGATAGAGAGAGAGAACAAGGGCTGAGGAAGAGAATCTCAAGCAGACTCCATCCACACTCATGGGGCTTGATCCCGTGACCCCAGAATCATGACCTGAGCCGAAATCAAGAGTTGGACTGACTAAGCCACCCAGACGCCCCTGTGTAGAATCTATTTGATAAAAATTCTTTGCTAGTTGTATGTTTTACAAATATCTCTTCCGATGCTGCCAAAGCGAGCACTACAAATATCTCTTCCAGTTTGTGGCTTTTCATTTTCTTGATATTATCAATATGATAAAAATTAATTCATTTTTCTCTTATAATTTTTGCTATCTTTGTCTTGTAATCTAAAAAGTATCAATATTGATATTATGAAGATATATTATCTTCTAAGGTTTCCAAATGTCATTCACATTTAAATAATTAATAGCTTGAGTAAATATTGTCTATTTTAATTATCTATGTGACTGTCATACACATATAGTTATTAAATAATGTGTGTGGATCATATATAGAAACAAGAATTAGGTGTTCCCCTTCTAAGAATTTGGAAATTAAAATGCCCTATAGTATAAATATGGCATATCAGAGCATAGATTTGCAAAGTCACTTCAAAGAGATAAAATGGGGGCGCCTGTGTGGCTCAGTGGGTTAAGTGTCGCCTTCAGCTCAGGTCATGATCTCAGGGTTCTGGGATAGAGCCCTGAGTTGGGCTCCCTGCTCAGCAGGGAGTCTGCTTCTTCCTCTCTCTGCTCATGCTCTCTCTCAAATAAATAAATAAAATCTTTATTTTAAAAAAAGAGATAAAATGGCTCCTAATCCAAAAAGACTTGACTGTTGTTCAGGTAATGTGTGACTGTGTAATAAATGATCTAAAAACTTTTATGGTTTAAAACAACAATTTATTACTACCTCTCAAGGTTCCACAGGTTGAGTGGGTTCATCTGGACATTCTTGTTTGAGATCTCTCAAGGTGTTATATGGAAGCTGAGGTTGAGTTATCTGAGGACTCTGTTGGGTCAGACTTCCAAGATGGCTTGCTTACATGATTGGTATTTGATATTGGCTATTGAATACTGGATGGGAACTCAGCTGAAATGGTCAACTAAAGGATCTACACATGGTCTTTCCCTGAGGCTTGGGCTTCTTCCACTTTGGTGCTTGGGTTATGAAAAAGTATGTCCCAACGGTGAGCATTCCAAGATAACAAGGAAGATGCTGCTATAAGGATTCTTATGACATAGGCTTAGAAGTCATATTGTGTCACTTCTGCTGCATTTTACTGGTTACACATGGCCAATTCAGTTTCAGTGTGGAAGGAGACTTCTCTAGAGTGTGATTACTAGGAAGTATGGTTCATTGGGCAGTTGTCTTTGAAGATTAACTACAAGAGCCATGTAAAAGGATTACCAGTATTAATATTTGCAGAGTTCTGTGTCATCGTCCAATTCAAGCAATAAATAAGATTAGATAGACTAAAAAACCTCTCAATATAAAACACCTAGGATTTGTAGATAAAATGTGTTTTTAAAGGCAAAGTTGAAGTGGCCATGAACTGAGAGAAATACCTAGGTATTCAAGCAATAAATAAGATTAGATAGACTAAAAAACCTCTCAATATAAAACACCTAGGATTTGCAGATAAAATGTGTTTTAAAGGCAAAGTTGAAGTGGCCATGAACTGAGAGAAATTCTTGAGACCCAAAACAAGAGCACATGAATCCAGAGTAAAATTCAAATGCTAAAGACAGGAGCTAATCTAAGTATCTTTTGATCCCCAAGACTAATAGCTTCAGTTTTAATGGCAGCATGGTCTGGGGCTGGGGATAGGGAGAATAAGATAGAAAGCCTAGAGTCCAGGCAAGGCAGATGGTCTATGTGGAGACCCTCTATATAAGCCATACAAAAGGAGAGATAGCACAGAAGCACTGCCTATCCAAAACTTGAATTGTAATGGAGCTAAAACATTATCTGAGAATTTGTAACCACAGGAAAACATCTATAGGCTTGTGATCCTAACTCTATAATCCAAACACCTCAAGCCAGGAATTTATTCAAAGTTGTTCTAAGCTGGTGACTTCAAGTATCTCTGGTGGAAGCAGTGCTAATCTGCTTGGGGGAAATGAAGTTCAACACATACCTCAAAGTTTTCCTTTAGCTAAAGTTATAATGGATGTAATGATTTGCAAACACAAATCACAGAACATGCGACAAAACAAGGTATGCATAAGTAAGAGCCAGGAGAAGCAATGAGTAATAGAATAAGACACGCAAACACTTCAGATATCAGAATTATCAGACTTAGAAGAGATGTATTAATTGTGTTTAACAATTACAGAAACAAAAAGTCAGTAAGAAATAAGTAACTCAAAAAGAACCAAATAAAATATCAGGAAATGAAAATTATAATAATTCACACTTAACAGTCAATGAGCTCTTTAAATATCATATTAGATATAACTTATGAGATAACTAATGACTAGAACTGGAAGATAGACCAAAAGTGATATCTAGAAAACAGCACATAGAAACAAAGAATTTGAAAACATGAAAGAGAAGAAACATGGACGATATAGAGAGAAGATCTAACACATGTCAAGTAGGAGTTTCAAAGAAATAATAGATTTCAGGAGCAGTGATTTTTGAAAAGGCAGTGGCTAAAATTTTTCAGAATTGATGAAAAACTTGAATCATCAGCATCAGAAATTCTGGTGAAATCCAAGAATAAGTGGAAAAACTACCACACCTAAATAAATTGTATTTAAAGTGAAACTAAAGACACTGAAGAATAAAGAAAAGACCTTGAAATCAGTCAGAAATCAATTTAAAAAAATTATTAAGTGAGAAGGCTTTAAAATTTCTAATATAGGAGGGGGAAAAGATGGCAGAGGAGTAGGGGACCCTATTCCAACTGGTCCCCGGAACTGAGCTGGATATCTACCAGACCACTCTGAACACCCGCAAAATCAGCCTGAGATGTAGGAAGATCTGGATCTCTACAAACAGAAGATCGCAGGTGGTTGGTTCTGAGGTACGAAGTGGGGAGCCATGATTCTGGGAGCAGATATCGGAGGATAAATGGCAGCAGGAGGGAGCCTGGCCGTGGGGATCCTACACCGCTGGTGAGCGGTAGCCTCCCGCGCTGGAGACTGGGCACAGACTCGCAGACCGGTAGTGGGGGGGAAAGGACTTTAGGGCAACAACCACCGCCCCCCCCCGAGGGAAACCCGGAGCAGCGGGGCAGCATGTGTGAACTGAGGGCAGTTGGTAGTTTTAGAAGCACAAAGGGCAGAGACGTGCCCCGACCTGGAGGCAAGGACTGGAGCCCTGCTGAGGGGCGCACAACCCAAGACGCTGCAGTTTATAGCAGCACAGACAGAAACGGAGATAGTGTGGCCTGGAGAACTCACTGAAGAACAGACTGTGATCTCTCTGCTCTGAGGCAGAGGGTTGGAAACAGTCTCTTCTGCTCTGACTCTCGGAAGAGACATGGAAAGCCACCAGGGAAAGCTGCCAGAGAACAAAAGCCCCCCCAAAATGGTTTTCACTGAGCCCATCCCCCCCACGGGGGCAGGGCAACTCTGCCCAAACAGGGTTGCCTGAGTAACAGCATGGCAGGCCCCTCCCCCAGAAGACAGGCTGGGAAAACAAGAGGCCAGCAACCCTAAGGTCCCTAGAAAACAGGTGCATCTTGCTTGGGTTGTGGTCAATAATTAGGACTCAACCACCCCTCAACAGAATGACTAGGAGGAGGAACCCCCAAAATAGGAAAGACTCAGAGACTATGACTTATGCCAGAGATTTACAAATGGATTCAGATATAACCAAGATGTCAGAGATGGAATTCAGGCTAGCAATTGTGAAGACAATAGCTAGAATAGAGAAATCAATTAATGGCAACATAGAGTCTCTAAGAGCAGAAATGAAAGCTGAATTGGCAGAACTTAAAAATGCTATCAATGAGATCCAATATCTAACAGCTAGGGTAAGTGAGGCAGAAGAATGAATTAGTGACCTTGAAGACCAATTAATAGATGAAAAGGGAAAAGAGGAGGCCAGGGAAAAAGAGCTCAGAATCCATGAAAATAGAATCAGAGAAATAAGTGACACCATGAAACGTTCCAATGTCAGAATTATTGGAATCCCTGAGGGGGTGGAGAGAGAGAGAGGACTAGATGATATATTTGAGCAAATCATAGCTGAGGACTTCCCTAATCTGGAGAATGAAACAAACAGCTTAAAATACATGAAAACAGAATTAGAGAAATAAATGACGCCATGAAACATTCCAATGTCAGAATTATTGGAATCCCTGAGGGGGTGGAGAGAGAGAGAGGACTAGATGATATATTTGAGCAAATTGTAGCTGAGAACTTCCCTAATCTGGGGAATGAAACAAGCATTCCTGTCCTAGAGGCAGAGAGGACCCCTCCCAAGATCAAGGAAAACAGGCCAACACCCCAGCATGTAATAGTGAAACTCGCAAATCTTAGAACCAAGGAAGCCATCTTAAGGGCAGTTAGGGGGAAGAGATTCCTTATGTACAGAGGGAGGAACATCAGAATAACGTCAGACCTATCCACAGAGACCTGGCAAGCCAGAAAGAGCTGGCAAGACATATTCAGAGTACTAAATGAGAAGAACATGCAGCCAAGAATACTTTATCCAGCAAGGCTGTCATTTAGAATAGATGGAGAGATGCAGAGCTTCCAAGACTGGCAGAAACTGAAAAAATATGTAACCACTAAGCTGGCCCTGCAAGAAATATTAAGGGGGGTTCTATAAAAGGAGAAAGACCCCAAGAGTGATATACAACAGAAATTTACAGGGACAATCTATAAAAACAAGGTCTTCACAGGTAACATGATGACAATTAATTCATATCTTTCAATAATCACTCTCAACGTGAATGGCCTAAATGTTCCCATAAAATGGCACAGGGTTGCAGATTGGATAAAAAGACAAGCCCCATCCATATGCTGTCTACAAGAGACTCATTTTGAACCTAAAGATACATTCAGACTGAAAGAGAAGGGATGGATGGAAATCCATCTTCCATGCCAACGGATCTCCAAAGAAAGCTGGGGTAGCAATTCTTATATCAGACAAATTAGATTTTAAACTAAAGACTGTAATTAGAGACACAGAAGGACACTATATCATTCTTAAAGGGTCTATCCAACAAGAAGATCTAACAGCTGTAAATATCTATGCCCCCAACATGGGAGCAGCCATCTACATAAGCCAACTGTTAACCAAAATAAAGAGTCATATTGATAACAATACGTTAATTGTAGGAGACCTCAATACTCCACTCTTAGCAACAGACAGATCATCTAAGCAGAAAATCAACAAAGAAACACGAGCTTTGAATGACACACTGGACCAGATGGACCTTATATATATATACAGAATATTCTACCCTAAAACAACAGAATACTCATTCTTCTCAAGCGCACATGGAACTTTCTCCAGAATAGACCACATACTGGGTCACAAATCAGGTCTCAACCGATACCAAAAGATTGAGATTATTCCCTGCATATGCTCAGACCATAAGGCTTTAAAACTGGAACTCAATCACAAGAAAAAATTTGGAAGAAATTCAAACACTTGGAAGCTAAAGACCACTCTGCTCAAGAATGTTTGGGTCAACCAGGAAATCAAAGAAGAACTTAAACAATTCATGGAATCCAATGAGAACAAAAACACATCGGTCCAAAACCTATGGGATGCTGCAAAGGCGGTCCTAAGGGGGAAATACATAGCCATCCAAGTCTCACTCAAAAAAATACAAAAATCCTGAATTCACCATCTAACTCTACACCTTAAAGAGCTAGAGAAAAAACAACAAAGGATGCCTAGGCCACACATTAGAAGAGAAATAATTAAGAATAGAGCAGAGATCAATGAATTAGAAACCAGAAACACAGTAGATCAGATCAACGAACTAGAAGCTGGTTCTTTAAAAGAATTAATAAGATCGATAAACCACTGGCCAGACTTATCCAAAAGAAAAGAGAAAGGACCCAAATTAATAAAATTATGAATGAAAGGGAAGAGATCACGACTAACACCAAGGAACTAGAAACCATTATTAGAAATTATTATCAACAACTATATGCCAATAAGCTGAGCAACGTGGATGAAATGGAGGCCTTCCTGGAAACCTATAAATTCCCAAGACTGAAACAGGAAGAAATTGACAACCTGAATAGGCCAATAACCAATAACAAGATTGAAGCAGTAATCAAAAGTCTCCCAAAAAACAAGAGACCAGGGCCTGATGGATTCCCTGGGAAATTCTACCAAACATTCAAAGAAGAAATAATACCTATTCTCCTGAGGCTGTTTCAAAAAAATAGAAACAGAAGGAAAGCTTCCAGACTCATTCTATGAGGCCAGCATTACCTTAATCCCCAAACCAGGCAAAGACCCCATCAAAAAGAATTTCAGACCGATATCCCTGATGAATATGGATTCCAAAATCCTCAACAAAATCCTAGCTAATAGGATCCAACAATACACTAAAAGGATCATCCACCATGACCAAGTGGGATTTATCCCTGGGATGCAAGGGTGGTTCAACATTCACAAATCAATCAATGTGATAGAACACATTAATAAGACGAGAGAGAAGAACCATATGGTCCTCTCAATTGATGCAGAAAAAGCATTTGACAAAATACGACATCCTTTCCTGATTAAGACTCTTCAGAGTATAGGGATAGAGGGAACATTCCTCAAGTTCATAAAATCCATCTATGAAAAACCCACATCATCCTGAATGGGGAAAAGCTGAGAGCCTTTCCCTTAAGATCAGGAACACGTCAGGGATGCTCATTGTCACTACTATTGTTCAACATAGTACTAGAAATCCTAGCAACAGCAATCAGACAACAAAAATAAAAGGTATTCAAATTGGCAAAGAAGTCAAACTCTCTCTTTTCACAGACAACATGATACTTTATGTGGAAAACCCAAAAGACTCCACCCCCAAATTACTAGAACTCATACAGCAATTCAGTAATGTGGCAGGATACAAAATCAATGCACAGAAATCAATTGCTTTCTTATACACTAACAACGCAACTGTAGAAAGAAATTAGAGAAAAGATTCCATTTACAATAGCACCAAAAACCGTAAGATACCTCGGAATAAACCTAACCAAAGTGGTAAAGGATCTATACTCTAGGAACTACAGAACACTCATGAAAGAAATTGAAGAAGACACAAAAAGATGGAAAAACATTCCATGCTCATGGATCGGAAGAATAAACATTGTTAAAATGTCTATGCTACCCAGAGCAATCTATACCTTCAATGGCATCCCGATCAAAATTCCAATGACATTTTTCAAAGTGCTGGAACAAACAATCCTAAAATTTGTATGGAATCAGAAAAGACCCCAAATCACCAAGGAAATGTTGAAAAAGAAAAACAAAGCTGGGGGCATCACATTGCCCGATTTCAAGCTATATTACAAAGCAGTGATCACCAAGACAGCCTAGTACTGGCACAAAAACAGACATATAGATCAATGGAACAGAATAGAGAGCCCAGATATGGACCCTCAATCTATGGTCAAATAATCTTCAACAAAGCAGGAAAAAATGTGCAATGGAAAAAAGACAGTCTCTTCAATAAATGGTGCTGGGAAAATTGGACAGCCACATGCAGAAGAATGAAACTCGACCATTTTCTAACACCCTACACAAAGATAAACTCAAAATGGATGAAAGACCTCAATGTGAGACAGGAATCCGTCAAAATCCTAGAGAACATAGGCAGTAACCACTTTGACATCAGCCACAGCAACATCCTTCAAGATACATCTCCAAAGGCTGGTGAAACAAAAGCAAAAATGAACTTTTGGGGCTTCATCAAGATAAAAAGCTTCCGCACAGCAAAGGAAACAGTCAACAAAACAAAGAGGCAACCCAAGGAATGAGAGAAAATATTTGCAAATGACACTATAGATAAAGGGCTGGTAACCATGATCTATATAGAACTTCTCAAACTCAACACCTAAAAAACAAATAATCAAGTCAAAAATTGGGCAGAAGACATGAAAAGACACTTCTCCAAAGAAGACATACAAATGGCTAACAAACACATGAAAAAATGTTCATTATTATTATTCGCCTTCAGGGAAATTCAAATCAAAACCACACTGAGATTACCACCTTACACCAGTTAGAATGGCAAAAATTGACAAGGCAAGAAACAACAAATGTTGGAGAGGTTGTGGAGGAAGGGGAACCCTCTTACACTGTTGGTGGGAATGCAAGTTGGTTTAGCCACTTTGGAAAACAGTGTGGAGGTGCCTCAGAAAATTAAAAATAGAGCTACCCTATGACCCAGCAATTGCACTACTGGGTATTTACCCCAAAGACACAGATGCAGTGAAAAGAAGGGCCATATGCACTCCAATGTTCATAGCAGCAGTGTCCGCAATAGCCAAACTGTGGAAAGAGCTGATATGCCCTTCAACAGATGAATGGATAAAGAAGATGTGGTCCATATATACAATGGAATATGACTCAGCCATCAGAAAGGATGAATACCCAACTTTTCCATCAACATGGATGTGACTGGAGGAGGTTATGCTAAGTGAAATAAGTCAAGCAGAGAAAGTCAGTTATCATATGGTTTCATTTATTTGTGGAACATAAGGAATAGTATGGAGGGCATTAGGAAAAGGAAGGGAAAAATGAAGGAGGGGAAATCGGAGGGAGAGATGAACCATGAGAGACTATGGACTCTGAGAAACAAACTGAGGGTTTTAGAGGGGAGAGGGGTGGGGGGATGGGTTAGCCCAGCAATGGGAATTAAGGAGGGCGCGTACTGCATGGAGCACTGGGTGTTACACGAAAACAATTAGTCGCAGATCACTACATCAAAAACTAATGATGTAATGTATGGTGACTAACATAATATAATAAAATAAAATTTAATAAATAAATAAATAATTATTAAGTGACAACAATTAGCTGAATTCTTAGCAATAATAAAAGGAAAAGAAGACAATAAAATGAATTATTCAGTATACTGAGGGAATATAACTGTCAACCTAGAATTACTTATCTGCAAATTCTTAAAAAAAACAAGAGTGAAATAAATATATTTCCAGACAATCAAAACTGAGAATGTTTAATAACAATGAAACATCCAGAAAGGAATAAAAGAAAAATAAAAGAGTGAAGGACTATTTCAGAAAAAAGGAAAATGACTCCAGAACGAAGGTATCAGATGCAAGAAAAAGTAGTGAACATAGAAATTGCTATACAGATAGGTAAATATGAACAAATAATAACAATATATATTAATTTCAGGCAAAAGTAGTTTGTAAGGCAAAAAAAAAAATCTTACTAGGGGGAGCTAGTAATAGTACCCAAATCAATCTGATTAAAGCTATAGTATGATACCACATTAGGATAGAACAGAAAGAAAAGTCAAGGAAGATGAAGATGAGCAGAAAGAATAATAGAGGGAGTAGAAGGCCAGAGGGTCATCCTGACAAGTTTTTAAATGCTTGAAAAAAAAAGTTGAACAGAATGAACATTTTCAACTGGAGAATCAAAGGCGTTCCCTCTCCATCTCCCTCTCCCCGCCCCCAATTCCAGGTTCTCAGAGACCAAGATGCTGGGATTAGTTCACTTCACATAAGAACATTAAAGGACAATTTAACTGTTGCCTTCAAGAATATAAAGTCCATTTTCTAAAATATGCCGAACCAGCATATCTCAATTTCCTTTCAGGACAACCACATGGGGCCCTGGGTCTAGGATTTATCAAAGATGGGAATTTTTGCCAAATGGTAGGCTGTTGGACCAGGCAAAGAAGAAATGGGTGGAATCTCCATCAACAGAGATTTTTAAAAAACATGTGGGTCTGTCATAAACCCACTTGCTTCCCTCCAAGCTTATGCATCTATGGCGCATGATATTATTTGAAATTTACAAGAGGTATATCCAAGTTCTAGCACCCCTACTTACTAGCTCTACAATCTTAGACAAATTATTAATTCTCTCAGCTCCAGTTTCCCCTTCAGCAAAATGGGAGACAATTTCACCTTCCCTCTCTACCACCCCTGGTTGTAGCAGGAATCCAATGACATGGGTTATAGGGCTATATAAACTTCAAGGACTCCAATAAATGTAAGTTGTTACTCTTGAATAAATGATTTCATTATCACAGTCACATGAAACTATTTATGTAATAGCCTCCTTAATCATTTCCTTAATTCTAAGGAGAGGATTATAATTTGTAGTCAACATTTCACATTGATTTAGGAAAACAGAAAAAAGAGAAATATATGTGGATGAAGAAAATAAGATCCTATTATGTTTCAGATGGGCATTTATTATATGAGCTTCTGGAAAGAAAACCTAATTCAAATTTTAAGTTACTAACTTTAATAATAGGACATGTTTAATAGTCATGCCAAATAACTTAGATAAATTGCTAAATATGAATGGGGGGAGAATTCAATTGACACAAAGGAAAGGTCTTGTCAGAAAAATTTTTTAAAGGGACCTAAAGATAATTTAATGTAACCATAAGACTGACTCTGGAAAATATTGAATTGTGCTTGCTTCTTGACCAGCACACCAAGAAATGTAATCAACTCAAGAGACTGAAATAATTGAGTAACAATTCATCTTTCTCCTTTTAAGGAAAACTATTTTTGTTATGGATTGTAATACCTTGAAGATAAGGCCAAATTATACTGCAAAACTAAATCAGTTTTTAAGTAAATACAAGACAAATCTAGTTGTACAGGCTCCCATCATATAATTAGAAAATAAGCTTTTATATTTATTTATAGGCTACCATAAAGAAAGGATGAATGCAATTCTCAATGACATGTATACGAAATCACACTGATACAGATAAGAATGAAAATGAAATATGAATAATGGATGATGAATCATTTTCTTGGGTCTCCAGAAGCCACTTAAAAATTAAAATGAAAGGATACCATGATTAATCTTTTGTTACATAAGGACATTGAAAACAATCTTACTGTGAACTTCAGACCCCTTGATTCTGTTATGTTAAAATAGACCCATTATCCCCAGGCGTTTCTTTTTTTTCACCATGGAGTCCCAGTTCCTTGTACCAGGATTGCACACTCCTTACTTTCCAGTTCAGTCTGTCAGTACATTCTATTCCCAGCATCTTCTCATCAAGAATTTATAGGGCCTTTGGGTACTTTGTTTTCCCTCTATGTCCCTCCAGATTCCCTTTCCACCCTTCATCCTGCTCTGTGCCTCTGGAGGCTGACATCAGTGGACTGCACAAATGAGGCTTTATTGACATCTGGCTTCCAGTTTATTTCAACCAATAGGAGGGACCATCAGGAGCAGAGCTGGGAGGGAAAGAGAAGTTGGAATATTTATTTCATCAGCTCCCTCCCAGCTGAGCAGAAATTTGGTAGTGGTTTTGTTCTTCTGTTGAAAGCCAAAATCAAAGAGATAGAAAATAGGGGCGCCTGGGTGGCTCAGTCTTTAAGCGTCTGCCTTCAGCTCAGGTCATGATCAGGGTCCTGGGATCGAGCCCCATATTGGGCTCTGTGCTCAGCAGGAAGCCTGCTTCTCCCTCTCCCACTCCCCCTGCTGTGTTCCCTCTCTCGCTGTCTCTCTCTCTGTCAAATAAATAAATAAATAAAAATCTTAAAAAAAAAGAGAGAGACAGAAAATAGATTGGTGGTTTTTAGCAACTCAAGGGGGAGGAAAATGGGGACTGATTGCTAATGGATATAGGGTTTTGGTGGGTGGTAAAAACATTCTTGAGTTAGATGGTGGTGGTTGCAAAACTTTGCAATATACTAAGACCATTTAATTGTGCATATTAAAAGGGTGAGTTTTATGATGTGAGATTATATCTCAATTTTAAAATGGATATAAAATATACAGGGGTGCCTGGCTGGCTCAGTCGGTTAAGTGTCTGACTGTTGAGTTTGGCTCAGGTCATGATCTCAGGGTTGTGAGATTGAGCCTTGAGTCAGGCTCCATGTTTGGATGTGGAGCCTGCTTAAGATTTTCTCTTTCCCTCTTTCTCTGCCCCTCCCTCCTCCATGCTCTCTCTCTTTCTAAAAAAGGGAGGCACCTGGGTGGCTCAGTTAGTTAATTTTCCAACTCTTGATTTTGACTTGGGTCATGATCTCGGGGTCATGAGGTCGAGGCCCATGTCAGACTCCATGCTGGGCATGGAGCCTGCTTGAGGTTCTCTCTCTCCCTCTGCCCCTCCCCCACCCCCTACTTGCTCTCTCTCTCTCTGTCTCCAAAAAAAAAAGAAAAGAAAGTATACAGTAGACTATTATTCAGCCATAAAAAAGAATGAAATCTTACCGTTTGTGACAACATGAATGAACCTTGGGGGCATTATACTACATGAAATAAGTCAGACAGAGAAGGACAAATACTGTATGATCTCACTTATAGGTGGAATTTTTTAAAAAGCTCATAGATAGGGGCGTCTGGGTGACTCAGTCGGTTGGACATCTGCCTTCAGCTCAGATCATGATCCCAGGGTCCTGGGATAGAGCCCCGCATTGGGCTCCATGCTCAGCAGGGAGCCTGTTTCTCCCTCTGCCGCTCCCCCCCCAACTCGTGCTCTCTCTCGTGCTCACTCCTCTCTCTCAAATAAATAAATAAAATCTTAAAAAAAAAAAAAGGCCCATAGATACAAAGAACAAACTGGTGGTTGCTAGAGGCAAGGGGTAGGGATTGAGCAAAATGGGTTGAAGAGACTCTAAAGATACAAACTTCCACTTATAGAATAAATAAGTCATGGGGATGTAACATACAACATGATGACTATAATTAATAATACTCTATTTCATATTTGAAAGCTGCTAAGAGATTAGATCTTAAAAGTTCGTATCACAAGAAAGAAATTCTTTATAACTGTATGGTGATGGATGTTAACTAGACTTATTGTGGTGATCATTCCTCAATGTATAAATACTGAATCATGTTGAACATCTGAAACTAATATAATGTTATATGTCAATTATACCTCATTTAAAAAATGGATAGACATTTCAAATTAAACTTTTGTACCACAAAACAAAGAAAATATGGATAAAGAAAAAGAGAAAGAAACACTAAAAACTGAAATTATAACACAGAAATACAAACCCAGAAAAATATATCATTTATATCAATTAAGGCAAATAGAAAGAAAGGCCACAGTTCCTAGAAGGTGGTGCTCTCTTACAGCTACAGCTCTTTCCAGTCTCCAGTAATGGCTCTACTCTTGAACCTTCCGCCCTAGGATGGCTCTACTCTAGAACCTTCTGTAATGGTTCTACTCTTAAACAGCTCCCTGCTGTTGTTGGCTCCTGGGTGTTTTACCATTCCTAGTTGGCTTCCTTTAATCCTGACCACAGACATTTGTAAATAGTCCTTTTAGCAGACCTCTTCATTTAACCCATTTGAATATACCCTCTCTTCCCATACAAAGCTAGGACCTCCTCCCATACAAGCCACCATTGCCCATGAGATCATATCCAAACTCTCTTTCTGACCTTTAACTCTCTCTTCTATTCTCTTTCACCTTCCTGTTTTGCAAGCTGGGATTCAACATTATTTTCTCTTATTCCATATCACCTGTAGGACATATTCTCTATGCTCTATCATGACTTTGCACTTTGTTTTAAATTCATATATAATTATTTAGTTAGGTGTAAGACATATTACACCTAAAGATGACACAGAAATCCATTCTTCATACTTCTCAATGCTTCCAGTCCAGGAAGAGGCACTAGTGAGGAGCCGGATTTGAAATTCTAACTTATTATTTCTTGATTTGCTTCTTCTCCTTTTGGGCCTTTCTTATTTACTTTCAATCTTAACCCATGCTTTCATTCCTGTTTTCCTCCTGGATCCAATTCTTATAACCCTTTAAGTCCCAAACCCCCTTTATAAAGCCACTAAATTAGATTATTAATGACAAATCAAAGGACTCAGAGTTTATGAGTATGAAAGTCCTTTGCTCTCTCAATATAACAGTCTGAATTGTGCACCCTTCAGGGCACAATACAAAGCTCATCTTAAAATTATTTTGGCTGCTCAAGGAAAGGAGGTCAGTTTACTTGGAAAGTGCTATCACTTTTACTTAAACTAAACACTATTAGTTTTTTTTATCGTATTAAAAAAATCAAGTGAAGGATGCTCAGGGGTCATGTAGTACCCAAAGCTGTTGTTCCAGGGAGGATAAATAAAGGTGAGACTGGAATGGATTTTTAGAGCCAGATTCCACTTTGACTTTATGCTTCAATCTATTACAGCAATGTCTCCTTTTGCATCCCGAAGGGCCAGCTTGGGTTCTTTAAGACATGGCCAGAACACATCCCACAGATGATGATAGAGAGAGGGAGGACTTCTTTGCCCACAGTAGAAGGGTCCAATTTTATTTTTGTGGTAATAAGCCTAAGAGGCACCAGATGTGTATCCCTCTTTAGAGAGGAGTGAGAGAAGTGAGGGGTAACAGCCCCATGGAGTCTGGAGAGGGGGTGGCTCAGATCGGGCATTCTGGAGCCACCCCAGTTATGGAGGGCATGGTATTTCTTTCTGGTGTCATCTCTGCAGCATGCTGTAATAGAATAAGCATTGAACTCTGGAGTTGGACAGCTCTGTGTTTGAATCCTGGTTCTATCACTTACTAGGACGAGGCATGCTGGACCGAAAAAGCGATGGAACAATTTTTCTAGAGGGATGCTAGTTTTGGTGACTTTGAAATCATTTATTCATTCAATAAGCATTCTTCTGAGTGTCTACTATGTTTCAGCCCCATTCTGGGCATGGGAAATATTAAAAATGGAAGTAATATGAAGTTCCTAACCTCACAGAATTTATCATGACTTTGCAGGCTGGCCTCCTCTCCAGCCATCAATTGACCCTAAACGGGCGAGATGGCACATTGCCCCTCCTGTGTCCATAGGCAATCATGCAAAATGCACTAATTAAATGTCTCCATAATGACTGTGTGCTTCAGGAATGGCCCGGTGCCAATGCCTTGAAAACACTGCTCCAAATGCTGCTCTTGTCCTGAAGCTAATGGATAAAATGACCACAGCATACGCCTAGAATTGATTGTTTTCTTTGGATTTAATCAAGCACTTCTGCCCTCCTCCCCTGAAAATGTTAATGCTTTCTTTCTCCTATAGCCACTATACCTTAACATGAAAAGATTAAATTTCCCCTCTGACTTTTAATTATCCCCTGACAGCTTTGGGAAATGGCACGGGTAACAAATCAGAAATGCTAGTTGGCTTTGGAATGCGTCCTGCGTGCTTTCGAAACAGATTTTCTGAGTTATGTTTTGAACAAATGTTAACGTTAATTTGTGTTTCCTTAACAGACACCAACAGATGAGCAGAAAAGGGAAAGAAGTCCTTCATGAACGTGATGATGTGATGGGAGGACTTTCAAGGATTAGCAAAACCATGAAGGTAATTGGCCAGGAGAAAAGGGAGAGCTCATGTAATATTTCTTAAGAATGCCTTTCCAGATGATAGATGCTAAGCTGTACATCAGTCATTTCCCAACCAGAGTCCATTCCATTTATAGCAGTGCTTCTCTAAGTATCTTTGGGAAAGGTCTAGTTTTTCTTTTTTAAGAAAATTACCAGTCTAAAATTTTCTAAATGTTAACTCTCAATTTCTGTACCTTTTTTTTTCCATCACAGACCAGTAATGAACAATTAGTACTGGTCCATGAAGCATACTTTGAATAGCTCTATTCCATATAAATAATAGTTACCACTTTTTAAGGGGCAGATATTATGCCAACTATTTTATAAATGTTATAACTTAGTCCTCACAACAATCCTGTGAGGCAATTCTTATTGTCTGTTTTACAGATGAAAAAATGAGGTTTAGAGAGTTCAGGTAATAAGCTGAAAGTCACAAAATCAGTCAGTGGTGGAATGTTTCTTTCTGACTCAGATTTATCCACCACCATCTTTTCTTAAGGATCAGTGAGTAGCAAGGTTCAATAGTTTGTAATGTGCAGGGTTATTGATAAAAGAATGACATCAGAAAGAATCAGATCTGATAGTCCAAGGTCATAAATTAATGCTGGAAGCAAAAGACCAGAAGAACCAGGTCAGGCATGAGTCAGGTACTGGGTAATTGAAGATAGGAATGTTTGAACTTGGGTTGGTTGTTGGACTATGGAGTGTTCCTTGTAAGCAACTACCCGAATAAAAAAGTGGAATAAGAGATTTTGCTTTGGTTAAGCATCCTTTTCTTCCTAAAGCAATCAAAGATATTTTTATTAACAGCTGCCGCCTGATTCTTCCACCACCTTCCACTGTACTGTCTGGGTCCCACTATAACTTACTGGTCCTGATCCTTTTAAGGTGGCAGGGTCATCAATATCTATCCATAAAGCTTTCCTGTACATGGCAAAGGGAGGAACACATCCTTTGACATAGTTTCAGGCTCAATTGGAGGGTCTTTATCTTGAGAGAGACCAAATGACTATGGGATCATCCAGGGTCATCAAATTCAAGGACCTGTCTCCTCTTTATCAGAACATCCTCTTCAAAGGGAAGCACATCCTGTAAGGTTAACAGACCTGGGGGTAGATCACCCCCTAAGGCTGGGAGGTTGGCACAGGATGACTACTAAGCTATTTGCAGGGAGAGAAGACTTCACCAGGGAATCAGCTCCTAGGGAGATGCACAGGAAACAGCGTGGCATCTTAGGGCTGGATCAGCCCCATGGGAGCAGGCGACATTAAAGCTAATAAAAGAAATTCACATTGGGATCTAAAGTAGGAGGAAGAAATGCAAGGTGGAAAATGATATAGGAGAAACTGGGGTGGGGGGAGTGCACCATCAAAGCAGGGATGCAAGGCAAAAGGGAGGAGCCAAGAAAAAAGAGTCTCTGAGGAGGGGGAGGTAGTAGGTCAATAGGAGCAGATGAGGCCAAAGCATGTCCAAGCCCCAGGTTTGGCCCAAGACCAAATAAGTATTATATCCCAATTGTAGAAAATACAGGAACACACAAACACACACACACACACACACACACTGTAAGAAATCAGTCACCCACATTCCCACAACCCAGAGCTGATCATTTCAGTATGTTTCCTATGCATTCTTTGACTTTGAGAATAAGCAAATCCCAACCACACTGGTTCCCTGACTGTGTTCTGAGTAGTGTGTGTGTTGGAGAGAGGGAGAGATATTGAGGCCAGGACTCTGAAAATAGGGGCAGCCAATCCAGTTCTGAAAAATGGTGATAATGTTGCAGATGGCCAAGGCATTATGGGATTTCTGACCCAGAGAGAACTTGAAGATCATCCAGTTGGTGGTTTTAAAAGTCTGTTCTTCAGAACTGTGTAGGTTTGGTGCAGATGCCTCAGAGGCTAGCTGGGCACAGAGTGGGGGAGGGTTGAGCACACAACAAAGTGGTCAGGGTGATAGGTCTCTCCACCTGCCTTCAACCCAGCTTCTCTGCTTTCTCTTGTGTATATATTCCTTTCTGGGTAAGATTTCATTTGAAGAAAAGAATCTGCTGCTTTTACAAGAGGAAAATAAAAATGATTGAAAGTCATTGCTCTAATGCCAAATCATTTTGCACATAAAGAAACTGAAGTCTCCAAAGATGAAAGGACATTTAGAAGATCCCATAGCTAGGTGTGGTGGTTACAAGGAGCATTCTTGATACCCTAGCCCTTCTCTGACATTCTCTCCCAAATAAGCTGTATCCTTTTGTAATCTTCTTTAGAATAGGCCTCCTCTTACTCAGAAAAATATCTGGTCTTGGCTCAGGATTATACAGCCATAGGGTAATCTGCCGTCTCTGTTTTCCCAGGTCTAAGAGGTTGCCCTGGGTACAGAATTTTGAACGCTAAAACCAAGAGTCCCAGACCAACCAGGACAGTTGGTCACTCTATCAGGAAGCCCTAATCCCCAGATCTTTCTGTACTAACCACTCTGTTTTTGTTGCTGGAATCCTGAGTAACTTCCTGTCTCACTTGAGATTCTCAGAGTCCTTCAACCTTTGAAACTTAGTCTTTGAGCCCGGATTCCTCACTTCTGCTTCCTGACGCCATGATTTCTGATTCATACCCTGTGCAGAAGCATTCTGTCTGTTTGCTTATTTCCACCATGGACAGCACCCTCTATCTAGCCTTCAATTTTTTCCCCCTCTGAGATCTGATCACGTATAGTTGTTGATGTCACCGAGTGTCACTTGCCCTCCATGTGAATTCTAGTAACTGCTGGCTACTTTCCACATCAGTCCTGTGAAACGTTTGGTACATTCTGGAAGTTTCTAGACCCAAAATTCAGACTTTGGTCAGAGTTTCCTTCTCTCATCTTTTCTCTTCACTGTTGACAGTTTTGAAAAACATCATTTTTGGCTGGTGGAGGTCAAGTACCTATCTTATCCTCCATGCGATTTATGAACTGAGTGACCAGACCTATCGTATTAGCAGGGGATAACTTTTTAAAACTCCATGTTTCAAACAGCTAGAGTCTCTTTGGACCACTGCTCGTCAGTATATCTAAATTATTCTTAGCACTCAGTTTTACCTCCAGAAGACTTGTTACATATCATCTAATGAGGGTTTTGTTAAGTAACTCAAGCATGGAATTTTAGTGTCTCATTTGAGGAGAACTCTGCCAAGTGTTCCTGTTACTCCACTCAGCATTTGGCCTGTGGCAAGAGCCTTGTGGCCTCTGCTCTGCTCATCTGCCCACTCAAATCTATTCTAGGCTTACTTCGTAGATTCTGATCTGAACTATTTTTCTGAGTTCCAGACATGTTCTTTTTCAAAAACAAACAGAAAAAAAAATGGTTTGGTTGAACTCCGTGTGTCCTGCTCATTCCAGCTGAAGCAATGGCACTTGGACCTAAGTGCTCAAGGGATGTGATTAGAGACATGAGATGGCACTGAAATTCATGCCATAGAGCATTTAAGTTCAGCTAGCATGTGAAAGGTCATGGTGGTTTTCTTTCCATTTAGTAAACACTGAGTTATATTTTCGTCTCTTTCATTTTTTGTTTGTGTGGAGGGGGCAAAATCCCTTTACATCCTTCCAAACTTATAGACAGTGAGATAAACATCAATGATGCTATAAACATGTTCTATGTTAATCAACATATTTCCTATAGTAGCTACATCAGTGAAAGAAAAGACTGGATGGGGAAGTACCCTGGTAGTTTTGAAATAGAATTTAGGATTGTAGCTCAGAACATATTATCTTGGGACTCATTGGATACCAACATCTTTCGCTACATACGAGGAAAGCGAGACTCTGGGAGATCAAAGTAGCAGTTCTCCACTCGGGCTGCACACTAAATCTATCTGGGAGCTTTAGAAAATAGGGCTGCCTGCACCCCACCTCCAGAGCCCATCTGATTGGTCAGGGATGGAGCCTGGCATTGATGTTTTTTTTTAAGCCCCCCCCTCCCCCGTGGTTCTCATATATTGCCAAAGTTTAGCATCCCTGTTTTAAAGCTCAGTGGCAGAGTGGGGAGTAGAACAAAGCCATGTAAAATCCCAGATCAGAGATGTGTCCACTGCCGCTCCCCCCGCCCCCCGCGCTGCCTCCTTGCAGAATGTGAGCTGTTGGCAGAGAGCACTGAGAGGAGGTGAGCCACAGCCACACTGGAGAGGGAAAGTGTTGCAGCCAGGAACAGTTTGAATAAGAGGGAGGAGGCAGGCCCTATGTTAGTCAAGTATAAGCATTTCCCAGGAGACACAGGACATGCAAGGAGAGTCTAACACACTACATAACTCAGCTTGGACTGCCGTACGGTCTTACCCTGATTGCAGTACCCTCTGGAAAAAGATCCTCATCATTCAGCAAATGGAGTGACAGTAGAACTTCTTTGGGAGGCAGATGCTTGGAATCCTCTTCCTTCCCAGAGGGTTCAGGGAATCCGAACATTCCTACAAATTCCTTAAGTCAGCAGGTCATTCATTAACCCCTCTTTTGCCCCCCTAACATTCTGTCCCCTGCTGCACAGTAGTTCCCTAGAACCTAATACAGTACCTGACCTACAGTTCATCCTAATTATCTGGAGGTTCCATATTTGCAAATCCATTAAAATTTATTTGTAACCCCAAAATCAATACCTGCAGAGCTTTCATGGTCATTTGTGGGCATGTGAAAGGCAACAAAAAATATTTAGTCTTCCAAAGCACATGCATGCTTCCAGCTGAGGTTAAGTAAGACAAAGTTTCACCTACTTGGTTTTTAGCTCTCACACGGTAAAGAAGCATATGTTTCTCAGCCAACTTAGTGCCACGTTCTTAAAATTGTTGTGGTATTTGTTGATTTCACTATTTAAAATGGTTTCCAAGTATAATGCTGAGTGAGGTGTTGTCTAGTGTTGCCAAACACAAGAAGGCTGTGATGTGCTTTATGGAGAAAATATGTGTGTTCGATAAGCTTTGTTCAGGCACGAGTTATAATGACATTGGTCATGAGTTCAATATGAACGAACCAACAATCTATATTGAAACAGAAATATACATAAGACAAAGTTATGCACTGGTCAGTTAACAAAAATGTTATGATCAGAGACTTTCAGAAACCTAACCCTGTATTTTCCCTAGGAGCGATGTTTCAGTATTTGCTAAGTCAGAGTTCATGGTGACTCTATAGAACATCACTGCTGCAAATAATGAGAATCTACTATATACGACATGTGCTCAATAAATACTTGTTGGGTAAATGAGCAACTGAATAAAAACCTCACATTTGCATATTTTTATGTATACAAAATCTTATGTGTATTCATATTGAATTCAGTGTTGGTGCTGGGGCCTCAAAGATACCAAAAAGAGCTAACCTTTACTGAGTGTTTACTGTGAGTCAGACACTTTACATATATTAGTTTATTTAATCCTCACACAATCCTACAAGGCAGACTCTTCTTTTCTCCATTTTATGGAGAAGGTAACTGAGGCCCAAAGAAATGAAAGAACTTGCTCAAAATCCCTCAGCTAGGCAGAGGTGAATACATATTTGAACCCAGATAGCTTGACCATTGTTAGGAGCTGAATTGTGGCCCCACGAAATTCATATGGTAAAGTCCTACCCCCTAGTACCTCAGAATGTGACTGTATTGGAGACAGGGTTTTTAAAGAGGTAATTAAGGAATTAAGGTTGAATGAGATCATTGGGGTTGGCCATAGTCCAAAATGACTGGTGTCCTTATAAGAAGAGGAGATGAGGACAGTGACATGCACAAAGGAAAGGCAATGTGGAGACACAGGGAGATGACCATCTACAAGCCAAGAACAGAGGCCCTCAGAAGAAACCAATCCTGCTGACACCTTGATCTTGGACTTCTGGCTTTCAGAACTGTAGGGAAATAAAACTTCTGTCGTTTAAGCCACTTAGACTGTGATACTTTGTTATGACAGCCCTAGCAAACTAATACAACTACAGTCTCATGGCCTGGCTGATAAATAAGACATGGCCCCAGACTCCAGATCATTGAGAGTCTAGCCACTTGTCATAATCCACTGGAGGCGGTGTTCTCTGGGGAGGGAGTAGTATAAGTGCAAATGAGGCTATGACTAAATCTGGAATTCTGGAACTGCCTGCAAGGATGGAGCAAGGGAGAAAAAGTGCTGGATCTTGGGCCAAAGCCAAGTGGAGCATAAAGGTGGCCAAGCCAGAACAAAGCACTGGGAGGAGTGCCAAGTAACAGAATTACAAGTAAAACAGGAAGGAATTGTGCCGGATGAGAAACAAGCCAAATGATCCAGCCAAGAAAGAAGACCAGGTCACAAAGGCGAATGTTTAAAAAGCAAAGCCCAAAGGCATAAGACAATGGGAAAGGGATCATGAAGACTGTTTTCTGGATCCATAGCCCACCTGAGACCCAACTGGCCGTAACATGAAGCTTTAGAAACCTTAAACCCACTTCCTTTGTGTGCTCCTTTATCTGGATAAAAACCTCACTTTTTGCAATTGAATTCTGACATCCCCATTAATATGTGGTTGAGTGACAGACTGATCATAACTGTGTCATGTTGGGCTACTGTGTTCCAGAATCTTTGTAGTTTTTAACTTTAATAGCAGAGAGGATAAATCCCTCCTTACTTTCTACCTTTTCAAAAACATTCTTGGCAATTTTGTATACTCTGTTTTCTTATATTTTCTTAAGTCATTATTTTCAATTTAAAGAGAAAGTTCATTGTGTTTCTGATGGAAATTACATGAAATTTATATATTTATTTGAAAAAGGATTAACATATTTATTATATTAAGACTTTCTATCTAGGAGCATGATATATCTGTACATTTATTTGGATCTGGTTTTATGTCCCTCAATAAGTTATTGCTCTCAAACAGATCTTACACTTTCTTTATTAAATTTTTTTTCCTATCTATTCTATAGTTTTTGTCTCCATTGTTAATAGGATGCGTGTGTGATACCCCCCCTGCCATTTCCATTTCCATCTGGTTTCTACTAGCAAATGAATTGATTTTTTAAACTATTTTTCCTGATAACTGGTACGTTAATCAATTATTTTACTTGTAATCCAATAATTTACTTTTTAATTACACCTATTAGGTTTTCTTTTTTTTTTTTTAGGTTTTTTATTTATTTATTTGACAGAGAGACAGCGAGAGAGAGAACACAAGCTGGGGGAGTGGGAGAGAGAGAGAGGCAGGCTTCCTGCTAAGCACGGAGCCCGATGCGGGGCGATCATGACCCGAGCCAAAGGCAGACGCTTAACGACTGAGCCACCCAGGTGCCCCCACCTATTAGGTTTTCTAAGAAAACATCCTATCATGTTCACATCAAGATAATATGACTTTCTTCCAATATTTACATAAATTCTTTTCTTTTTAAAGCGTACTGCATTAGGTAGAACTCTGAAGAAATGAAAACAGCGACATCTCTTCCCTGAGAGAGCATGAGCTGTTATTGGCTAGCGTTTTACCTTAGAGCTCTACTTCAGGGGTGATCCCTCCTACTGTCTGTCCCGTTGGGATAGGGATGACACTGTTGGGTCAGAGGGTTTTGAAGGGACAGGATCTGTCAGAGCTCGGCCTATGCGGGAGGTTGGTGGCAGGTGGAGGAAGGCAGCACGCAGGGCAGGGTGTGAAGTACCTCTCGAGGATCGAGCAACCCACACCGTTTTTAGTAACAGCAGTGACCTTTTTACAAATGAAGAAAGTGTGAACTTCTTACTTTTCAGGTCTGGCCAAAATGCCCCCGTTACCCAGCGTGGGGTGAACATGCTCCCAGCAACGGATCTCGTGCCTGACGGGCAGCTGGAGGCTCAGTCTGCCGCTCCCCTCGGACATCTCTGGACTGTGTCGGAGGCGTGTGGCTCTGCTATTGTTCTAAAGCTCAGGAGCACGTCTCACACCCTTCTCTGTCATCTGGAACAAAACCGACTTCACATCCCCAGGCCCACGTGGACCCACGCCCGGAGGATGATAGACAGCGACACGGAGCTTGTTTTCCTCTTCTCTTCGGAGGAATTCTTTTTTATGCTTTGCAAATAAGCTGGGGTAATTTGCTCTCTCCACCTTTCCCTTTTTGCTTTCCTGTTTTGAAATCACGTGCCAGCTCAGAGAAGCTAAGATCAAGTCGTCCTGGTTATCGGATGATTTCTCTCTTCTATCTTGACCCCTCAACATCCCCCTTACATCATCTTTTCCTGTGGTACAAGTATTTATTTGCCGAAGCTCAAGCTCTGTAGGGCAAGCAGCTGTGCTTTAGTTTTCCTCTTCTGTGCTCTAAGACACCTGTAATAATTAGCAGCCTCAAAATTAACCCGATCCATCAGATGCAGTGTTTGGTTGCCCTTGAAAGCTTTTTGTTTTTTTCCTGGCCAGTGCTGCCTGGCACGGCATGATGCTAGCCTCAATTTCACATGCATACAATGAGAAGATTTGCCTCATTTTTCTAGGACTTTGATGCTCTGGTGTTTTGCGCCCAAGCTGATAGCTCAAGTTGCCTAGTAACCAGCCAAAGACCAGCGCCTGAGTAGAAACTAGAGAAGCCACGTTCCGTAATAAGGAGAGCAATAGCTGGGAACCAGCAGGACCAGGGTCACGGTTGGGCTGGACTCTCATTCCTTTGAGGATGTGGCCGGCATGTCTTTTATTAAGCTGCTCAAATCCTCTATCTGTAAAATGGGCCTGACGTGTGACTGTGGGTCCCTCGGGCACATATCTGAAGGGTTAATCAAGAATCCAGAAAACAGTTTGAATTCTTCAGAATTAATGCACCTGGGAAATACACTGGATTGATCATAATTTGGTGCTAGCACGAAGACAATGTTGGAAAGCAGGACCAGCTAAATCACCGATTTCTAAGGTTATAAGGCAAATGCAGTAAAATCAGTCCCTCTGCTTGCCTTCGAGCTGAGATAACTCTGTTTATACAGTCACCCCAAGGACAGAAAGTAATGACAAATGCATTGAAAATGGAGGAGAAATGCATCAGAGTGTTCCAAAACAATCTGAGCTATTTTGTCTGAGGTCAATCCACATATGTGGGATTTACTCAGCACTCATTTGGCTAATCTTAGAGAAGTCTGTCATTTCAAGGACTTGAAACTCGGGACACAAGGTGTATCGTGCCATGAACAGATGATAAAAATGGCTTCATTTGGGTTTCAGTCACCTTCCTTGATGCTGAGGTAGAATTTGGGGTCACCTGAGCCAACATGCCTCATCTAGAGTTCAAGAACTTCTCTCACCCCCGGCAATCTGAGCATCCATTTTCCCCCTCACAATTACCCTGTGCAGACCTTGCATTTCCCTCATGATGGTTTATTTCTTCTTCCCTCAGATACATGGCATTCTTCACTGCTGTGAACCTAAAGGCTCACAATCTTCTGCCTTTAAAATGTTTTTTTTTTTTTTTTATAGTTCTCTTGGATGATCCGAAACAAGATTATCCTGAGAACTGCCAGCTCGAGTTCTTCTTCGTAAAAAGGGACTGTTTTATTTCCCAGGCCCACAGGGGTCATAAAGCCCCTGAGGAATCCACTCAGCATCAAGAAGAACGGGGTTCAAATCCTTTCTCTTCTGTTTTCTGTGCATGCTTAAGGCAAATTACTCATCTCTCTCAATCTCAGATTCTTTCTATAAACAGATAATACACTCAAAGTTTGTTGAGATGATTAAATAAGGATATAATATACACATATACATAAACATCATGTATACATGTGTAATGATAAGAGAGATATAAATATACACATAGACATATATGGTCATATATCTACATCTCTCTCTCTCTCTCTCTATATATATATATATACACACATATATTTACACACAACTTAAATACCATATATATATATATATATGGTCAGAAATTTCATAAGTACTCGGTGTTCAATATACTTGTTATCAAGAGCATTTCCTTTCTTTCTCTCTCTCTTGTTCTCTCTTCTCTCTCCCTCCCTGTCTCTTATCCTTCCCCTTTTCTAGCTCCCATACCAATCACGGTGCCTTTTCTAGAAGCTAGAGTAGGACTCTGTATTACCTAACAAAAATGGATGTGTAGATGTGTTCCTTTGGAGGGGATTTAAAACCAGTTTCAAAAGTAAAACATCTTGTCCACTAGCCTGCATTATGAGTTTCTGCAGTGTTTGGCGAATCCAGCCACTTCATCTGTTCCTCCACTCCATGTTGAAGTTATTTGTTAATCACAAGTGGAAAAAGCATGACTGTTACATAAGGCAAAGATACTTCCTGTAAAAAGGGGGTGGACAACTTTTGATTACTTATACTGAACATTTTTAAGTGGTATTCACCAAGTATAAAAGGACAACATCAATAACCACAACCCTAGAGAGGGAAACCATCTTACACTGAAAACTCTCAAGGGCTGCTAGGCCATTTGTGCCTTCTCCCTGGGCA